>NC_064921.1:824333211-824672614 GCF_023897955.1 Schistocerca gregaria | reverse complement strand
CTTGTAGATGTTCAACAGTAAATTATTGTAGCAGTATGTGGATGTTTGCCTGCAACCTATTAATGAGGCTTATCGAAAGTTAAACAATAGTTAACTGGCCATATTAAATGTGTATATTGGAGGGGGGGGGGTGAGCAGTGAAAGTAAATAACTATGAAATGCAAATGTGTACTTGTCAGCTACATCATTTAAAGTAGTCAGTTTTGAAATTTACCCCCATTCCTCAGGCTGTATAGCAATACTGTATGTCGACACCGAGGACATCAACGAGGGAATAAAGCAAGCTAGTGTCACAAACATAAAATGGTGCAAATTGTTGGAAAATCTCAACAAAATAGGTGCACACAGTTTGGAAAGTCAGGTGATATACTATATGTACGAAACCCAAGAGAAAAGTTTATTAGATTATATCATTATTATATAAAGATTATAGAACAAAGACATAATCTGTATATCGAAGAAGAAATGGTGGAAATAAAACAAATCCTGAAGAGCGGAATTAAAATTCAGAGTTGAAATATATCAATGATGAGATTCACTAATGATGTCGCCATCCTCAGAGAAAGTCATGGAGGACTGCAGGACGTGTTGAATGGCATTAACAGCTGAGCGCAAGAGTGTGGATTGAGAATAAGCAAAAATAAATATGAAAGAAATTCAGGGTAGCAAAAGTGAAATTCACATTAATCTCAATATCGAATTTGGGGCCACTTAGTAGATGAAAGGAAGGAATTCTTAGACATTTTCTCTAGGCAGTTGTCAACAGAGGTAGTATGTTTTGAAAAATGTGTGAAACAAAGCCGTAAGGTCTGTTGCAATTATTTTATTGTTGTCATCAGTTTTGGTCATAAACCATCATCTTGGTATCTGTGTGAAAAATACGGAAACTAAATTTTTTTGTGTAGAGCAACATATAGAAGCATGTGGGTGTGAGCTTAAACTAAATAATGGCACATTTATAATTATAGGCATGTATAGGTCTCCATTGAGAAATTTTCAACTTTTTTGGAAAAACTTCGTTTCTTTGTGCCATCTGTCAGATAGAGGAAATCAAATTATGGTTTGCGGGGATTTCAATGTATATTTTCTGAGAGTCCAGTAGAAAGCTTGACCTTGAAGTATTACTTGGTTCTTTCAATTTGACATCAGTTATTGATTTTCCTGCTTGGATGGTACAGGAGAGCAGGACACTGATAGATAATACACTCCTGGAAATTGAAATAAGAACACCGTGAATTCATTGTCCCAGGAAGAGGAAACTTTATTGACACATTCCTGGGGTCAGATACATCACATGATCACACTGACAGAACCACAGGCACATAGACACAGGCAACAGAGCATGCACAATGTCGGCACTAGTACAGTGTATATCCACCTTTCGCAGCAATGCAGGCTGCTATTCTCCCATCGAGACGATCGTAGAGATGCTGGATGTAGTCCTGTGGTATGGCTTGCCATGCCATTTCCACCTGGCGCCTCAGTTGGACCAGCGTTCGTGCTGGACGTGCAGACCACGTGAGACGACGCTTCATCCAGTCCCAAACATGCTCAATGGGGGACAGATCCGGAGATCTTGCTGGCCAGGGTAGTTGACTTAACCTTCTAGAGCACGTTGGGTGGCACGGGATACATGCGGACGTGCATTGTCCTGTTGGAACAGCAAGTTCCCTTGCCGGTCTAGGAATGGTAGAACGATGGGTTCGATGACGGTTTGGATGTACCGTGCACTATTCAGTGTCCCCTCGACGATCACCAGAGGTGTACGGTAGTGTAGGAGATCGCTCCCCACACCATGATGCCGGGTGTTGGCCCTGTGTGCCTCGGTCGTATGCAGTCCTGATTGTGGCGCTCACCTGCACGGCGCCAAACACGCATACGACCATCATTGGCACCAAGGCAGAAGCGACTCTCATCGCTGAAGACGACACGTCTCCATTCGTCCCTCCATTCACGCTTGTCGCGACACCACTGGAGGCGGGCTGCACGATGTTTGGGCGTGAGCGGAAGACGGCCTAACGGTGTGCGGGACCGTAGCCCAGCCTCATGGAGACGGTTGCGAATGGTCCTCGCCGATGCCCCAGGAGCAACAGTATCCCTAATTTGCTGGGAAGTGGCGGTGCGGTCCCCTACGGCACTGCGTAGGATCCTACGGTCTTGGCGTGCATCCGTGCGTCGCTGCGGTCCTGTCCCAGGTCGACGGGCACTTGCACCTTCCGCCGACCACTGGCGACAACATCGATGTACTGTGGAGACCTCACGCCCCACGTGTTGAGCAATTCGGCGGTACGTCCATCCGGCCTCCCGCATGCCCACTATACGCCCTCGCCCAAAGTCCGTCAACTGCACATACGGTTCACGTCCACGCTGTCGCGGCATGCTACCAGTGTTAAAGACTGCGATGGAGCTCCTTATGCCACAGCAAACTGGCTGACACTGACGGCGGCGGTGCACAAATGCTGCGCAGGTAGCGCCATTCGACGGCCAACACCGCGGTTCCTGGTGTGTCCGCTGTGCCGTGCGTGTGATCATTGCTTGTACAGCCCTCTCGCAGTGTCCGGAGCAAGTATGGTGGGTCTGACACACCAGTGTCAATGTGTTCTTCTTTCCATTTCCAGGAGTGTATTTTCACAGACCAAGATAAAATTAATCAAATAAAAACTTTTCCTGTTAAGAAGAGTCTGTCTTATCATGATGCACAGCTAGTTACAGTATATGATAAGCTCTATACACTAATGGAAAATATTGTATTCAATTAACGATTTAACAATACAAAATTTTATGGAAAGATTGCAACAGCTAGACTGGGATGAGGTGTACAGGGAACATGATGCTAATTTAAAATTTAACCTATTTCATTATACCTTTGTGAGTATATTTGAAAACAGTTTCCCTAAGAAAACAGTGAAATATAATTGTAAGAAACTATGTAAAAAGCTATGGCTTACTAAAGGAATAAAAATATCTGGTAAACAGGAAAGGGAAATGTATCTTATAACTAGGAGGAGTAATGATTCTGAAACAGTGAAACCTTATAAAAACTACTACACTGTATTAAGAAAAGTTATTAAAAAGTCCTAAAGTATATGCATTAAGACTGAGAGTAGCACATATGATAATAAAATTAAAACAATTTGGAATATTGTTAAAAGTGAAACAGAGCAACTAAGAGCACAAGAAGACTGTATGTCTATCAAACTCAATAAAAAGTTTGTTAATAAGAAGTCAGAAGTAGAAAACATTTTAAATAATAATTTTTTAAGTGTTCTAGAGAAAATAGGATCCAGCTATTCATTAGAAAATGCAAGGCAGTATATGGAAGAGGCAGTACCTATGCGATTTGATAAAATTGAAATTCAACCCACCTCACCTACTGAAATTAGGAAAATAATAAATTCGCCCAAAAGTAAAAGCCCACATGGAATTGATGGCATTTCCAATGGAGTACTAAAAGTTTGTTCCCAAGAAACAAGTTGGATTCTCGGCGACATAAGTAGTAGATCACAAAACAGGCATTTTTCCTGATAGACTGAAATGCACTATTGTTAGACCATTGCATGAAAAAGGGAATTGGTTTGAGGCTAATAAGTACTGCCCATTCTCACTTCTGACAACTTTATCCAAAATTCTTGAAAAAGTAATGTATTCATAACTAGCATCACATTTTTTTAAAACTGAAGTACTAACAGATAGTCCATTTGGTTTTCAGAAAGGCTTGTCAACAGAAAATGCTATATATGCTTTCACTGATCAAATATTAAATGCGTTGAATAAGTGAACTTCACCCATTGGGATACTTTCTGATCTTTCAAAGGCTTTTGATTGAGTAAATCATGAAATTCTTCTAGATAAGCTAATGTGTTGTGGAATGAATGGGACAGTGCACAAATGGTTTAATGCATACTTAACTGGAAGAAAACAGAAGGTTGAAATTAACAGCTCAGATAGTCTGCAAAAATCAACAGAGTCCTCTAAATGGGAAAGTATCAAGAATAAAGTCCCACAGTGCTCAGTCTTGGGTCCCTTATTGTTCTTAATATATATTAACGACTTGCCACTATATATTCGTGAAGACACAAAGGTAGTTCTTTTTACTGCTGATACAACTATAGTAATCACTCTCAGCAAGCTGAGGAAATTGTAAATAATGTCGTTCAGAAAATTATTAAGAGCTTCTCTGCAAATGGACTCTACTAATTTTTTGAGAAAACACAGTTCATACAATTCTGTACAGTAAATGACATAAAATCATTGATAAATATAGACTATTAACGGAAGTCTGTTGCTAAGTCAGAATACTTAAATTTCGTATGTGTGTGAATGATGAGAAATTCAAGTGGAAGAAATGCATCGATGATTGAAACGATTAGATTCAGCTACTTTTGCTATTATGGTTATTGCACGTTTTGGTGATAATCATATCAGTAAATTAGCCAACTATGCCTATTTTCATTCACTGCTTTCATATGGCATCATATTTTGGGGCAATTCCTCATCAAGAGAGAAAGTATTCATTGCACAAAAGTGTTTAATCAGACTAATAGCTGGAGCCCACCAAAGATCACCTTGCAGACATTTATTTAAGGAACTTGGGATATTCACAGTACCTTCGCAATACATATATTCACTTATGAAACTTATCATTAATAACCCATCCCACTACAAAAATAACAGCGAAGTGCATAGCTACAACACTAGAAGAAAGGATGATCTTCACTGTTCTGGTTAAACCTCACTTTGGCATAGAAAGAGGTGAATTATGCTGCCACAAAATCTTTGGTCATTTGCCAAATAGTGTTACAAGTCTGACAGATAGCCAACCAACATTCGAAAGCAAATTAAAACAATTTCTGAATGACAACTCCTTCTACTCAATAGATGAATTCATAGATATGAAGTAGTAACTGTAAAAAAGAATTAATTAATTAATTTGTGTAAAGAAAACATGTTGAAGTGACACATTCCACATCATTATGAAATGTCACATTCATGATCTATGGAATAAGGATTAATGTAATGTAACACAAAGAAAGCAACCAACAACAGAAATAACACAGATCGTCATATAAATCACAGAACATACGATGATACAAAAGAATCAGCAATACTTCTCACATGTCACAAAATTGAAACAAGGAAACTCATTTACTGGTATATTCATTACAACTGTGCACATCAAGCAAAGTGAAAATTCATAAATATGACACTGAGGCCCATTCAATACCAATATAGTAACTCGACAAATGAAGTCAGAATAAAAAGCTCAAATATGAGGTAAGTGACCAAAACATAAATATGAAGAAAAATACTTGATATAATCGATGTGAGCTGTACCATATGTCAATACAATTATAAAATAAATACAGTTTTTATATCACTACAAACTAACTATGGAACTTGCATAGCTAGTCAAGTAAGAAAAGCCAAATACAGCAAAAATAATAACAATAATTATTAAATAATTTTTTGTTCTGTAGAAGATGAATACTAAGTAACATACACACAATAATTCTTTATTCTCTTATATGGAAAAGCTACTATCAAGTGAATCATGGCAAATCAACAATATGCTCAGCATCATGATAATGTCATTTAATATGTAAAAATACAGTGTCATAATTTTTGCATAAAAGAGTTTGGAGACAACAATGGCAGATAACTTCCAGGTAAATACATAAATAATATGTCTTTAATCAGTAACTGTTATCAATGCATATTACTGTTATCAATGCATATCTGTGAATATCACATAGCAACACAAAGTAACAAAACAAACAGAGGAGTTACTTTTAGAAAAATACTCATAAATAAAGTGGGTGAAAACCTTAATGTACTAGATCAGACTCTACAAAATCAGTCATAGAAAATTACTTTGACCTTGTCAAATGTTGGAGTAAAGCGAAACATCCAGTGAAAATATACAACTAGCAGTGATAACTATCTGGCAACGTGTCAAGCCACAGCCCTGGCAATAATACAACGCCAAAAACCAGTGTCTTACATGGATAAGCTAGTGTCAAGGACACCCTATACAACACTAACAATATTCTCAGTATCATAATATAATGATACATAAAAATACAGTGTCTTATTATTTGCTAAAAAAGCAGTGGAAAACAAAAATGAGGGATAACTTCTAGGTAAACGCAGAAATAATGTGTATCCAACCACAATGTGTAACCTTTATTCATTACTTTACATGTCAAACAGGTATGTTCATCTTATTAAATGTTTCAATAAGATTAGCTTGATTAAATTTTTAAGGTGAGTGCAGGAAGTACGGACTGTTAGATTATGTAGGCCCTCTACCATTTTTGTCACCTAGCTCTTTTACACAGATTATTAGAGATTGTATTCTTATACATGAAGTGAAGTTATGGGGATGCTGAAGGCCTTTATAATAGCGTTTGCATATAAAAAATAAAGAACTATTGTATATGTGAGTTTGCAACCGTTTTCTTTTGATCAAAAAAGTTATTTAATGATAATTGTTATTATTTTTTATGTATTTGGCATTTATTACTTCACCAGCTGTGCAAATTCTACACTTAGTTAACAGTTAACTGTGTTTACTTGATAACTGTATTGCCATATGGAACTGCTTATGTTGATTGTATCAACTATTTTGCTTCATCTTAGTAAATGTGAGTCCTTTGGTCTCTCAGCTTTTACATCTGAGATGTTTACATATTGACTACATATGCCCACTTACTGTGTTGCTATTGAATGGGCCTCAGATTCATATAAGTGAATTTTCGCTTTGCTTGATGTGCACAATTGTAATGAATATATCAGTAAATGTGTTTCCATGTCTCTAATTGTTCGACAAGCGAGTAGTTTTGTTCTTTCTTTTGTATCACTGTGTTCTGTTATTCATATGATGATCTGTCTATTGTTATTTCTGTAATTGTTCTTTTTTTTCTTTGTGTTTCTACAAATTTTAGGATGGTGGCTTATGACCGAAATAGGTAGTGGCTTTCTTTCTTGAAGAAATTCTGCTATGTTGGAAGCGAAAGAAAAGATGACGGATTTCCAAAGAGGATATAAGGAGCGGACTAGCAAAGAGACCACTTCTCACTGAAATAAACGCCCTACTAGCTCAAAAACAGGCCTTAATTTTAGGAAGAAATATTTTAGAATGTACGTGTGGAGCACCACATTGTTTGTAACTGAATCATGGTCTATAGAGAAAACTGACAAAGAACAGAATCGAAGCGTTTGAGATGTTATGTTAGAGAAGGATGCTGAAAATAAATAGAACTAGTAAGATATGAAATGAGGAGAGTCTTCACAGAATTCGTAAGGTTAGGAATATATATGAAGCACTGATTAGAAGAAGCGTGAAGACAGCAGGACATGCGTAAAGGGATCAAGAAGTAACTTACGTGGTACTAAACAGAACCATAGGGAATGAAAATTACAAGGAAGGACTGAGATTGGAATATAGCCAACAAATAATCATGGATGTTGAATGTAAGTGGTACTTTGAGATGAGGAGTTCAGCTCACAGAGGAACCGATGATGTGGCGCATCGAACAAACCAGAAGACAGTGACAAAAGTGTCGCTATTTAACGAGCCACAAATCAGGGAACATCGTTGTGTTATGGTCACCTGTTAGACGTATCAGCGACATTCATATATTTAAATTTCGTTTAAAACTAGTAAAGTTCACTAATTCCTGCCTTTGATCACTTCTTCTACTTAATTCTACGTGCTTTTCTGATATGTACAGTCAATAGTCACCCATTTGAGGATGTGGCGTCACCTATTGTTTTCCAGATCGTGGATTATGTGTAGATGCTTCGTTATGTCAACGTAGAATACAGGCAAAACAGTCATAATAAGAGTGTGGACATATTTGGTGATGGTGAAGATACTGTATCAGGTCAAAATTATCCAGACGCGTCCTATGTAATGCAGAACTGAACACTCGGTGTCATGGCAGGCGGACTCACTAGTATAAAACGAGGCAGGAAGTATTGTCGGCGGCGAAGCGGTAACAGCAGAATGGCACAGCGACTTCGAACGTGGGCAGGTCGTTGGATGCCACTTGCGTAACAGATTCTTCAGGGACATTTCAACCCTTCTAAAGCAATCCAAGCCGACTGTCGGTTATGTGGCTGAAGCGGAAACGCGAAGAAAGAACCACAGCGAAATGAAGGCCAGGCAGGCAGAGCTCATGTACTGACGGTCAGGGTCCGTCGAGCATTGCGCAGGGCGTCTGTAAAAAATCTTATGAAACCAGAGGCAGGAATCACTCGTGAGCTACACAATGCTACCAGCAGTACAGCCAGTACAATGACTGTGTGCAGGGAGTCAAAAAGAATGGTGTGCATGGTCTAACAGTTCCTCACAAGGCCTCACATTTCCGCAGTCAATGCTAAGTGACACTTGAAGCGGTGTAAAGAGTGAATCCACTGGACAGTGGATGACTGGAGACGAGTCGTTCGGAGTCATGACTCACGCTATACCTTGTAGCAACCATAGGGAAGGGTTTGGGTTTGGCAGATGGCTGCGGTTAGAGTGTAGCGCCGTCAGTAAAGGTATAACATTGTTTATTTATGGTTCATTTAAATTTTTCATAATTTTTGGCTTCAAAATTTCGGCATTTTGGTACTATATTTTATGTATTTTTAAAGTAAAGTGTACTATACTGGAGTGTGAAGTTCTTTGCATGGTATGTGAGTAATGTATGTAAAATACTATGGAAATGAGCGCTTGGCGTCATTGGCTGGGAGACCCCTTGCGGGGCCATCACTAAATAACGAACAACACTGGTCTATTGCGGGATATTCCGCCTACAGTTCGTCTGCTTCACGTTTGCCGCCAGATTGGTGGCCAAATGGCGAGTATAACACTACTTGTTTATGGTTCATCTAAATTTTTTGTAATTGTTTCCTTTAGAGTTTTCGCATGTTGGTTCTATATTTTCTGTAGGTGTAAAGTAAACTGTGCCATACTTGAGGTTGAAGCTCTATGCGTTCTATGTGAGTAATGTACATAAAATACTGTATAAATTGTTTATTACGCTAAATAATTTTCTGATGACGTTTTGTATTTAAAAATTTATTATATATTACTTTTATTTTATAATTACTTTAGGTTTTTATTAAGATTATTGATTTAATTTTTTAATCTTTGTAATAATGATAGAATTAGTATATTTATTTGCATAAAATTTTTACCTTGTAAATTTATTTTAAGGAACTAGGCAAAATTGATTTCCGCCTGTTTATCAAAACATATCCTCTTGAAAATATTTTGAGGTCTGGCCTGCTCACTGAGGGGATTTTTAAAGAGCCGCGGTATTTTGATCGTGCAAAGGCAGCATAATCATTAGTATCTTTATTAGTGGCTGGAATGAATGGCTTGACAAGAAATCAACCGTCTCTTAATAAATTTTTGAATTTAACTTTTGAGTCAAAAGGCTTAAATTCTTCTTTAGTATGACAAGACCCTATAGAGCTTAACATTTTACTTTTATATAGTTTTTGTTTGTCTTTCTATATTTAATGATGATTTTTTGTTGGGGTGACATGAAGAATAGATAAAATCTTCATTATTATATCACTGATTTATGTTTGTCGTTTTAATCCATAATTTATGATCATAGGATTAAGTTACCTTAGGGATAACAGCGTAATTGTTTTTGAGAGCTCATGTCGACAAAGCAGATTGCGACCTCTATGTCGGATTAAGAAAAATTTAGGGTACAGGAGCGCAGTGATTAGGTCTGTTCGACCTTTAAATTCTTACATGATCTGAGTTCAGACCGGCGTGAGCCAGGTCGGTTTCTATCCTAAGACTATTAACCCTTATTAGTACGAAAACCCCATATGGGTAAAATATTTTTTATTATATTGATTAATATTAACTAATTTACTATTTTGACAGATTAATGTGTTGAATTATTAAAAATATTTTTGTGTATAAACTGTTCGTGTTGATGTAAATTTGACAGCTGTAAGAAATGGTCACGCTTAGGAACAATGTCAGAAATAGGTGTTATGTAATAGCCTGGGTGCTTTTGTTTGAAACGAAAGTGGCTCTGGGGAGCGGAAAAGCTGGCGAGAGCGAATTGGCGCTCTACCAAGAACAAGCATGGGAAGTAATTTATCTGTAGACTTCAGTGACTGAGGCAACACCTTTGTGGAGCAGGAGTAGCTTTGCCTGCAAATTTGCACAAAATTGTTGGGCTGCTGTATGTAAAATCGAACGACGCCAAGAAGAGAAATTGAGCCCATACAGCAAGATACCTGCAGGTCGTACTGTGGGTAGTGTAGCCGTCATAGCTGGTCGCCACACCCAAGCCTACAGCCATCAGATAAGATTTTTTTTGTATTATACTTTTGTACAGCGTGAACCATTAATTTAAACAGTGTTCAAATAATCATTCTTGAACTTTAAAGAAACTGGTTTACCCTGCCGTTTCACCATAATCATACACCTATGTAGGGTTCCTTCTTGCTGTTTGATTAATCCGAGTATCCTGTTTTGCAGACTTGTGAAGTGCCAAGTTAATATAAAGAGGCAGCATTTAAATTGATTTTGTGTTTTCTTAACCATTGCAAAGTGTTATAGTAAAACTTGGCTTACATAAAATTCAGAGTGAAGGCAGGTTATTAGAATCTGTTAAATGACTATACAGAATTAATTCAAATAGTGGAAGCTTTTGAAAGTAAATTCGATTAAGAAGGAGTATATCTTGAAGTGAACTGATCAGTGTAAAAAGTGTGTGCTGTAGTACCCAAGTGTTTTAATATTTAAGTTTTTTTGGTTATGGAAAGTGCTTTTGTAAACATCCCCATGAACAAATTTTTTTAGCTTCCTTGAAGTTATCGACTGGGCTTTTTCTCTTTTAAAAAACGTAATGTATAAGGGCGTGGTCCAACACTGTTTGCGTGGAGTAAGATTTATTTGAAGAAGTAACTTAAACAATAGTAAGAAAATAAGCAAAATTCATACTTTTGCTTTTCCAGTACTTCACTGTTTCATTGCCTGGATAGACTGGAGACAGTTAATACATATTTTAAACCACTAACTTAACTTGGATCTGAGTAGTCCTAGCTTCAATATAATATTATTCGTACTGCGTTCCTATTTAACCGCTGGGTAAGATCTTAGGAAAAGAAGTGAATAGTCTGATTTACGTATCCATTAGCATCAATACCTTCTCAGGTTTCGGCTGTTGGAAAAGAATGGGCTGTCATTCCTCCACAGATATTCAGACGTCTCACTGGAAGTGTGTTGAGCAGAGTTCAAGGCGTCATAAACGTGGAGCGTGGACATATTAATTTCCACTAATAGGTGTCCAGATAGTGTAGATGATCGATTTTCACAGTAGGTTTTTCAATGCTCGTCATTCTCTGAAGGATGCTCTTGGTCAGATAGGCAACTTATGGGCTGCTCTCTCCTCTTCCTGTTTAAACTTCTCTGTGGAGTCTGAAGTTCACGAGTACGATATTTTAGACCTGTTACATAAGTAGTACTGTAACGTGCGAGTTTCCTGGAAGCAAGGCAGAATTTCCGTCTATCGCATTAACCTGTTGCATCTGCGAATGCTGCGTGTATGTGAGTCACGTGTTGTTTGTGTCACCGTCCAATCTACAAAATTGTCCTTGGGCTCTGTAGTCACGCGTTTTGGACTCACGGTATATATGTCAGTGAGCACGTACATATTTAAATATCATATTTAAAGATCTCAGACCACTGCGCGTTCCCCTGTTACTGTGCATGTTTTCAAATATGTTACACAAACACAGTTCAGGCTGCAACAAAATGTAGCCACGCTTTGCATCTGTGGAAAACAGTTCTTAAACAGTGAACAGTTCCTTTATCTTTATTTAAAAAGCGTTTACTAATAATTTCATGCTCTATTACTCTGTCACTACAGATGTCATCATCTTCAAAATAATTTAAATGTGATCCAGGAGTGAACCTGCCCTGACAAGTAAATCAGGTAATTTCTTTATGCAATGTCGCCTTCAAATGATTCTTTTACAATGTTGACGTTTTTCCCCGAGACTTTCCATTTTAGTAAAATCTCAATATAATCGTTCAGAGTTCTCAATTCATTATTGCAACGGAAGAATGGATTTTAAAATAATTTTAGGAAACCAACAATGATAAATCATGTTCCTTAACTAAGGAATTAGTGTGTTTTATCAACATCAGGTGCTCTAAATCAGGAGCGGCAAAGAAATTGGCTCCCGAGCCAGGGCATGGTTCGCATGTCGTAGCACTCAGCCTGGCCGCACACTTTCCCCAACGATATCTGAGAGTGAGGAGGGGGAAGAGGGGGAAACTGCAAATGTGCCATATTTATATGGAAATGCAGTCAACTGTATATGACTTTATTTCATATTTCTCAACAATATACGCCACAAATGAAACAAATTTTATTTAATTTTTTTTTTGGCACACTGAAGGCATAACATAATGTTTATCTGGTACACACTGCTGGCATACAGACAAACGAGGACAGTTTCACAGATTTTTGCATGTCAGTTTAACACATAATTGTGATTTATTTTGTTTCATGATCGATAATCTGTCTTTCACAGATATATGTTGATAAAAATATTGTAGCACTTTTGCAACCTCCTTATTGAGACATGGAAACTCTACCTGAAGAAAACAATATAGACATCTTGGACAGTTTTGACGCAGTTGTATTTGCCTTTAAAACTAAAATTACATTGTCAATCAATCAGTTAAATCTACACATGCACAGGGGAGCTTTTCAACGAAATGGCAATCGCTCTTGAAAAGCGATTGAAAACAGATGTAGCAGTGTCCTCAAAACGGTTAGAAACTATCCTTCCAATTCTTTCAGTGCCACAATGAATCCTTCAAACGTGTTTTCTTTAACGCCAGTGAGCTTAGCGAAATGGACTGCGTTTCTCAGAATCCGTCCCTTCTACAACGCGATTTTATTTTTAAATGCATCTCCATCAACGCACAAATACATTGTTTCTCACCTTGCAGTGTCTTACTGTGGGCTGTGGGCAGTCAAACCCACTTAAAATGCGAGATTGGCGATTCATTAAGGACGTTCTAATGTTCGTTCCTGCTCTTCTTTTTTCTACATAAATTCAACACTAGCGAGTTTTAAATCGAAAAACAGTTTGAGGCATTCTCCTTGATTTAACCAACTTACTTTGCAGTAATACTGTATATAATGTTTCCATATTCCTCGTTCAATTCCATCGTCGAAGACTGACGGTGGAATAATGCATGCGACTTCAGAAATTATATTATGCGTACCAACATTTTCTTCATGTGCTCCATGCATGCGAATTTTGCAGAACAATGAATTCAGTCAGTCGATCATTGTAATTTTTTGATCTTTCGTTGTCAACTAAATCTTTAAAATATTTGTTCTTGGTACTGAAACGTCATTGCATAGCAAATTTGCGGTACGCATCGATTAAGCATTTGCATAATAGATACTGAAAATTCTCTCCTCTCTCTCTGCTGTCATTCCAATTCATTTTTAAATGCTTGTGACAGTAGATCACTAGACTGCCTCTTTTTGTGCTTACAGCCACTGGACCTATGAACGTCTTTCGTTCCATAAACAAATAGTGAAAGGCAAACAGCACTGACATCATGAGTCTGCTGAAGTGAAGAGAGTTGTACCGGTCGAAAAATACCACGCCGCAATACTAAATGAAATGTCGCGTGCGCCGGGTACTTCTGAGGAAGACCGAGTACAACCGAGAGAGGCTGAGCACATCTGGCTTGCGTGTGGTTTGTTCACAGTGGTTGGCCCAGCTCTGAATCCCGAATCTCTAAATCAATATACTCAACAAAATCAAACTTTTAGGTTTTCACATGACGAAATTCTATATATTCCTTTTTACGGAATGTGTACCAATTTTATACAACTTTTTTTTACGTATTTTGCAGTATATTTCAATTCATTATCTAACGATTTTCTAAAATCATTCATTTAATGGCTCTGTATCGACCATACGAATGACTTCACACGGCAAGAGTTTTAAAACAAATAATCCACGTAAGTCATAAAATGTGGACTACTATGGCCGGTGTTTATTTCAATTAGTCAACTGGTAAAAACGTCGTATTTATCTTCGTACTATAAGAAACATCTCTACAGGACACAAAACTACCCAATCCTGCAGTATGGCTAACGTAAAGTGCTCAAACCAGATGTTGCTTTGAGACCTATTGTGTGTACTATAGGGTCTCCCACCCACGATGTGCAACCCTATGTTGGCAGTAACGGTAGTTACATTAAAAACTCAAAACATATTATGGAGCAGCTAAAAGGCATGGACGTGGGCCCATGTGATACTCTTGTCAGCTTTGGTAATGAGTCCTTATTTACGATGATTCATGTGAACGAAACCATTTAGAAGATATTTTCCTGACTGGTATAGTTGTTTTAATTATACGTTGTCGCACTACGACCTATTTCCAGTCAGCAATCAACTTTATGAACGAGTTGCCCATGGGAAGTCTTCCTTAGTTCAGCTGTTGCCAACTTGTTTACGGATGTTTTGAAGAACAGGAACTGCAGACAACTAGTAAAAGACCATCTAATTGGAAGTGCTACCGCAATGTGAATGATGCTCTTGTAGTGTAAACACATGGCGAACGGGAGTTGGATGTGTTCTTGATACAACTCAGTAGTATCAACCGAAAATTTCACTTTACGGTGGAAAAAGAAAGCAATAGGAAATTTAATTATCTGAAAGTATCAGTAATCAAAAGGATGGATAATGTGTGCTAGAAAGCTAAACATATTAAACAGTAGCCGGCCAGGGTGGACGAGAGGTTCTAGCCGCTACAGTCTGGAACCGCGCGACCGCTACGGTCGCAGGTTCGAATCCTGCCTCGGGCATGGGTGTGTGTGATGTTCTTAGGTTAATTAGGTTTGAGTAGTTCTAAGTCCTAGGGGAATGATGACCTCAGAAGTGAAGTACAATAGTGCTCAGAGCCATTATGAACCATATTAAACAGTACCTCCATAAGAAGCTAACCATCATCCCAGACAAAAAATCGGTTCTGTTAAAATCTGGATGGACAGTGACAATGAAATTTGCGAGCCGATTTATTTACAAGGTAAGTTGAGTCACTTACGATCAGTTTTGAAGAAAACTAGTTACTCTGGTAAAGAGGTAGATTGAGCACTCAGGCGACTGAGTGAGTATGCTAGAACTAATTACTGACATAGTTTTCTTTCCGTTTATTAAGATTACTGATTGGATCGGGAAACTGTTTGCCAAATATGGTTTTGAAACGATCTTGAAGCCCACCGAGAAAATATAAGATTAATGGCAATCACACTCCGAACGGCCCACGTAGTTGTGGGCAAGTATACATTATTGTTATTATTATTAATACTGTTATATGTTTTGCCCGAAGGAAGATCTTCAAACGGTTGCTCTCCATATCTTCTGTCTTTTGCTGCTCTCTTCGTTTCAGCGTAGCTGCCACTGCCCTTACTGTCGTCCATCATCTTGTATCTTCTCCTTCCTTTCAACCTTCTCCCACACACTAATCCTTTCAATGCATTCACTATCAAAAACTCCTGTCGCAACTTGTGACCAAGCCAGTTCTTCTTTCTTTCTCTTATAACTTCCATAGTCTTCTTCCCTACCCCATTCTTTCCAGCGCTTCTTCATTGGTCACTCTCTGTACCCAACAAATTTTTTCTACCCTCATTCACTCCCAAATCCTAAATGCTTCCAACCTTCTTTTGTCGTCTCTTCGCACTCAAGACAGAACATTTAGCTAGTCTTTTTCTGAGCCTTTCATCTAGTTTTCTACTTAAGAAGTTTCTATTTCCACGGAAAGTTTACTTAGCTACCGCAATTGGTGCTCTGACCTCCTGGTGTCACCTTTGATCTCCCGTCATTATTACCTACGGTAATTTTAATTTGACCTATCTAAGTATTAGCTATTTTATCACCTTTGCCATTGTCCTTGCACTAGGTTTTTCTCATCTTGCTCTTCACACCGTATTCTCCACAGACGTCATTCGTATCTTGTAACATTTTATTTGCACTGCACTTGTGAGGGGTCCACTTATACATGGAGCCCGATTTTTTAATATAATTCATGAAAAATGACATGAAACGGTTGTCATATGTAGAAGAGATTGTATCTTTGACACCACTAAACCAAAGATGTTGCCTGAGTGACAGAATCGATTGTAAGTAGGTATGCACAGAGCGCAGTAGAAGTTGTTGTTGCACTGTGCTGTATTTCGGTAGGCTGTAAGACTTAAAGCTAGTGGCTATCTGTGAGAATTTAGTCGTTGGACTATAGATGCAGCATAATTCAGTTTTTATAAAATAAAATGATGACTGATATTGTTTATGCTCACATAGAGCCAGTAAAGGTTAGGTCGAAGTGATTTCTACAAATTGTAAAGTGTGTATTAATAATTTGTGAGCCTATAAGATTATCAAGAATTGAAGTGACACTGATTGTTAACAAATATTGACCATTGTCCATGGAAATTATAGAAGAGTAATGAACTTATACTGTAACTCAAAGAGAAAGCAACTGGTACAAATTTGTAAGGTAATGAAATTTTGTATATTTAGTTTTAAGAATGCAGTAACGCAATAAGTGGATTTGGTTGAATTTTACAATACTGACCTTTGAATGTAGGAACGAAGTATTTTCCATCAGATTTAATGTATAGGTTGATTAGGTATATCCAATTTGTAATGATTTGTGTGCTTTGTAATTCTGATACACAGAAGTTGAATTTTGGAATCTGTTTTGTCGAATGATGTCAGACTTTTTCTCATGTAACAATCCAAGTGTTTTTAATTACGACAGTGAGTGAGAATTGTAGAACAGTTGAGAAGTCACAGCTTTTGAAGTTAACGTAAAATGTTTCATGTTAGATTTTGTGAAGGTGAAACTTTATTTTGAATAGAATTTTCTAACTGAAGCATTTGGTCTTAGTATATCCCCTTATCTGTACCTCATCCTCTTCCATGACGTTCCAGAATCAGAAAAGTGTTGATGTGTGTAACACTTTAATGCGGGAAGCATTGCATAGCACTGAGCCAATATCCAGTATTTTCCCTGAACACTTGCAAGGTTATTCATTTATCAGTCAATCTACTGATTTTATTTGTGTGAAGCTATTTTATGGCCGGCATCACACATTTCTGTGCCAAGACTGAATATTTCCTATGCCTACTGTGGAGAGAACAGAATGCCAAGATTACATCCATTGCGACTCTAGACCTAAGGAAAGTTTATTTCATAGTTTATTCCATAGTTTATTTGCACAGGGAATTTTATCAGTTTATTGCACAGGGTCATAGAACTCGGTGCCCACAAGACTGGGTAAATTTCAGAGGGATTGATTTCATTATGGGCATTGCGTATTGGTTTTCCATATTAAGTTGTTTAATTTTTTTGCGATTCTACATCTACATTTAAATTCTGTAAGCTACCCAACGGAGTGTGGCAGAGGGCACTTTACGTGCCACTGTCATTACCTCCCTTTCCTGTTCCAGTCGTGTATGATTCGCGGGAAGAACGACTGCCGGAAAGCCTCCGTGCGCCCTCGAATCTCTCTAATTTTGCATTCGTGATCTCCTCGGGAAGTATAAGTAGGGGGAAGCAATATATTCGATACCTCATCCAGAAACACACTCTCTCGAAAGCTGGACAGCAAGCAACACCGCGATGCAGAGCGCCTCTCTGGCAGAGTTTGCCACTTGGGTTTGCTAAACATATCCGTAACGCTATCACGCTTACCAAACAACCCTGTGACGAAACGCGCCGCTCTTCCTTGGAACTCCTCTATCTCCTCTGTCAACCCGACCTGGTACGGATCCCACACTGACGAGCAATACTCAAGTATAGGTCGAACGAGTGTTTTGTAAACCACATCCATTGTTGATGGACTACATTTTCTAAAGACTCTCCCAATGAATCTCAACCTGGCACCCGCCTTACCAACAATTAATTTTATATGATCATTCCTCTTCAAATCGTTCCGTACGCATGCTCCCAGATATTTCACAGAAGTAACTGCTACCAATGTTTGTTCCGCTGTCATATAATCATACAATAAAGGATCCTTCTTTCTATGTATTCGCAATACATTACATTTGTCTATGTTAAGGGTTAGTTGCCACTCCCTGCCCCAAATTCCTATCTGCTGCAGATCTTCCTGCATTTCGCTACAATTTTCTAATGCTGCAACTTCTCTGTATACTACAGCATCATCCGCGAAAGCCGCATGGAACTTCCGACACTTATCGACTAGGTCATTTATATATATTGTGAAAAGCAATGGTCCCATAACACTCCCATGTGGCACGCCAGAGGTTACTTTAACGTCTGTAGACGTCTCTCCATTGAGAACAAAGTGCTGTGTTCTGTTTGCTAAAAACTCTTCAATCCAGCCACACAGCTGGTCTGACATTCCGTAGGCTCTTAGTTTGTTTAGCAGGCGACAGTGCGGAACTGTATCGAACGCCTTCCGGAAGTCGAGGAAAATGGCATCTACCTGGGAGCGTGTATCTAATATTTTCCGGGTCTCATGAACAAATAAAGCAAGTTGGGTCTCACATGATAGCTGTTTCCGGAATCCATTTTGATTCCTACTGAGTAGATTCTGGGTTGCCGGAAATGAGGGATAAAGCGACCATTTGCTCAACAACACATCACACAGCAAATTTGTGTAGCACATACATTACGCATTTAATATTCATTGGCAAACAAACATATACACTTTACAAAGAACGGTACACTTTTATAAAAAACGTTACACATTCACTTCCTGGCAGTAACGCCATATCATCCGCAAATCATGCTATTCTGTTTCTTTCAATACAAACTCCACATTTTCCATCTGAGCATTTCTGAGTAATGTTCTCTAGGTATATGCTAAAGAGCAATAGGGAAATACAGCAGTCTTTCCTCACTCCCCTCTTATTCATATTTTCCTCAGACAGTTCATTTCCAGCCATTACTCTTATAGTTTGTTCTAAATATAAATTTTGAGCTAATGTTTTCTCCTTCTAGTAAACTCCTTTTTTCTTCAAAACACTGATCAACTTGCTCCATTGTATTCTGTCTAAACCCTTTCCTACGTCACCAAAAACAGTAAAAAAATTTCCCTCTCTCAAGATATCTCTCTTCTATACTTCTTTGTAGTCCACTTGCATCTATTGTTTCTTAAACTTTTCCACTTTCGAATTGTTCGTCTGCAATGTGCCAGTTAACTTTCCCTATAACCTTTCGGTTATCACTCACAATATTATTTAGCTGCATGAGAAATTAAACTGATAGTCCGATGTTCTTCACAATTCAGGTAGTCTTCTTTATATCAGTTTGTATCATTATTGTTGTGATGTAGTCCTCTGGCCATTCCCCTGTTTCGTATATGTCACTACAAAGGCCGACTCTCTCTCCCCTCCCTCTGTCTCCCAAGCTGTTCATCTCTCCTGCTGGCGTATCGTCGCTTCCACGTTCCTTATTATTTTCCATTTCGTTCAGTGCTTTTGGCACTTCATCCAAAAAATCATACCCTTTCCCATTATCTGGTACATTTGCCTCTTTGTGATTCTTTGTATTACTTGGTCTTTGATGCTTCTCATACAGACACTCTATGTTTTCTCGCCATCTATTTAACTCATCTTGTGCTTCCTACAACTTTTCGAGTCTCCTTAGAGTTTTCCCTTTAGCTTCTTTTGTCCATAATTTCTTCAACTTCACTTGTATTTCCCCTATCACCAGGTTGTAGTCAGATATCACGTCAGTTCCTGCCTTACCGTTCTTCTGACAGTTCTTAGATGTTTTATGTATAAGTGTGTAGTACACTTAGTTCCTTTCTTCATTCAGACTAGAATCCCATGTATATCGCCTCATTTTCTGTTCTGAAGCCAGGTATTACCAACGACTAACGAGTTTTCTTTATATACACTGATAAGCCAAAACATTGTGACCACTGCCCGTTGTGACGCTGGATGCCGTCTGATGGCTTTGTGGGCACGTGACGCACTTAACAAAAGTGTGTAACAGGAGCAGGCATGGACGGGGGCTCACCCGAGCGAAAACATGAGCTGCAAATGAGGAAATCGATTGAGATAAACGACTTCGACAAAGGGCAGATTATTATTACACAGAGCCTGTGAATCAGTATTTCGAAAATGGCGAAGATGGTATAATGTTCACGGGCTACTGTCGTGAGCATCTACGGAAATTTCTAAGACAGTGAAACTACCACTAAGCGCTAAATAATTGGACGTCTACGACTCTTTACAGAACGTTGGTTTCGGAGGTTTGTCTGCTCTGCAAAGTAGGACAGATGGTGATCTGTCGCATATCTACCGAAAGAACACAAAGCTGAAGCAAGCACAAGTGTTTCAGAACACATTGTTTATCGTAGATTGTTGAACATCGAGCCTCTACAGCAGACCACGCTTGCATGTCCACATGTTGGCCCAACGACATCGTCAGTTACGATAGCAGTGGACACTGGACCATCGGGATTCGACCTCGATTAGTGGAAACATGTCAGCTCTGATGGTTGTCTCCAGAAACATCATCATGGAGGTGAACGGCGGCTCGAAATTTGCAGCGCGCCACAAATGTAGGCTGGCGGGAGTATTATTATGCTACAGGAGAC
Organism: Schistocerca gregaria; assembly: GCF_023897955.1. NCBI lineage: Eukaryota > Metazoa > Arthropoda > Insecta > Orthoptera > Acrididae > Schistocerca > Schistocerca gregaria. The sequence continues at coordinate 824,651,975 of NC_064921.1, read as the reverse complement.
GTTCTCCAGCTCTTGCATGGGACCTGCGGTAGTAATCAAAGGCAAGCTGACAGCTGCGAACCACTTGCATCCCTTCACGCTTGATGCCTTCTCCGACGACGATGTCGTCTTTCACCAGTATAAATGTCCGTGTCTCGGAACCAGAACGGTGCTAAAGTGATTTGGGGAGCATTATAGTCAACTCACGTTGATGTCCCGACGATTAGATTCGCCTGATGTAAACCCACATCACCACGTACGCAAATTAATAAACACGAATTACATGACCTGTGCGTAGACATCTAATGCCACATTACTCCAAAAAACCACCAACAAACTGTCGGATCCCTGATACGCAGTATCAGTGATATATGTATCGTTCCAAAGACGGACAAACGAGCTCTTCGCAGGTGGTCATAACGTTTTTGATCATCAGCGTAAATTAATTAATACTTCGCCTCTATTATTCCTTGTGTTTAGTCAGACTTTTCCACAATATTGCCTGTGTTTTCTTCGTCAGCCACTGCGTTTGAATCCTCCATAACAAAAATATAGGAATTTTCGTTCTCTCTTTCCCTTTGTATCTCCGCATCTTTGTGTTGGCTGGTCGGCATGTACAGGCGTATCTATATTAATACCACTTCCATCGTTTTCTCTGTAGTCTTACCATTATCAGTCTTCTATTTATATGTTCCATCTAGTTTCCTTATTTTTCAGTGTCTGTCCTAACAACATTCCCATACTGTTTGCTCCATGTTCTTCCCTTCCCAAATAGTACAGCCTTTATTAGCAACTTCCAGATAGTTTCCTCCCCATCTCACCTCGCGCATGCCAAGTACATCTGCCATATCTCTATCATCTAACAGCAAGATCGATACTCTGCAGCGTATACTATGAACGACTCCTCCAGCAGCAAGTATGATTAGCCAGTTGTCCGTCACATGGGCCTGGTTGCTGACGTCAAACCAGAGATAATAAAAACTCCATCGCTGGGCGGCTTCAGGAAACTTTATTTTTTAATTTATTGCCTTAGGGACGCGTCCATACAGCCATCGTAACGTTGGAATTTCAATTATGGCCATACGAACGTAAAGACAACATAACACTCAGACAACGAGCGGAGAACACATCCGATTCGGCCGGGAAACGAACCCAGGCCCTCCGGTTAGCAATACGCCGCAATGGCAGCGCGGTTACCGAGGTGGAATTGCAAGACAATTCGAATCATGAAACTTGAAACTTCCTGGCAGATTAAAACTGTGTGCCCGACCGAGACTCGAACTCGGGACCTTTGCCTTTAGCGCGCAAGTGCTCTACCAACTGAGCTACCGAAGCACGACTCACGGCCCGTACTCACAGCTTTACTTCTGCCAGTATCCGTCTCCTACCTTCCAAACTTTACAGAAGCTCTTCTGCGAACCTTGCAGAACTAGCACTCCTGAAAGAAAGGATACTGCGGAGGCATGGCATAGCCACAGCCTGGGGGATGTTTCCAGAATGAGATTTTCACTCTGCAGCGGGGTGTGCGCTAATATGAAACTTCCTGGCAGATTAAAACTGTGTGCCCGACCGAGACTCGAACTCGGGACCTTTGCCTTTCGCAGGCAAGTGCTCTACCTACTGAGCTACCGAAGCACGACTCACGCCCGGTACTCACAGCTTTACTTCTGACAGTATCCGTCTCCTACCTTCCAAACTTTACAGAAGCTCTTCTGCGAACCTTGCTGAACTAGCGCTCCTGAAAGAAAGGATACTGCGGAGACATGGCTTAGCCACAGCCGGGGGGATGTTTCCAGAATGAGATTTTCACTCTGCAGCGGAGTGTGCCCTGATATGAAACTTCCTGGCAGATTCGTGCTTCGGTACCTAGTTTTAGTCCTGTCTCACAGCCTTCATAAAATATTGAGTATTCATCGATACCGATATCTCAACGGACTTCCTGATAAGCGACAAGATCCATCTTATACCTTTCGATCTCCTTGACTAAACTGATCGCGGCGTCTGTTTTACATAAACTACGAATATTCCATGTTCCAAATCGTAAACCTTGTTCTCGCACTTTTCGTCTATTTTGTATTATCAAAGTCCGAGGCTTCCTTTTAGTCTGTTTACCATTAACAATCCCTATCGTGGAGGACCAGGGTATTTGATTTTGGGGTAACCTTCCCCTAGATGAATTGCTTTCTCTTCAGCTGTCGAGGTTCATCTCCCCTTTCCTTACAAATGTGAAAGGATGAGGGAGTGGGGAGTGGAAAGACAGGTCGTTGCGAGACACACTTTGTCTGGTTCATCGACTAAGACCTGTCCGGCTTGGCAGGCCCTGCCAGTGGCTAAGCTACCGCCGGCATAGCTCTTAGTGTCATCTGGACACGCAGACCTCTCCGCCCACACGGACAGTGCTTCTTTAACACAGTGTCTCCTGGAGAGGCTAATTACTTAGTAGCCTGTCTAATGGAGTCCGCCTTCTTAGCTGAGTGCTAACGAGTTTGCGTACCATACAGTGGGCCCGGGTTCGCTCCTGGCCGGTTTGTAAATTTTCTCTGCTTGTGGATTGGCTGTTGTGTTGTCCTCTTCATCATTCCATCATCACCGATGCGCAATTCGCCCAATGTGGCGTCACCAGCAATAAGACTTGCAACCCAGCGGCCGAACTTCCCGGGATGTGGCCTCCTAGCCATCAGGGGCACACAATCATTTCATCTCAGTTTCGTCTAATGGATTTACGTGGGCTTTCAGCGAATCCGTCGCGCACACGCTGCGCCTTCTCTCCATTCACATTCGTTTTAGGGCGTTTTCCAGCATTTGAAATCAAAGTTCCCTTTCTCGAAGAGTTCTGCCCCACTGATAAATCGATTTACGTGTGGGAGGATCCACAGTCCATTCTCTTCTTGGACGCCACGGAACACGTGTTGCAGATTGTAACTCTGCTGACACTGCATACGCTGCACCTTTCATTGTGGCGTCCACATTCTGACTCCCTGGAGTACGTCTGACTGCTTGACAGTAAAGAGTTTGGCGCATGCGGCATACGACTCGGCGCTGTCCATGACACGGTGAGCGTCACATCTTGGAGAGTGTCTCTATCATTTGCGCATTTACCCAGCATTATAAAGTATGGAGCTCTTTCGCTATAAGTATTTGTTTATGTGTACATCTAGCCCGAACACCCTGTATAAATGGTTAAAATGGCTCTGAGCACTATGGGACTCAACATCTGTGGTCATAAGTCCCCTAGAACTTAGAACTACTTAAACCTAACTAACATAAGGACATCACACACATCCATGTCCGAGGCAGAATTCGAACGTGCAACCGTAGCAGTCGCGCGGTTCCTGACTGAGCGCCTAGAACCGCTAGACCACCGCGGCCGGCACCCTGTATGAACCTAGCAAGATTTAATCATCACTAAAAATGGTACCATCCCATGTGTTCGACTGGGGCGAAGAGGAAAGCGTAAATCACGTCTTCTTTGGCTGCGGTTACCTGAAGGACGTACCAACCATTCGCTATACCGTCCGCACGAAAAGACATTTTCATTCACGAGATGAGCCCAAATTCCACCGGAATTTCGGAGGTTTTTCAGGTATATTTTGTAAGTACCGGATGAGACATAAAGGATGGACATTTTATATATATATATATATATATATATATATATATATATATATATATATATATATATATATATATATATATATAATTTTTATTTACAGGATGATACTCAAATTATGTTGCCATTTTACGAAATTAATGTTTGAAAAGGCTTCCCACTCTCTCCTACATATGTCGCTCAATTTGAACGACTCCCACACGAACTGTGTTCTTCAGTAGTGCAAGTGGACGTGGTTTATGCTCGTATATACGTGACTTGAGGTAAACCCGCAAAAAATGGTCGCACATGGACAGGCCTGGGCAATGAGGAGGCTAACTAATGTCACCAAACCGAAAAATGATACATCCATGAAGAACAATCCGAATAGCTTCCATTGACATTCTTACTGTGTGAACTGTGGCCACGTGCTGCTGATACCAAACTCGCTGGATAGGAATACGTTTTCTTCTTAGTTCAGGTAGGAAGGATTCAGTGATCATCTGCCTGTCACTTTCCGATGTTAGAGTTACACTGTTTCCTTTATCGTCTTGGAAAAAGTATGGACCAGTAACATCTGTATCGGTTACAGCACACCAAACAGTCACTATATATTGGTCTCTCATGGATTAGTTTTGTATTTTCACTGCCCCAATAACGACAGTTCCGCTGATGCCGCATGCCGTTCAAACGAAAATGAGCTTCATCACTCATGAACAAAATAATGTCTTTTGCTCAAGTATGGCCTCCATTCCTCGAGAAAAATTCAGCAACTGTACATAATCAGTAGGGTTCAACTGTCGCACCGTTGACATTTTGTAGGGGTGAAATCCTAGGCCAATATGCGAAAAACGCCCTACTGAACCTTTACTGAGGTGCAGTTCAACAGAAAGTCTCCTAGCATATCGTCCAGGACTACAGAGCATGACTTGCTGAACTCTTTCAACATTTTCTACTGTGCGTACTGGGAGAGGAGCCACTATTTCTGTTCATCACTGTTCCATGTTAACGAAATGATTCAGCCCAACGTAAAATGGTATTATAAGTGAAGAACACTGCCATGTCTCGCAAGATTGAAAGGGCGACGAAACTCATGCTGAACTGCAATGGTAGTCTCATTATTAGGCACAAAACAATTGTACGGGAACACACGATGTACCACAGACCACGGTACCAGAGCTGGAATACTACCTGTTCTAAAAACGTCCGTCCTTTCTGTGTCAGCCTGTATTTTTATAGTGACCCATGCACTTTGGTGGCTCGTTACAGAGTAGTAATGTAATTATTACTCACTCGATTTGTTACCATAACCACAACCGTTTCTGTGAAAATATCTTCACTGTGATGAAAAAAGCCCGTAATATGCAGTACGTACAGTCAGCCTCCGTAGCGCAGCGGTAGCGTTACCGCCTACCACGCAAGGGGGCCCGGCTTCGATTCCCGGAAAGGCAATGGGTGTTGTATGTCTTTCATCGTCGTTGTGCTGCACTTCCACTGCATTCAGTGAATCTATGCGTGAGACACTTATCAGCCAACTCTTCACCAACAAATCTATGCAAACTCCGGTACAACCAACACTGCCGAGAAAACAAAACCGAGACAAGGCCGAGCACCACTGAATGGAAGCTTGGGGGCGAAGGGGATAAAAGTGAGCTCTGAGTCCAACAAAGAAACTACGACAACCTCAAATATGTGCACTCCTGGAAATGGAAAAAAGAACACATTGACACCGGTGTGTCAGACCCACCATACTTGCTCCGGACACTGCGAGAGGGCCCTAAAAGCAATGATCACACGCACGGCACAGCGGACACACCAGGAACCGCGGTGTTGGCCGTCGAATGGCGCTAGCTGCGCAGCATTTGTGCACCGCCGCCGTCAGTGTCAGCCAGTTTGCCGTGGCATACGGAGCTCCATCGCAGTCTTTAACACTAGTAGCATGCCGCGACAGCGTGGACGTGAACCGTATGTGCAGTTGACGGACTTTGAGCGAGGGCGTATAGTGGGCATGCGGGAGGCCGGATGGACGTACCGCCGAATTGCTCAACACTTGGGGCGTGAGGTCTCCACAGTACATCGATGTTGTCGCCAGTGGTCGGCGGAAGGTGCACGTGCCCGTCGATCTGGGACCGGACCGCAGCGACGCACGAATGCACGCCAAGACCGTAGGACCGTACGCAGTGCCGTAGATGACCGCACCGCCACTTTCCAGCAAATTAGGGACACTGTTGCTCCTGGGGTATCGGCGAGGACCATTCGCAACCGTCTCCATGAGGCTGGGCTACGGTCCCGCACACCGTTAGGCCGTCTTCCGCTCACGCCCCAACATCGTGCAGCCCGCCTCCAGTGGTGTCGCGACAGGCGTGAATGGAGGGACGAATGGAGACGTGTCGTCTTCAGCGATGAGAGTCGCTTCTGCCTTGGTGCCAATGATGGTCGTATGCGTGTTTGGCGCCGTGCAGGTGAGCGCCACAATCAGGACTGCATACGACCGAGTCACACAGGGCCAACACCCGGCATCATGGTGTGGGGAGCGATCTCTTACACTGGCCGTACACCTCTGGTGATCGTCGAGGGGACACTGAATAGTGCACGGTACATCCAAACCGTCATCGAACCCATCGTTCTACCATTCCTAGACCGGCAAGGGAACTTGCTGTTCCAACAGGACAATGCACGTCCGCATGTATCCCGTGCCACCCAACGTGCTCTAGAAGGTTAAGTCAACTACCCTGCCCACCAAGATCTTCGGATCTGTCATCCATTGAGCATGTTTGGGACTGGATGAAACGTCGTCTCACGCGGTCTGCACGTCCAGCACGAACGCTGGTCCAACTGAGGCGCCAGGTGGAAATGGCATGGCAAGCCGTTCCACAGGACTACATCCAGCATCTCTACGATCGTCTCCATGGGAGAATAGCAGCCTGCATTGCTGCGAAAGGTGGACATACACTGTACTAGTGCCGACATTGTGCATGCTCTGTTGTCTGTGTCTATGTGCCTGTGGTTCTGTCAGTGTGATCATGTGATGTATCTGACCCCAGGAATGTGTCAGTAAAGTTTCCCCTTCCTGGGACAATGAATTCACGGTGTTCTTATTTCAGTTTCCAGGAGTGTATATTGCTGGATCTAGTCACTGAAAAAGTGCACGAACCTAGAACTGGGCAACGTCAGAACACAAGTGCAACTGGACTTGACACTGACCTTGGGTGGCTAGCCCAGTACTTTCAGTCATATTTACCTAATTCTATACAAGATTTTCAAATAGGGTCGAGGTCGATGGTGGAAAAGCGTCGCTTGTATTACATATTAGGCTTATCCATTATGGATTTTCTTCAACAAGTAACTGTGTCATGAATATTAATGCAGAAAACTACAACTTCTCATAAGTCTTCTGAAGTAAGAGTGACAATATATATAAATGACCTTGTGGATAACATCGGAAGTTCACTGAGGCTTTTTGCGGATGATGCTGTGGTGTATCGAGAGAATGTAACAATAGAAAATTGTACTGAAATACAGGAGAATCTGCACTGAATTGACGCATGGTGCTGGGAATGGCAATTGAATCTCAATGTAGACAAGTGTAATGTGCTGCGAATACATAGAAAGACAGATCCTTTACCATTTAGCTAAAGGTCAGCAACTGGAAGCAGTTAATTCCATAAATTATCTGGAAGTAGGCATTAGGAGTAATCTAAAATGGAATGACCATATAAAATTAATCGTCGGTAAAGCAGATGCCAGACTGAGATTCATTGGAAGAATCCTAAGGAAATGCAGTCCGAAAACAAAGGAAGTAGGTTACAGTACACTTGTTCGCCCACTGCTTGAATACTGCTCACCGATGTGGGATCCGTACCAGATAGGGTTGATAGAAGAGATAAAGAAGATCCAACGGAGAGCAGCTTGCTTCGTTACAGGATCATTTAGTAATCGCGAAAGCGTTACGGAGATGATAGATAAACTCCAGTGGAAGACTCTGCAGGAGAGACGCTCAGTAGCTCGGTACGGGCTTTTGTTGAAGTTTCGAGAATATACCTTCACCGAGGAGTCAAGCAGTATATTGCTCCCTCCTGCGTGTATCTCACGAGGAGACCATGAGGATAAAATCAAAGGGATTAGAGCCCACACAGAGCCATACTGGTAATTTTTCTTTCCACGAATAATACGAGGCTGGAATAAAAGGGAGGACCGATAGAGATACTCAAAGTACCCTGCGCTACACACAGTCAGGTGGCTTGCGGAGTATGGATGTAGATGTAGACCTACATTTCGATCATGTTAGAGTTGATATTCAGTTGAAGCACATGCAAATTACGTGGGTAATGGTTCTGTGACAAGAAGATAGGAAAAACCGTAATGTAGCACCATGAGCGATAGTTACACGGTGATATGTTTTGGGAAACGAACTGTTTTTATTTACTATGACAGTATGGGAACCTTCCATTCTAATTGCTTAATCTGTGGCCAATACGCAATTAAGATGTAAGCTGCCAGTTGGATACTAAGTGCAGTGTCGTCCATACTGCCGCAGTAAGTAAAAGTATCCGTTTTTCGACTCATCTCACCATATATGACTATCACTTACAGCGATACATTAAAATTTTTAATTTACCTTCTTGTCACAGAGCCAGTCACGGTAGCACCACCTACGGAAATAAAGATTTAACTTACAAGTATCCCATCTAAAAGTGAGGCTGAAAGGCTCGAAAACCAGTTATGGGAATCAACAAATATTTCAGAAAGTGAATGGTTGCAGTTTCCCGCGTTTATACTGACAGAGAATGAGTTCTATGTTTAGTAGTAAGTTTCGAGAGATCAAAAACCGCTTCAACGACGTAAGCAGATTGGACAACTTACATGAGCCAATAAAAACCTTACGACCATTTTGTCGCCGCTTTCAATACAACACTTGTAATATAACTTCAGAAGACGAGATGCAATTTAGGAAGCAGGGCTGCTGAAAAAATGTCGATAGTATCTTGTCCTAAAAGTATCGATATGCATAGGCGATACATTCTTTTTCTTTATATAGATGTCAAAATGGCAATATCTACCGCCGATATTTTTATTTTATATTATATTTTTTTCGTAATTTTCCTGAGGTGCCAAAAAAACTGGTACAGACGTGCATATTCAGGTAGAATACTGCGCTGCAGTCGGAAACGCCCATACAAGACAATAAATGTCTGGGGCAGTTCTTTGATCGGTCACTGCTGCTACAATCGTAGGTTATGAACATTTAAATGAGTTTTAACGTGGCATTATAGTAGGCGCACGAGCGATGGCACACAGCATCTCCGAGGTAGAGATGAAGTGGGGATTTTCCCTTACGACTATTTCACGAATATACCGTGAATATCAGGAATCCGATAAAACATCAGATCCCCGACGTCGCTGCAGCCTGAAGAAGATCCTGCAAGAACGGAACCAACATGACAAAAGTTCAACTCTTCCGCGAATTGCTGCAGATTTCAATACTGGGCCATCAACAAGTGTCAGCGTGCGAACCATTCCACGAAACATCATCGATATGGGCTTTCGGAACCAAAGGCCCACTCGTGTACCCTTGATGACTGCAAAAGCTTTACCCTCTGGCCTGGGCCCGTCAACACCAACATTCGACTGTTGATGACTGGGTACGTGTTGCCTGGTCGGACGAGTCTCGTTTCAAATTGTATCGAGCGGATAGACGTTTACCGGTATGGAGACAACCTCATCAATCCATGGACCCTGCATGTCAGCAGTGGTCTGTTCAAGCTGGTGGAGCCTCTGCAATGGTGTGGGGCGTGTGCAGTTGGAGCGATATGGGACTGCTGGTAGGTCTAGATACGACTCTGACAGGTAACACGTACGTAAGCATCCTGTCTGATCACCTGCATACATTCATGTCCATAGTGCATTCCGAAGCGACTTAGGTGATTCCAGAAGGAGAAGTGACACCCCACGCGTCCAAAATTGCTATAGAGGGTCTTCAGGAACACTCTTCTGAATTTAAACACTTCCGCTGCCCAACAAATTATCCAAGCATGAACATTATTGAGTACATCTCGGATGCCTTGCAACGTGCTGTGCAGAAGAGGTCGCCACCCCCTCGTACTCTTACGAACTTATGGACAGCCTTGCAGGATTCATGGTGTCAATTCCCCCTGGCACTTCTTCAGACATTAGGCGTATGCCACGTCATGTTGCGGTACTTCTTCGTGCACGCGGGGGCAACACACGATATTAGGCAGGTGTAGCGGTTTCTGTGGTTCTTCAGTGTCTTTGAAACTGTTGTTCTGAAGCTGTAGTAAAACATAATTTTATTTTCGTTGTGTGAAGTTTTTGATCTTCCATCACACCCAACGGCCTTTGAGACCGAGCGGTTCTAGGCGCTTCAGTCTGGAACCGCGCGACCGCAACGGTCTCAGGTTCGAATCCTGCCTCGGGCAAGGACTTGTGTGATGTCCTTCGGTTAGTTAGGTTTCAGTAGTTCTAAGTTCTAGGGGACTGATGACTTCTGATGTTAAGTACCGTAGTTCTCAGAGCCATTTGAACCATTTTTTCATCACATCTATCTTTCTCTTTGACTTCGTGAAGCAAGTACAGGTGACACAAAGATACCCATTGCACTGGGGGGGGGGGGGGGGAGGGGAGGGGCATGAGAGTAACAACATTTACGGTGTGACCAAATAGCACACCAGTTGTGTTAAATTTTTTTTCATGCAACTACGTGGTATATGTTCATATCGGCACTCTCCAAAAACAGTTGCTTAAAATGATGAACAAAAAACAAAACGACTAGATTGGTCTTATCGGTGGGCGGAGACGTGTTAAGGGAAATGCTGACGTAATGGCCGCTAGGCGTCACAAACAGAAACAGCACTGTTTAACTTCGCCGCACAGTTTTGACGCTCGCTCAACTGCTATGTCACCGGCGTCTGCAGAAACAAATAGGGATATCGACATGAAGTGTTCGAGACAAATTGGGAAATCGACATGAAGTGTTCGAGACAGATCCGATATGTGACGAATCGAACGTCGGACCCGTCGGACACCTTTTATTATGACACATGCAGTTTGCATTGTTAGCAAAGTGGTTATCGCCAAGCATGAACGTGCACTGTTTTCCCTTCTTGCTCTAAGAGGTTTACTCAGGCTGCTAGCTTGGTGATGTACAGAATATCTAACAATAAATCAGTACTTAAATATACAGTACCGGCAATTTATCTACAATGTGCAGCCATTCTTTTTATTGGCCGGAACGTCGATACCTGTGCCATCGTTGTATCAATACCTTCGTCAGTATATCGAGCGTCGACAATAGTATTATATAAATATCGATGTATAGGATTCTCGATATTTTTAAAAATATCAACAGCCCTAGTATGAAGCTTGCAGCCGCTCACGAGGAAGACCGGAAGTCTCGCTGATCGATGAGCCGAGTGTACTTGGTGGCCTTTGGATTACGAAACTCAGACAACCAGCTGAACCTCGCGTTGCGCTGTCGGGGAAATTCCTGGCAGTTGCGACGGCGGTGTTCCCGCTCGTTATAACAGCGCTGCAGCTTCTGTTTTCAGGCGGAGGGGAATCTCTTTCTCACGCAAAACAAGAATACCTCCATATGGAGCTCCTCTCTCCTCAAACTGCAGCCACGAGCTTTCCTTCTCAGGCAACTTGGAATTTTATGTTTTTGTTTCCATTTCCATAATATTTAAATGTTATTCAATTTTTTTTTTTTAGTTCAGGTTTCAAGATACAGCTGACTGTCGATAATTCGAAGAAAAAAAATTGAGGTTCTCTAACATCGTGTTTCTTGGCAAACGGAAGTAGAAAGTAAACACAAGAAACAGGTCTTTTACGCGAATTATTGCTTTTACATTTTTTTAAAAATATCGAAGGAAAGAAACATGCAAATTTCCGAAAATACTTCACAAAACTTCGATTTTATTTTCCAAAGAAGTGAAAGACCTTTTTCTGCTTCAAAGATTTTCAGCGGGTTTAGCCAACTGAATTATCTATTGTGGCCGAAACCGAACATATTGTTGTTCTAAGGGCGTACACACTCAAAGACTTTACCTCTTTCCGCGCTCTTAATCTTTTTCTGCTGTTTTTTCGTCTTAAATGTTGTCATCCAGAAGAGTCTAAACTTCAGCGTCAGTCAGGAGAACGCAGAATTCCACTATCATAATGTACGATATCATTAAATAAACAAGAATTTTTGCAGCCAATATCGCGTGCTGAAATAGTTGTATTTCCTCAATGATCGGTTTCGACACGTCTAGCTGACATCTTCAGAGCTTCTGGAAATGATATTGACGAACCGGTTGCACGATTTATGCGCAGTAATACTATTCCCAGAAGATCCGAAGATGACAGTTACACCCTCGAAAACGGTCAATGAGGAAATAAAACTATTTCAACACTCAATCTTCGCTGCAAAACTTCTTATTTATCAGTAAAGATCAGATCGCACCCAGCAACATGTGCAGCTTATCTATCATCTAATGTATCGTTTTCCCACAATCGGGGATTGGTCCTAAGAGAGAAAAGACACTTGCGCTTCCTTGAAGTCATCATTACAACTTATTTATATATTATGAGGCGTTATTCATTGTTGAGTAAACAGAGAAGCACTGCAAAGTGGTGCAAATCGAAACAATTGCCGAAGCAATCGAATTAGCAAGTACCTGGTAGCTGCTAATTTGAAACTATAGAACGTTTATAGGTGATCTGTCATAGATTTTTCGAGGATTTTCGAGGGACCGGCTAATTAGTTTGATTTATCGATAAATTCGATTTAGCCTATTGTCTTTCAAATCAGCAAGAGTCAACTGTACGTAAACAGAGTATCCACGTCATTTGAGCACAAGTGAGATTTAGTTAACAGCTAACTGTAACACGTCCACGCTTATCATGTCCATGACATAATTTTTTATTTAGCTCTCTTGATCGCAACGTTTTTTTGAGCAAGATTGCCGGTTTCAACTATGCAATAGCCATCTTCAGAGTTCACGATAAAAGTGAAAGAAGACACCTTTCATTCTCTTACTTCTGTTGTAGATTCTGAAGATGGCTATTGCATAGTCGAAAACGGCAATCTCGTTCAAAAAGCACTGCGATCAAGACAGTTAAAAAAAATTGTGTTAAGCTTATGATCACTTTCCAGATACTCATTTTAAGTCAAATTTTACACAATATCTGTGACACTCTCTTCCTATTTTGTGATAATAGAAAACGAGCATCCCCTCTCTGAACTTTTTCGATGTCCACCGTCAATACCGCCTGGTAAAGATCCCATGCCGAACAACAGTACTCCATAAGTGCACGAACAATCGTACCGCAGGCAGTGTCTTTCGTGCATTTGTTACTTTTTCTAAGTGTTCCATCTACAAAACGTATTCTTTGTTCCCCTTCCCCACAACATTTTCTATGTGTTGGTACCAATTTGTTCTTTAATTGTAATCCCGAAGTATTCAGTTGAATCGACAGCTTTTAAATTCGTGTGATTTATTCTGCACCCGAAATTTAATGTAATTTTTTTAGTACTTATGTCGAGGAAGTTACGCTTTTCACAGTTTAGTATCAGCTGCAACATTTCGCACCGTGCAGATATTTTGTCTAAATAATTTTGCAATTTATTTTGATCTGCTGATGACTTAACTCGACGGTAAACGATAGGGTATTTTTGTTTCTGTATTTGCTACAGAAAGCGTGATTTTTTCACTAGACGCCTTTCGCTTTATTGAAGTAAAGCATCATCAGTGGTCTGTAATTTATTTAAGTTTTGATTTGCTTTTAGATCGAAAAACAGTTCGTTACGAATAGGTTGATTTGTACATACGGCGATTTTTTGGCTGATCAACTGAGCTGATAGATCACATTGTTTTGATTTTAGTTTTGGGATGTGCTTTTGTATGGAATTTTTCGTTTTCTAAGCAATATTTATGCCTTGTTTTTTGAATATGTTACCTATTTTATGAGTGAATTTGTTGTGGTACGTCATTTTATGCCATAGTACAACTACGAACACCATGGGCACACAAATGAAGAACCTAAGACGACCACTCAGTCTCTCTTCAGAATCGTTTTGATGTTAATTTTGAGTGGAATAGCGAAATTTTAGCTTTGTACCGGCGACGCGTTTAAGTAATAGTAAACGCAGTATTTGCCGAAATGACAAGAACCACTGTTAAAATGACTAATTAATTAGGCGATGAAATTGTTGACAGTGGACTGACAATTGCACTGGTTTGTAATAATTATGTTGTTCTGTTTGATTTTGGTAAATTCTGTGCCCTTATAACGTTTCAGACTCATTGTTGTTTACACTGCTTGGTAACAAGTAACAGGTTACAGCATTATCAATTTAATTTGCACAAACTTTATCAAAATTACCTCGAGTTTTACTCCAAGCTTTTTAGCAGAGGAGACCGCCACATTCGGAGGTAGAAGTACTTTTTACCATCTCGTTTCGTCGCCGATTGTCTTATTTTCTAACAGGCTAACGCTCACATGGTCACTTTTATTTGTCCGAGCGTAATTTCTGGAGAGAAATGACCGTCGTGATAAAATAAGAGTAATCGGCCTCAAGATTTTTGTTCGAAGCTGGAACGATGTTTTCAGAAAGTTGTTCTATGAACCCTCTGCCAAATACTTAAGTGTGAATTGCAAACAAATCGTTTAGGTGCAGTCTGAGCTTTAGACGTTACTTTGATTTGAAGAAAAACTTCTCCTACCAGATTTTAAGGAAACTATAGTACTATGAATTGTACTGTAATTAGTATGACTCAAATAATACATAAAAGACAATGTAAACACCTCGCGACAGAATAACACTTACCGATATAAGTTATCACCCACTAATCTGATCAAAACTATTACAACAATTTTTCGAAATGACACACGAAATTATTTTGCACTAAAAATGGCAGTACAACAGCGGAATACTGACTCTCAAGCCACAAAAAGTCATTAAAATATATCAACTCTTGTATGCAGCCAATACGAAGGCCAACATGAAGTAAACTAACAAATGAAAGCTTGTCCCTCATACTGAGTTCCCACAATTAAAATGGCATTACTGATTTTCGTTGTGGTTATGTTCCGTATTATTTTATGTACTTCTGAGTTTCGTGTGAGTTGAGCTGCCAAGTCTGAAGGTAAAATTGTATAATTTTGAAATTGATATTGTGATTGTATAATTTTGAAAACGATATTGTGAATTAAATACCATAGAAACAACTGAATGTATTATTCAGTAGTAGTATATTAATTTGTGTTATAGTTAATCAACCAAGTCACGCAATGAACCTGCTTTTTGCATACTGAGTAGTCTAAATTACGTTCCTTACAAGCTGTCGACGTCTTGATTGCGGTGGCGTTGGATGATCACCTGTAGCAACCCACCGGTCTCCCATGTACAGATCTCTGGCTCTGAACACGAAATGAAGTTTAATTCTGTTTGGTTCGTTAGCCAGACAGCACCTGGTTCACTGCGGTCCACAGACACACTGCGCATACTCTCCCATTCCATACTGTTCCAGTTACGACCGCTACGTGTCTCCAGACTACTTTTTCTGAATGGAAAACGGAAGATCATCAGGGCATGTTTCCCTGGAGCCCTGTTGATATGTTTTTAAGGAACCCTGGAAGACCACTTAATTCTGTCTTATTCCAAACATTATTTATAACTTTTTGAATGTTGTCCTGGTCATTTCAACAAGAAAACTGTAGTTTATGTATTGTACGAGAGAAAGTTTTTTCAGTATTATTTATTTATATTTGGCGCACTGAAGACATACAATTTCTATCTGGTACACCGACAGACGCACACAATTTCACTCAGTTTGCCACACAATCGTTACTTAGTTTCATAATCGAAAAATGGTTTTTCACACAAACATGTCGATCGAAATATTGTAGCAGTTTTGCAGCCTCATTATCGAGAAACTACACCCGAGGAAAACAATGTACACATCCTGAACAGTTTATAACACTACCGTCTGTCTGCTACTGCTATACCATAACCTTAAAGTTGGAAGCAGGTCGTGAAATAAAACTATCTTGTTAAAGCAGTTATGGTATAAAGCAAGAGAGCAGTGTTACCCTCTGAGAGGAATTTTGTTATGTTAACCGTGGTGTACCTAACGACGGTGGCTTAAACACAACCTATACTTTGTCACACGCGAGTGCAGTGAACTCTTGACACATACATATGTTTACGTTAAGATTGAAACTAACAGTTAGAGCAGCACAAACTATTTGCAAAATTATAACAGATACCGAAACACACTATTACTTTCAGGGCTTACACAAACTGAATGGTCTTTATAACGTTATTATTACTATTCACTGCAGAATCATTAATTAGATATAGGTTAAGTCCCTCTCAGTTAAATACTTTACTATTTAAAATGAAAGTTAATTGGAATCCACTAACAGGTTGCTTCTCACTATCATTTGAATAAAGAAATAATGTTTTTCATAATTAGTGGTCTTCCCATTACTTGTTACCTAGCATTAACACAATAGGCAAACTGTGGATCCTGTTATATTATTAATATGCACTTTCAATACACAAGAGAGACAAACACTTAGCAAACATGAGTATATAACGTTTCACACTGCACTTTTCCACTTTTACTAGATTGAGAGACAAAATTAACATATATGTAAGATACTGACTCACCTTCTGCGATTTACAAAAGGCAGTAATGTGATCATTTACTAAGCAAAACTTTATAAGCCTCAGTCTTAAGAACTCTTAATTTGAAGTTGGCAACAACACATTAATAAGCAGTTTTACTAGGAAAATTATTTTCGGCAAGCATCATTAACTTTAACTCACTCTCTTGCCACATTAACTTTAACTTTGTTTTTACTATGTTCAAGAGGCATTAATTAGCAAAAACACTGGTCTTTAATGTTATTTCAGTAGGGACACTCGGTAATCGCTTTAGTTCAAGCGGAGAGGAACCTGAGAGGTGTTATGATAAGGAAAAAATCTAGGTAGGTACATAAATTCAGTTATAAGTTACCTTATATTTGTGTACACTAAAACATCCGATGAGCTGATCCTTCACTGTACATTATTATAGCATTCCGATACAGTGATTGCGCAATGTGGTGGCAACTGCATGTTGGTAGGTGGATTTGCAGGTAGAATTGCTAGACTCTGTCATTTCTTGTTGGCGATGATAGATACAAATTCCAAAATAGTTCCAGCTATTTATCCATCCAAATGAGGCATTGGAAAGTAGCAGAAAAATTGGTTATGACTTGTAGATTAAAACTGAAGAAACTGCAAAAAGGGGGAAATTTAAGGAGATGGGACCTGGATAAACTGAAAGAACCAGAGGTTGTACAAAGTTTCAGGGAGAGCATAAGGGAGCAATTGACAGGAATTGGGGAAAGAAATGCAGTAGAAGAAGAATGGGTAGCTTTGAGGGATGAAGTAGTGAAGGCATCAGCGGATCAAGTAGGTAAAAAGACGAGAACTGCTAGAAATTCTTAGGTAACAGAAGAAATATTGAATTTAACTGGTGAAAGGAGAAAATATAAAAATGCAGTAAATGAAGCAGGCAAAAAGGAATACAGACGTCTCAAAAATGAGATCGACAGGAAGTGCAAAATGGCTAAGCAGAAATGGCTAGAGCACAAATGTAAGGATGTAGAGGCTTATCTCACTAGGGGTAAGATAGATACTGCCTACAGGAAATTTAAAGAGACCTTTGGAGATAAGAGAACCACTTGTACGAACATCAAGAGCTCAGATGGAAACCCAGTTCTAAGCAAAGAAGGGAAAGCAGAAAGGTGGAAGGAGTATATAGAGGGTCTATACAAGGGCGATGTACTTGAGGACAATATTATGGAAATGGAAGAGGATGTAGATGAAGATGAAATGGGAGATACGATACTGCGTGAAGAGTTTGACAGAGCACTGAAAGACCTGAGTCGGAAAAAGGCCTCCGGAGTAGACAACATTCCATTGGAACTACTGACGGCCTTGGGAGAGCCAGTCCTGACAAAACTCTACCATCTGGTGAGCAATATGTATGAGACAGGTGAAATACCCTCAGACTTCAAGAAGAATATAATAATTCCAATCCCAAAGAAAGCAGGTGTTGACAGATGTGAAAATTACCGAACTATCAGTTTAATACGTCACAGCTGCAAAATACTAACGCGAATTCTTTACAGACGAATGGAAAAACTAGTATAATCCGACCTCGGGGAAGATCAGTTTGGATTCCTTAGAAATGTTGGAACACGTGAGGCAATACTGACCCTACGACTTATCTTAGAAGCTAGATTAAGGAAGGGCAAACCTACGTTTCTAGCATTTGTAGACTTAGAGAAAGGTTTTGACAATGTTGACTGGAATACTCTCTTTCAAATTCTGAAGGGGGCAGCAGTAAAATACAGGGAGCGAAAGGCTATTTACAATTTGTACAGAAACCAGATGGCAGTTATAAGAGTCGAGGGGCATGAAAGGGAAGCAGTGGTTGGCAAGGCAGTGAGACAGGGTTGTAGCCTCTCCCCGATGTTATTCAATCGGTATATTGAGCAAGCAGTGAAAGAAACAAAAGAAAAGTTCGGAGTAAGTATTAAAATCCATGGAGAAGAAATAAAAACTTTGAGGTTCGCCGATGACATTGTAATTCTGCCAGAGACAGCAAAGGACTTGGAAGAGCAGTTGAACGGAATGGATAGTGTCTTGAAAGGAGGATATAAGATGAACATCATCAAAAGCAAAACGAGGATAATGGAATGTAGTCGAATTATGTCGGGTGATGCTGAGGCAATTAGATTAGGAAATGAGACACTTAAAGTAGTAAAGGAGTTTTGCTATTTGGGGAGCAAAATAACTGATGATGGTCGAAGTAGAGAGGATATAAAATGTCGACTGGCAATGGCAAGGAAAGCGTTTGTGAAGAAGAGAAATTTGTTAACATCGAATATAGATTTATGTATCAGGAAGTCGTTTCTGAAACTATTTGTATGGAGTTTAGCAATGTATGGAAGTGAAACATGGACGATAACTAGTTTGGACAAGAAGAGAATAGAAGCTTTCGAAATGTGGTGCGACAGAAGAATGCTGAAGATTAGGTGGGTAGATCACATAACTAATGAGGAAGTATTGAATAGGATTGGGGAGAAGAGAAGTTTGTGGCACAACTTGAACAGAAGAAGGGATCGGTTGGTAGGACATGTTCTGAGGCATCAAGGTATCACCAATTTAGTATTGGAGGGCAGCGTGGAGGGTAAAAATCGTAGAGGGAGACCAAGAGATGACTACACTACGCAGATTCAGAAGGATGTAGGTTGCAGTGGGTACTGGGAGATGAAGAGGCTTGCACAGGATAGAGTAGCATGGAGAGCTGCATCAAACCAGTCTCAGGACTGAAGACCACAACAACAACAACACAACAGTATTCAGAAAGTTTATTTGGTTATTCTGTTCTCTTTTAGTTGTGAATTTTATATTTTTATGAACCTTGTTGATGTCAGTATGTAGTTTTTCAATTTCTGTTTGCGGTTCATCTATTAAGCAAAGGATGTCATCCATACACCTAAACCAATATAATATGTTGTATTCTTTTAGTATGTTGGAGTGCTTGAGGAGTGCTTGATAAGTTACAACTGTCACTGGGTATAAAGCATCACTTGAAGCACTAATCGACAAACTCATCTTTTAGTATGTTGGAGTGCTTGAGGAGTGCTTGATAAGTTACAACTGTCACTGGGTATAAAGCATCACTTGAAGCACTAATCGACAAACTCATCTTTTGAAGGGTAATACTCAACGTTTACAAAAGTACATTTGCGTCTGAGATGATATGGGTAACTCTTCAGTCCTACTCGATGAAGTTGACTGCTTCTGCTGAGGTCACAAACTGGGCAGAATGCTTCCAAACTCGGCTCCGTAAAAATCTCTGTGCGAGGGCATTGCTCTGCTGAGAGAGAGAGAGGGCATGTCTTCTTGAGCCTCTCCCATTTGTGATTGCATATTCCAGAAAAGACATCTCAAATGTCCCTGGTATTGCTGTGCACTGATGACTCTGGCGTGGCGCAGCGATCTTTAAACGATACCGCGTTAACCACTCACACTTGTCTGGCAATCTGGCTATCGCAAGTAATACTTTCGTGGTCGCTACGTAACTTGACAGCAATAATGAGTCACAATAGCCCCCCCCCCTTTCCCTTCCACCACCTAAGCCTGTAGGTCAATTGTGTGACTAAAGAATGGTTGAGAAATGAAGATCGCCCATTAACTGTTACACTACTGAAGTATGAATGAGGTGGGGAATGGTCGCTTTCTGTCACAGGACGAACCGGTAGGTCATTTCGAATAAGGTTTCAGGAACACTTTAAACCGCGATCTGCATAACCAGCGCACTTACGCGATGAGGGCACAGCACACAAGACCTTCAGCAGATTTAAAACTACTCGACAAAAAAGAAAACAAGCCGTTTTTTTTAATATACCGGGTGATCAAAAAGTCGGTATATATTTGAAAACTTAATAAACCACGAAATAATGTAGACAGAGAGGTAAAAATTGACACACTTGCTTGGAATTACATGGGGTTTCATTAGAACAAAATAATAATAATCATAATAATAATAATAATAAAACAAAGTTCACAAAAGGTCCAACAGACGGCGCTGGACAGCAAAAGGTCAGTTGTACGTCTCACCGGCATTCCATACACTACTGTTTGGTTGGCACTTAGGCGTACCCTCAGATGCTATCCGTTCAAAATCCATCGGCATCATGAACTGTTACCTGACGATTTAGTGAAGCGGAGGGCATTTGCGGTCTGGGCGTTTCAGAAGATAGCGGAAGTTGACGATTGGTTGAGTAACGTGTTCTGGACCGACGAAGCTCATTTCACGCTCCGAGGGTCTGTCAACGCCCACAACTGCAGAATTTGAGTTACCGAAAATCCTAGAACTGTCGTGGAAACTCCATTGCACGACGAGAAAGTCACGGTATAGGTTGGATTTACCACATCTACCGTTATCGGGCCTTTTTTCTTCGAGAAAATCCTCGATTCTGGTTTTGTAACTGCTACTGTGACGGGTGAGAGGTACGCCGATATGTTACAGAATCGCATCATCCCGAGCCTGGCTGATAAACACCTGCTGGATGGCGCTCCACCCCATATTGCTAGACGCGAGAAAGATCTCTTGCGCGCGTAGTTTGGTGATCGTGTGCTCAGCCGCAACTTTCGTCTTTCGTCATGCTTGGCCTCCCAGGTCCCCAGACCTCAGTCCGTGCGATTATTGGCTTTGGGGTTACCTGAAGTCGCAAGTGTATCGTGATCGACCGACATCTCTAGGGATGCTGAAAGACAACATTCGACGCCAATGCCTCACCATAACTCCGGACATGCTTTACAGTGCTGTTCACAACATTATTCCTCGACTACAGGTATTGTTGAGGAACGATGGTGGACATATTGAGCATTTCCTGTAAAGAACATCATCTTTGCTTTGTCTTACTTTGTTATGCTAATTATTACTATTCTGATCATATGAAGCGCCATCTATCGGACATTTTTTGAATTTTTGTATTTCTTTGGTTCTAATAAAACCCCATGTCATTCCAAGCATGTGTCAATTTGTACCTCTCTATTTATATTATTCCGTGATTTATTCAGTTTTCAAATTTATACTGACTTTTTGATCACCCAGTATTAGAGGAAGTGGACATTTTTAGGCATAAAAAGGAAAATGCACAGTTTACGTTGAACACGCAACTGGAATTAAATCACCATAGCATTCTGGCTAATGTTGATTGCTTGTATGATTAGGTGTTAGTATGTAATAAAATTCTGTATTATTCTCGCTTGTAAAGATTACGATTATCTGACATAACACTGTCCACATGGATAGCTTCTGTTCCGCCAGCCAGCTAGTCTCTCTTTGTCGTTCGTGCGGGTCGCTTTTGCCTTGCCATGAACTGAGCAGCCGTGCTGTCACACTGGTAAGACACTGCCACCTGACACTCTCCAAACAATATTTGCATGTGCCCCTACTAATTGTGTTAATAGTGTCGATTTTGTATCGCCAATCCGGTCTCTGTTTTTAAAAAAAATTGCGTCCGGTCACTATAAAATATTTTTGTCTTTTTCGATGCAGGCATGTTTTAAACAATGGTCGCAGGTTCGAATCCTGCCTCGGGCATGGATGTGTGTGATGTCCTTAGGTTAGTTAGGTTTAAGTAGTTCTAAGTTCTAAGGGACTGATGTCCTCAGATGTTAAGTCCCATAGTGCTCAGAGTCATTTGAACCAGAACCCATCGAGAAGTACTTGAGCCACTGCACGTGATTCACATATGTATGTGTCTGTCTGGAGTGTTTTCCATGAACAGCAATTCCACATATATCACCCTCATAAGTTATAAATGATGAGAAGTAGGATGGAAGCTGCGGAGGTCTATGTCTTAGAAGAGTGTAGCTGTAATAGAATGTTAATGGTGGGAGGCTGTACCACACAGCAATACTCTACTAACAGAGATGTGTCAGGTGTATTTTAGACTATCTCCTGGTGCAAATGTATGTTATGCATCTTATTCCATTAGTCTGCTGAGTACCGGCTATTCTTCGTAAACAAGTTACATTTCAAACTCAGGAGGATGGAAGTTAGAAGTGCATATGCTTAAAAGGCTGTAGTTTAATGGAATATTTTGTTAGTGGTAGGCGGCAGTACCACCTAACAATACTAAGAAAGGGGACTGACAACTGTACATAACGCAACTTACAGGGTAGTCTACTGAGATTTTTTATTTCTTCTGACTTGAGAGCCTTCTAAATACTTTATTTCATTATTGAAATGGTTTCTTTCTGTTATGTCCGATTCTTTGATGTTATTCCTTTCTAGTTCTTTTCTTATTTCTGTAATTCATGTTACTGTCGTTTTTTTCAGAAATAAAGAAATATTTGTTTCATTAGCCTGTTCTCATTCATTTGGTAGGGGTGTTCAGAGAAGATTAATCTTCGTTTTGCCATTACTTCTGATATTCTCTTTATATTTTCATAGATACTGTTACTTTTAATCTTCCAAACATCTGTAGTTTGTATTACATCTATTGTTTTTTTATAATCTGTTTTTCAAGTACCTCTCTTCTGTCCAGCTTATAGGTCATCCTTAAACATTCACATGCATATAAGAATTCGTCTTATCACTGTGGTGTCGTGCTTTAGTTTTGGTTTTCTGGATATTTTTTTACCATATCTTATACACTTTCCATTTTATTTATTCTTAAATTTATTCCAAATTCTGCTAGCTGGTGTATAATTTTTCAAGATATTTAAGTTTATTAATTCACTCTGTTTTACCTATGCATCTTTCTATGCATTTTTGTATTTGTCCTGATGTTTATTATATCAGTTGAAATTCTGAGAATAGTTCCATTTGCTATTTTTTCCAGAAGATTTATTTGAGTAACTACTTCTGTCAGATTTTCCGTTAGTATTGCAAAATCGTTGATCCCTTTCTTTATTAATTTATTTTTTCTTACTTCTTATTCGTCGTTCTAAGGCACAAGGTGGGCTGTTCGAAATCGATTCTTTTTATAATGCTGGGTTGCTTTCAGCTAAATTCTAAAGAACTGATAGCGTCGCAGAGGGATTTCCCGTTCCGGAATTTGTTTAGGACTACGGAAAACTTCCTGAAAGGACAATGTTGTTGAGTGCGCTGAGCCAAAGTCATGCATACTTTTTCAAAGAGTAAACCGCCATTTTACTGTATTATTATATTTATCATTTGTAGTTTCCAGATTTCGGTTTTTATGCCATTATCAAGTACAATGCTAAAGATTGTTAGACCATTAGTAAGTCATATCTGTTAAGGCTGTGCAAAGCAGTTTCCTGAAAGAACTTCGCCGGAATCGTGGTGATTCGAAGTAGTTTGAATATATTTCTGGGGGCAATGTAGTGATGTCAATACTGTAACATGACTGACATGTATAGCACATGATGATCTCCATCTATGAAAAGAAATAGTTATAATGCGCTCAGCAAATCTTTGCCTGCGAGGGACGATTGCTGATATAACCCTTAAACCGAAACGACGATCTCTCAGACACATCACTGATTTTAAACCCCGAGTGTCGTAGCACTGGAAAATACCGCAGTCTCTCTTTTTAAGTCTCTTCATTTGAATACTCACGTAAAGCAGTATTCAACAATCATCTTTACTCAATCAGTCTAATGATAAAGTGTGTTATTTACAAGTGAGCGCGAAATTGGGTGCTGGTCTGACGGCACGTTTCGCATTACGTATAATATTGAGGTAAGTCCAGTAGACCACATGTTTATAATTACAACAAATTTTGATTTCAATTGCTTTTTCCGATTTTTAGTTTTATGGCATTCTATCATCTTATTACATGCGCGAAATTGTGTTATTTTTCAGCTATGTCATGAAGCGACTTTCTAAGAGTGATAAGATATCAGCAGTTGACCCAGAGTTTGAAGCTTGGGTGTAAGAGCAATTGCAATATGTGAAGTAGGTGAAGAGAAAAATGGAAACGACGACAAACTTTTTGATGAGTCTAATGCTGATTCTGATTTTGTGGTAGCTGAAACAGAGAATGATATTAGTGAATAACATGCTTTATTGCAAGAAGAGCCTGTTGTGACATGTACCACATATATTTACTCACAAAGATAATTTCAAGTGCAAACTTTCAGACTCACAGTGTGTCAGAACAAGAAAACGGCTCAAAACAGCGTTCAGAAAGGAGGAATGCTTGGACTAAATGCAAAAACAGATTTTTGACTGCAAATGCTTACCAAATCTCAAATATACGAGAACTATCTGATGACATGTTAGAGGTGCACCAAGACATAGAATGGGAAACAGAAGACGTGTATAAAGAAGTATCCTGGGACAAAGAAAAGGAAAACGGCGTATAAGTACACCAGATGTTGTCAGCGAAAATGCCTGGAAATGTAGTAGGAAGATGTGCGTCGTTTGTGCAACAATTCCACGAATTAATATTTTCAGTCCATTGATTATTACCTCCTTTTACATTTTGTGCAATCTTCCATTTATACGCATGACGATCGTGACTGTGTCACAATGAACAGTCATTTCAAGATTTGTACTAAATGACTAAACATACTCATGGCGTTTTGTGTTCATTCTGAATAAGGTAATCAACGAAGTCTTTATAAGCGCCGAATAGTATTTCATCCACTTATAGTATGAAATAGACGATTACTCTTTTAATTTTTGTTAGCGAATGTGGAGTTCTATGATAAAAAAGTGTAATGAAGCGTACGAGACCGTATGTTTCTAGTTATGCACAATTACGAGATTTTTACTGCGAGAGACGATTGCTGATATAAGAGATATCATTGTGCTCTGGGTAGAGTCCGACGCTGATATCGGCTACAATGTGAAAGTTGACGTCTTCGCGAAGCAAGCTGCATCTACAGGAACTGTTCTCGATGTGAAACTACCGTGTGCAGAGTACTTACGTGACTAAATGCCGCGGAAAACAGCAATGGTAATAGATATGAAATGTGTCCCAGAAAATGAAAGGTGGATATTATGCGGCATTACAACATCAAACCCCTACAAGGCCGTTGTTTACGAGAATGCGTTTGAACCGACCTACCATTTAAACCATCGACTCCGCTTCAACCATGCCTCGCTTCCTTTACTCAGTGTAGAATCAACATTTACGAGTCCCCTGCGTGCGAGTCTGATTCCGAGTCAGCAGCTAATCTAAACCGTATTCTGTTTTCGTGTTCCAAATTTGACAATGAATGATCGAAATTTCTGAAGTCTTCGATGAGTTTGGGTTACCTTCAGCCTCAATCATCGTCTTCTCTTTTGGTTTCTAAAGACATTCGTCTGCACAAAATGGTTATCAGTTTCCTAAGAGTATAGGAAAATATCTCTAGGATACATATTTTCACTTACCTGTGTCAGTTATCATTAAATTTATAAAACAGTATGAATTGATTACATAAATATGTCTAGTTTACTTATCAGTCTATTTGTTAAACATTTGTTGTGATAGAAGCTTGATATTTCCATTTTGTAAGTAAGCATTTTTGCACTTTCTTTGTGCTGTTATGTATTCTGTGTTAACATGTGTTCTCGATGGTTAAATAGCGTACAAATTCTCGATGCCAAATAAAACAAAACAAACAAACAACATAAGAAACTATGCTTAAGTCGTAAAAAGTCGAATTTCCTCTCTGCGATTTTCTTTTTCCCTTGCGCTGAAAATTCAGCCTAGTATATACTCCACCGCATGAGCTAGGGCACGGAAAGCGTACCGGAGAAATCTCATATATTCAAGAAGAAAATATCGCCACAAACCCGTAACTTCCAGCTGTTGTTCTTTTCCCTAACACTGTTGTATGCATGGATCCGTCTGTGACGCTATTTTCATTATGTCACTGGAACGACGCCCTATTACATCTCGCACACATTAATTTTAAATGCTCACGGACATCACTTTGCACTTAACTTCCCACTTCAACAAGGTAATCATTGAGATACAAATTAGAAAATTATGTAAATATCTGTTAAGTAATTCCACTCATCTTCAGCTTCTCAGTCTGCGTCAAGTCGAGGCCAAGCACATTACGGTGGCAATAATAACTGCTTTGCCATGTTTGTTGCTATGTGTGTTGGTTAAGAAGCACTTCCTGCACCTAGTATGCTGACGTTAACCCATCGTTATATCTATCCTTTTCTTCCCAGTGAGGATATCAGCTAGCTACTTGCTGTACTCCATTTCTTCCAGTCTCGTACCGTCCTCTGGAACTTTACGTACTTACTTCACCCAACAGGCTCGATAATTTGATTGTCTTTTGCGCTTCTACAATTTTTTCCTCTACTATTAGTTCCATTGCCAGGTCAGTAGTTTCAAATTTCTTAGAAGATTAGAATTAAAATAAAAGTGACACAGTACTCGCACGGTTTGATTGAATGATAACGGTTTCGCTCGTCAGGCGCATCAATAGGTAATAATTTCTCTGTTGTCAACATCTTATGACTTCAAAGCAGGGCTCGATAGCACAAAACTCAAGTGTTACGAGTTGGAACATGTTCAGCACGTACCTTTTCATGCCTGACTGCGGTCCCGAGCTGCGCTTTTAACCCACAAGACGTACTGCCTTTATTACTCCTTACGAGATGTTCCCTTAACCCATCCCTTCTTCTATTAAGTGAGTTACGTGCAGTTATTTCCTTTATTATGATCTTAAGAACGTACCCACTTTATACTTTGCTCATCATTCAGTGGAATTTTAGATGTTTCTAGTTCCTTCTCATGATTTCACAAGGTCTACTTTTTTTCAGCTATACAGGTCTTCCGTTTCAAGAGTTACTGAGCTCCAGTGAGTATGATAGCGCTCAAAATTATTTTGTAGAAAGCTCTAGTTACAATTACAAAAAGATAAGTGTCTAATAAAACAAATTCCAGTGGCTAACTGAAGAGTATGTAATTATAATACATTTAGTACGAGACGACACTTACTTTAAAAAAGTTACCTTAAATCAAAACAAAAAATACCAGTACTTCTAGTTCAAAAGTGATTCGTGGATCTAGGTATGTAAGAATAAAACAAAATTATTTTGCTGTCAGAAGAACAACTCAGCATTCTTTGTATAACTTTGGATTTGGATCACAGTTGCACATCTATTTGGCACTGAATCCATGTTGTTGATGTTGTGGTCTTCAGCAGAGACTGATTTGATGCAGCTCTCTATGCTACTTTATCCTGTGCAAGCTTCTTCATCTCTCAGTACCTACTGCAACCTACATACTTCTGAAATCTGCTTAGCGTATTCATTTCTTGGTCTCCCTCTACGACTTTTACCCTCCACGCTGCCCTCCAATACTAAATTGGTGATCCCTTGATGCCTCAGAACATGTCCTACAAATCGATCCCTTCTTCTAGTCAAGTTGTGCCACAAATTTCTCTTCTCCCCAATTCTATTCAGCATCTCCTCATTAGTTAAGTAATCTACGCATTTAATCTTCTTCTGCAGCATCACATTTCGAAAGCTTCTATTCTCCTCTTGTCTAAATTATTTATCGTTCATGTTTCGCTTCCATACATGGCTACACTCCATACAAATACTTCCAGAAATGACTCCCTGACACTTGAGTCCAGACTCGAGGTTAACAAATTTCTCTTCTTCAGAACCTCTTGCCTTTCCGATGCCAGTCCACATTTAGTATCCTCTCTACTTTGACCATAATCAGTTATATTGCTCCCCAAGTAGCAAAATTCATTGTCTAATCTAATTCCATCAGCTCCACCTGATTTAATTCGACTACATTCCATTATCCCCTTTTTGCTTTTGTTGATGTTCATCTCATATCCTCTTTTCAAGACACTGTCCATTCCGTTCAACTGCTCTTTCAGGTCCTATGCTGTCTCTTACGTCATCGGCAAACCTCAAAGTTTTTATTTCTTCTCCATGGATTTTAATTCCTACTCCGAATGTTTCTTTTGTTTCCTTTACTGCTTGCTCTATATAGAGATTGAATAACATCTGGGATAGGCTACAGCCCTGTCTCACTCCCTTCCCAACCACTGCTTCCCTTTCATGCCCCTAGACTCTTAATACTGCCATCTGGTTTCTGTACAAATTGTAAATAGCCTTTCGCTCCCTGTATTTTCCCCTGTCACCTTCAGAATTTGAAAGAGAGCATTCGAGTCAACATTGTCAAAAGCTTTCTCTAAGTCTACAAATGCTAGAAATGTAGGTTTGCCCTTCCTTAATCTAGCTTCTAAGATAAGTCGTAGGGTCAGTATTGCCTCACGTGTTCCAACATTTCTAAGGAATTCAAACTGATCTTCCCCGAGGTCAGCATCCAACAGTTTTTCCATTCGTGTGTATAGAATTCGCGTTAGTATTTTGCAGCTGTGACTTATTAAACTGATAGTTCGGTAATTTTCACATCTGTCAACACCTGCTTTCTTTGGAATTGGAATTTCTATATTCTTCTTGAAGTCTGAGGGAATTTCGCCTGTCTCATACATCTTGCTCACCAGATGGTAGAGTTTTGTCAGGGCTGGCTCTCCCAAGGCTGTCAGTAGTTCTGATGGGATGTTGTCTACTCCCGGGACCTTGTTTCGACTTTCAGTGCTCTGTCAAACTCTTCACGCAGTGTCATATCTCCCATTTCCTGTTTCATTTCTATAATATTGCCCTCAAGTACATAGCCATGGTATAGACCCTTTATATACTCCTCCGACTTTTGCCTTCCCTTCTTTGTTTAGAACTGGTTTTCCATCTGAGCTCTTGATATTCATATAAGTAGTTCTCTTTTCTTCAAAGGTCTCCTTAATGTTCCTGAAGGCAGTACCCATCTTTCCCCTAGAGATATATGACTCTACGTCCTTACATTTGTCCTCTAGCCATTTCTGCTTAGCCATTTCACACTTCCTGTCGATCTCATTTTTGAGACGTTTGTATTCCAGAGGGCCGCTGTGGTCGAGCGGTTCTAGGCGCTTCAGTTTGGAACCACGCGGCTGCTACCATCGCAGGTTTGAATCCTTCCTCGGGCATGAATGTGTGTGATATCCTTAGGTTAGTTAGGTTTAAGTAGTTCTAAGTTCTAGGGGACTGATGACCATTTGAATCAGTCAATCTTTGCATGCTTCATTTATTGCGTTTATATATTTTCTCCTTTCATCAATTAAATCCAATATTTCTTCTCTTACCGAAGGATTTTTACTAGCCCTCGTCTTTTTACCTACTTGATCCACAGCTGCCTTCACTATTTCACCTCTCAAAGCTACCCATTCTTCTTCTACTGTATTTCGTTCCCCAATCCTTGTTAATATTTCCCTAATGCTCGCTCTGAAACTCTTTACAACCTCTCGTCCTTTTAGTTTATCCAGGTCCCATCGCCTTAAATTCCAATCATTTTGCAGTTTCTTCAGTTTTAATATACAGTTCATAACCAATAGATTTTGGTCCGGGTCCACATCTTACCCTGGAAATGTCTTGCAATTTAAAACCCGGTTCCTAAATCTCTGTCTTGCCATTATATAATCTATCTAAAACCTTCCAGTGTCTCCAGGCCTCTTCCACGTATACAACCTTCTTTCATGATTCTTGAAGCAAGTGTTAGCTCTGATTAAGTTATGCTCTGTGCAAGATTCTACCAGGCGGCTTCTTCTTTCATTCCTTAGCCCCATTCCATATTCACCTATTCCTTCTCTTCCTTTTCCTACTATCGAATTATAGCCCCCTTTGACTATTAAATTTTCGTCTCCCTTCACTATCTGAATAATTTCTTTTATCTCACCATACATTTCATTAATCTCTTCGTCATCTGCGGATCTAGATGGCATATAAACGTGTACTGCTGTGGTAGGCGTGGGCTTCGTGTCTCTCTTGGCTACAATAATGCGTTCACTATACTGTTCGTAGCAGCTTGCCCGCACCCCTATTTTTTAATCATTATTAAACCTACTCCCTCATCACTCCTATTTGATTTTGTATTTATAGCCCTGTATTCACCTGACCAGAAGTCTTGCTCCTCCTGCCACCGAATTTCACAAATTCCCACTAATTCCCACTATATCTAACTTAAACATATCCATTTCCCTTTTTAGATATTCTAACCTACCTACCCGAATAAGGGATCTGAAATTCCACGCTCCGATCCGTACAACGCCAGTTTTCTTTCTCCTGACAACGACGTCCTCCTGAGTCGTTCCCTCCCGGAGATCCGATTGGGGAACTATTTTATCTCCGGAATATTTTACCCAAGAGGACGCCGTCATTATTTAACCATACAGTAAAGCTGCATGCCCCCGGGAAAAATTACAGCTGTAATTTCCCCTTGTTTTCAGCCGTTCGCAGTACCAGCACAGCAAGGCCGTTTTGTTTAGTGTTACAAGGCCAGATCAGTCAATCATCCAGACTGTTTTCCCCAAACTATGTAAACGCCCCTTTTCAGGAACAACACGTTTGTCTGGCATCTCAACAGATACCCCTTTGTTGTGGTTGAACCTACGGTACGGCTATCTGTATCGCTGAAGCACGGAAGCCTACCCACCAACGGCAAGGTCCATAGTTCATGGGGGTTTGAGCCCAAAAGCTTTTGTTATAGGTCAAGTGGGAGTTTTGATTGTTTGTGCATAAAGCAGCAGCAATATACCTCTTGTTTGAGTAGCTTCTACGACCAACATGTCATCCCAGAGATTTCAATTGGATTTAGATCCGGGATCTGACTGAGCCATTCCAAAAGCTTGATTTTTTTGTCTCTAAAAAGAAATTTTTTAAATGGTCAGAGACATGTTCTGAATCATTGTCCTGCTGAAACATCCAGTTACCTGGTATATCTTTCTCTCACTAAGAATAATATTCTTTTCTAAAATGTCGCTGTACAGGAAACGATCTATTTTGCCTTCTATTCGGTCTAGAGGACCAACCTCACATCTAGAAAAATATCCCCACACCATGACGCTGTCATCACCGTGCTTAATGGTCGATACCTGGTACTTTTTGTTGTCCATTTGGTTTTTTTGATCGACGTATATACTGAACACCATCAGAAGAAAATACGTTAAATTTACTTTCATCAGTTCATAAAACAATAGACCAATCTGTAGCATTGCAGATATGATGTTTCTTCGCAAACTCGGTCCTGGCTTACCTATTTTTGGAATTTATGAATGGTTAAGTGATTGTCGTCTACCATCTAAGTCACCTGGTACAAGAGGACGTTTTACAGAAGAGACTTGTAGGTTTAGTCCACCAGTGCTGGTCAGATCATCCCTAACATCATTCTCCGTCCTTGTTGTTTCTCGAGGTCGACTTCACCTTGACTTAAGGTCTACTGTTCGTTCCTGCTTTTGCCGTCGACTCCACACACTTATTAGTAGTTGTGATACCAAGTAGTTTCTAGCACCGCTAGAATGCGATTTTCCCTTCTTCAAAGCATGCAAACCAGCTTGTCTCACATCGAGTATTCTTGTGTTTTTACATGCTTCTAGTGGTCTCTTCAAATAAAGAAAGATCATATGAATATCTAAGTAACAATAGTCAATGAATACCGTATTCCTAAAGCAATTTACAAAATACTTTTGAGGTAAAGGACTATATACTTACCTTGTTATTGTATGGCCTTGTTTGTTTACTAGATATGAATATGTAACCACAGCGGCGAGCAACCCTTAATCGAATGACACAGTTATATTCATTACTCTGTTGTGACTGCAAGCAAACAGTACTGACAACGTAACACCATAACTATGTGACACCAGTAGAACCCGTAATGAAGAAAGCTTTCTTCGCCTGCGCCACTTAGCTTCTGATGTCACCCTAACTTCGGCGATCGTCACCCTAACTTCGGAGATCTTATGTTATCTTAGAGCGACAATTCTTTCATCATTTTGTGTGTATGTGGTCGTTTCTCATTCGCTGAATTATTTATTATTATGTTCTTTGGTTACCGGTGTAGTCCCTGCGAGTGTATTTTTTCACATACGGTATGGCCTTGCACTGAATGAGAAAGTAATGAATGAGCGATTTAATATAACTGTAATTAATCTATTGCTTAGGTCATTGAAACAATAATAAACTGAAATGCAGAGCAGAGTCGTGTGGAACTAACAAGGGAACTTCCCCATCGCAGCCACCTCAGATTTCGTTATAAGTTGACACAGTGGATAGGCCTTGAAAAACTGAACACGGATCAATCGAGAAAACAGGAAGGAATTGTGTGGAACTATGAAAAAAATAAGCAAAACATACAAACTGAGTAGTCCATGCGGACGGTAGGTAACATCAAGGACAGTCAAGGCTCAGGAGCGCCGTCGTCCCGTGGTTAGCGTGAGCAGCTGCAGAATGAAAGGTTGTTGGTTCAAGTCTTCCCTAGAGTGTGAAGTTTACTTTTTTTATTTTCGCAAAGTTATGATCTGTCCTTTCGTTCATTGACGTCTCTGTTCACTGTAATAAGTTTAGCGTCTGTGTTTTGCGACCGCACCGCAAATCCGTGCGATTAGTAGACGAAAGGACGTGCCTCTCCAATGAGAACCGAAAACATTTGATCGCAAGGCCATAGGTCAACTGATTCCTCCACAGGGAAACACGTGTGATATATTCTATGCGACATTGGTGACGGCATGTGCGTCACATGACAGGAATATGTTGTCGACCCACCTAACTTGTACACTTGGCGAATGGGTAAAACGTTTCTTCTACCTTGCCCGATTTAGGTTTTCTTGTGGATGTGATAATCACTCCCAAAAAAGTTATGAAAACATAAGAGTTTGTCACATAAACTGCAACAAATGAATGCAACAGTTTCACAGTTTTCCCTGTGCTCTTCAAAACATATGTTTTTAACGTTTTCAAATTTTTCCGTGTGTAGCCCGTCAAATCCTACATTTGTTCAAACATATCTGAACATGTCCTGGAATTTTGGAGAGCGAAGTTGATTATGTGTGAGTGCGTGAACTTTGATAATTGCCGGAAAATAAAAAAAATAAACTGCCACTCGAGAGAAGACTTGAAGCAAGCACCTCTCGTTCCGCAGCTGCTCACGCTAACCACGGGACGACGGCGCTCCTGAGCCTTGCCTATCCTTGATGTTGCCTATCTTGCGCATGGACTACTCAGTTTGTATGTTTTGCTTATTTTTTCATAGTTCAACACAACTTCTTCCTGTTTTCTCGATTGGGTCTGTGTTCAGTTTTTCAAGGCCTATCCACTGTGCCAACTTATAACTAAATCTGAGGAGGGTGCGATGCGAAGGTTCCCTTGTAAGACCCGACCAAACTTTTCACTACCATCAAAACCACGCAAACACACACACACACACACACACACACACACACCGAGTCACTGGAAGAACACTGTTTTTCATTCCGTCATCGTTTGATCCGAACAGATGTTACACAACGTCGATGACAAACTGCAACTCTGTATCATTGCTCATTGATCAATAAATTCTGTAAATAAACGACCAGCCTTTATCGCCTCAACTGTGTTCGTGTAATGACCTTGTGCAACTCACATGATATATAAGGTATGCCAAGAAGACCTTCGGTGTAGCGCTGTTGTGTGGAATCCAAGTGGTTGAATGTTTCTACCGAGAAGTGGTGTGGTGGTACTCCCAGTTGCAAAAGGAGAGTTAACGGCTTCGCAGCAATTTCGTCATTTCTGGAGAGTTGTTGTCGCAGTTCGTTCCATGATGAAATCCTCCTGATCAGCACAACGAACGGTTATCCAGTTTCTTCGAGCTGAAGAGAAACACGCTTCACAAATTTATCGCAAAATGGCAGAGGCGTGTGGAGAGCAGTGTTTCGCATGGTGCATAATATTCCGCAGCTGTCAGCGCTATTATGTGTAGCCAAGAAGACAATTGATCTCCTTCAAAAACATTGATCTGAGGTCCTGGAACGTCCTCCTTGCAGCCCCGGTATCTCTCCATGTAACATATCTTCGGGTCCTTAAAATAGTCTCTGAAAGACCAGAGGTTCATCCGTGACAAGGAAGTGCAGGACGCTGTGGAATGCTGGATCCGTCAGCAACCCAGGAGTTTCTACACTGAAGCGATCCACTGCCTTTCTGCGCTGTGGGATAGGTGTATCAATATCGGTGGCAATTACGTATAGTTGTGTTGTTCCAATGAACTGTAACTGTAATATTGTTGTTGTTAAAATTTCTCGACATATAACTCGAGCCTCCTTTTCATTTGGGCACACTTTCTATGAAGTGAAGATACCAGAAGGTATTCTATAGGAACTCTTTGTCAAATGTATAGACTAATTTCTTTTTGTATACATACAGAGTACCCCAGAAACGTTTTTAAAGACTTCGACGGATTGTTGATGGAGTTTTGAGGACCGTACCAGTATTATTGTAATTTAGTATGCTTTCACCTAAATAACAGGAACTCTGTCTCTATGTTCCAACGTATAACCCTCGTACTAAAATTTAGTTTAGTTTCCAAATAAAGTACACTATTGGAGGATAGTCCTGTTAATAGGAAAAGCTAGTCAATATAGTTACCCTTTTTGCAGGATTTGACAGTGTGCTGCATCTAATAGGAAAGTAAATCAGACTATTCATTTCTTTTCCTAAGACCTTGCGAGAGGTTCGAAAGAAACGCAGTATGAATAATATTACATTGAAGCTAGGACAACTCAGTTCCAAGTTCATTTCTTGGTTTAAAATATGTATTAACTGTCGCCAGACTATCCAGTCAATGAAACAGTGAAGTATTGGAAAATCAAAAGTATGAATTTTGTCTACTTTCTTGCTACTGTTTAAGTAGCTTCTTCAAACAAATATTATTCCACGTAAACTATGTTGATGCAGACAGTGGAATTTCTTTTTGACTACTACACCCTTATACATTGTTTTTAAAAGAGAAAAAGCCCGTAGATAAGTTCAAGGAAGCTAAAAAAAAGTGGCCAATGGGACCTTTAGAAAAGCATTTTCCATAACCAAAAAAACTTAAATACTAAAATACTTAGATACTAACGCATACGCTTTTTATACTGAACATTTCACTTCAAGAAAACCTCTTTCTTAGTGGAATTTACTTTCAAAAGTAATTACTCTTTGAACTAACTCTGTATAGTCATTTAACAGATTCTAATAAATTGCTTCGCTCTGATTGAATTTTACCTAGGCAAACTTTTACTGTACCACTTTGCAATGGTTAAGAAAACTTATGAAACAAGAATAGTTTCACTTTATTTCTCTGTAATGTATTAAACCATGGACATATTATTACTCTAACTAAAATTCTCATTACGCCTTTCAGTGAAACAACTAACAACTTTTTACACAAAAACTATTTAAATAGTGCCTCTTTATATTAACTTGGCACTTCATAAGTCTGTGAAACAGGATATTAGGATTGATCAAACACCAGGAAGGAACCTTATGTAGATGTATGATTAGCATGAATTAACACGGTGAACTAGGTTATTTAAAGTTCATAAAAAAACTAATAAAACACAGTTTAAATTAATGGTTCAAGTAAAACAAAATAATTCTTATCTGGTGGCTGTAGGCTTGGGTGCGGCGAACGGTTACGACGGCTACACTACCCACAGTACGGCCTGCAAGTATCTTGCTGTATGGGGTCGATTTCTCTTCTTGGCGTCGTTAGATTTTACATACAGTAGCCCAACAACTCGCAGCTATGCAATAAGCCGTTTGCAGTCTTCATCCGAGGCATTTTTGCGCAAATTTGCAGACAAAGCTTCTCCCGCGCCACGAGAGTGTTTCCTCTATCACTGCTGCCTACAGACTGTGTGATTTACTTCCCGCGCTTGCTGTAAGTAGCGCGCCAGTTCGCCCTTGCCATCTTTTCCACTCTCCAGAGCCACTTTCGTTTCAAACAAAAGCACACTGGCTTATAAATAACACCTATTTCTGACATTGTTCCTAAGCGTGACCATTGCTTGCAGTTGTCAAATTTACATCAAACACGAACGGTTTATACACACAAATATTTTTAAATACAAATTGTGATCAGAAAATTATTTAACGTAATAAACAATTTACATAGTATTTTACATACATTCCTCACTTACAATGCAAAGAACTTCAATCTCCCGTACAGGACACTTTACATACACAGAAAATATAGTACCAATATGCGTAAATTTTAAAGGAAAATATTCTGGAAAATTTACATCCCTCTGCTAGCCAACGTGAAGCTGAAGGACCGTAGGCGGAATGCCTCGCAACAGACCCGTGTTGTTCGTTTTTCAGTAATGGCGATTGGTCGCCAGGGGAGAAGATGGAGCTGGCTGTAGCACAGAAAGGCCTTAACTGTTATGATGGCCTCGGGGGAAGACGATTTCGAACGCGGGTTTCCAGCAGAAGTTTATTTTTTCTCCTGGAACCTTCTAAAATCTCCATTGTATTCCGGTATACAGGAGAAAAATAAACTGAAAATGGAAGCCTGTGTCCGTAAGCGTCATCCATCGAGGCACAAGAGCGTCGCGTTCATAGGAGACAAGGCCTTTCTAGGCAGCAGGTAGCTCTATCTTCTCCACCGGCTACCGTGCCAATCAATCGCGCTCACTGAACAACAAGCAATATTGCGAGACGTTCCGCCAACAGTCTGTCTGCGTACAAGGTCACGTTTGCTGCCGAAGTGGTGGTCTACCGGCAAGCGCCGTTGGATTACGTTTCCAGATACGCGTTCGTGTTTTTCCGCAAGACACCATTTACAACGCCTCGAAATTTGTCGCAACATTTCTGGGACACACTGTATAAGCTACACAAGCCCTCCTATAGAGTTCCCTTTGTTTCCCTATTACTTTCCTAATAGAAAACACATTAACTGAGCAGGAGCATCATTTACTGAAATCGCTTTGACCTTCAGAAAAGGCTATTTCAGAACATCGAAAGTTTCAGGTTCTTTCGACCTGTGGGTCGTATCGTGTGACTAGGGCCTGCCGTCGGGTAGACCGTTCGCCGGGTGCAAGTCTTTCGATTTGCCGCCACTTCAGGGACTTGTGCGTTGATAGGGATGAAACGATGATGATTAAGACAACACAACACCCAGTCCCTTTGAGGAGAAAATCTCCGATCCAGCCGGGAATCGAACACTGGCCCTTAGGACTGACATTCTGTCGTGCTCACCACTCAGCTACCGGGGGCGGATGGTGCTGTGGATGAGTCTGCGTCATTCGGTGGAGAAAATGTGTAACGGAGCAGAGGCGTAATGGGAATAATTCACGCTACGAAACGGCCTGCCGATGGGAAAATACACTGACATACGTGCCTTTCACGAAGCGCAAATTGTTATGGTCCGGCACCCGCCAAGGAGCATTCACGTAAAGCACTGTTGCAGTGGCTAAAAGGAAAACTACGTTGAGGTGACAAAAGTCATGGGATTCTTCCCAGTATTATATAGGACCTCTTTTTGCCCGTTGTAGTGAAGCAGCTCGACCTGGCATGGACTAACATCTGAAATTGTGAAAGTGTTTCCGGTGCAAGATGTTGTGCACGAACTGACATCTCGATTATGTCTCTGAAATGTCCGATGGAATTCATGTCGGGCGATGTGGGTGGCCAAATCATTCGCACGAACTGTTCAGAATGTTGTTCAAATCAATTGCGAACAATTGAGGCCCAGTGACAGGGCGCATTGTCATCCATAAAAGTTCCATCGTTGTTTGTGAAAATGAGGTCCATGACTGTGTCCAAGTAGCTGAACAGAACCATTTTCAGTCAATCATTATGGAGCCACCACCAGCCTACATAGTGTTTGCTACTTGGGTCCATGGCTTCATGGGGTCTGCGCCACTCTCGAATCCTACCATCAGCTCTTACCAACTGAAATCGGGACTCATCTGACCACACCACGGTTCTTCAGTCGTCTAAAGTCCAACCGATATCGTCACGAGCCCAGGGGAGGTGCTGCAGGTAATCCCGTGCTGTTTTCAAAGGCTGCCTCAGCGCGTTAATACCTTTAACACCAAATTTCCCCGCAGTGTCCTAACGGATACGTTCATCGTACGTTCCACATTGATTTCTGGGATTATTTTAAGCAGCGTTGCATGTCTATTAGCAAATGCCGGCCGGAGTGGCCGAGCGGTTCTACAGTCTGGAACCGCGCGACCGCTACGGTCGCAGGGTCGAATCCTGCCTAGGGCATGGATGTGTGTGATGTTCTTAGGTTAGTTAGGTTTAAGTTGTTCTAAGTTCTAGGGGACTGATGACCTCAGAAGTTAAGTCCCACAGGGTTCAGAGACATTTGAACCATTTTTCTACGCAAACGCCACTGTTCTCGATCGTTAAATGAAGGCCGTTGGCCTTGCGTTGTCTGTGGTGAGAGGTAATGGCTGAAATTTGGTATTCTCGGAGCTCTCTTGACACTATGGATCTCGTAATACTGAATTCCCAAACAGTTTCCGAAATGGAATGCCCATGCGTCTAGCTCCAGCTACCAATCTGCATTCAAAAAGGCAATGTCCACAGTTACATGCACATAGTACGTTGCACCTGCTTAAATATAGGTTGCATTTGTCAATACACAATTGTGTAGTTATATATGGATGTAGGCTATGACATTTCAATTAAATATACAGCCTATTTCAGTTTTACTTTTCAGAGCTACTATACCCTCTTACCAGTAACACAAACTGAAAACAAGTGGAAGTAAAAACCGGACAAGTTCGCAAAAAAAAAAAACACACAGAAAATGTCAGTTAAAGTGTTACGAAAACACAAGACTACGAAAAATTGGAGGCTTTTAACATGTCTTTCCACATAATGGAAAGTTGTTGGCTTTCAAATAATGACTAAGACGGTGATCTGTAACTTCTTTTTCAGTTTATCATAAAGAAAAAACTTCCAAGGACTGTATGAATGCAGAGTCTAGCGGCAATAACATTCAATAAAATGTTCTCGGGTTTCCAGCCGCGTCAATTGCTTAAAACTACACGAGCTTTCGGCCAAGCACTCCTTGGCCATTGTCAAGTGTTATGACTGCCAGTGGGCTGCTGGTGCGCCCTTATATACGCTAGCTGCCGGCTGTGACATCACTGGTGCCCGTGGCATTGCCATATATGGGCATGTTTTGAGTCGGCGTTCAATGTGCCCTCTTCAATCGCACGATCGCTGGATCGCACGCAGCGCTGAGCTGCAAGCCACCGTCTCTATTCAGGGTGTTTGTGGTAATTTTTATTTCAATAGCTTACTTTATTAAACTGTCCCACAAGCCGTTAGTGCGAGCCACGACAGTGGTATCGTCAAATCTTAAGTGGTGACCGTTTTCTAACGCATGCACAACTAACGCAGATTCTCTAGATAGCGTGGGTGATAGTACCTCTCATGTTCTTCCAGCGATCGGGCTGTTGAAGAGGGCACATCGAACACCGACTCAGCCGGCGGTAGTGGCCGAGCGGTTCTAGGCGCTACAGTCTGGAACCGTCCAACCGCTTCGGTCGCAGGTTCGAATCCTGCCTCGGGCATGAATGTGTGTGATGTTCTTAGGTTAGTTAGGTTTAAGTAGTTCTAAGTTCTATGGGACTGACGACCTCAGAAGTTAAGTCACATAGTGCTCAGAGCCGTTTGAACCATTTCTGAACGCCGACTCAAAACATGCCCATATATGGCAATGTTACGGGCACCAGTGACGTCACAGCCGGCAGCTAGAGTATATAAGGACGCACCAATAGCCCACTGGCAGTCATAACACTTGACAATGGCCGAGGAGTGCTTGGCCGACAGCTCGAGTAGTTTCAAGTAATTGACGCGGCTGGAAACCCGAGAACATTTTATTCACTTCCAAGGACTGTTTTAAATCTGTAACCAATACGTGACAACGAAAATATCGTGTAGTATTCCAGGATACCAACTGGAGATGACTTGTTAAAAAGGCGAAACGCACAAAGAAAATAAAAAATTAATGTGCGTCATGAAAAATATGATTTTATGTAAACTGTCACAATTTCAAAATATCGTTATTTGTTATTCGTCCTGGTGTTGCAATTTTAATGGACTCCTGGGTAGTAGCAATCTTAAATCTATCTGACCAAATCGAACTAAAGTGGACGACCACATGTCAATCAGATTCTTTGCAAGAATGCTTAGGATACGTAACTCATTTACGAAATAAGTACTTAGTTTAAAGTACACTCGTTGGGCAAATTTTGAAGTGTTTCTCGGGAATACTGTGTAGTTTCAGAGCCTATTATTGTGATGATATATAAGGGTCCTATTTTTGGGCCCGTGACAGTCAGTCCACGACCGAGTTTCAGACGAGGAACCCGTCTTGGTTAGATCAACAACAATGCATCCACTTAACTGTGAAATAAGTGTAATAGGCCGTTTGCTAAAACAATGACTGTGTCTTGATGTTTGGCTGCAACCTATTACTGAGACTTATCGAAAGTTAAACAATATTGCAATGGTCATATAACTGTATATTATTGGAGGGGAGGGATGGGGAGAGGGGGGGGGGGGGTTGTGAACAGTGAAAGTAAAGAACTGGGAAACGCAAATGTGCACCTGTCAGCTACATCATTTAAAGTAGTCAGTTTTGAACTGCCGCACTCCCATTTTTCAGCTAGTTTAGCAACACAGTACGTCGACACTGAGGACAATCAACGAGATAATAAAGCAGGTGAACGTCACATGTGGATACATAACTTTGAAGGAATGATGCTCAGGCTGTGTGCTGCAGGATTTGTGTTGTTAGTAGTGTTAGTACACTATTGGCCATTAAAATTGCTGCACCAAGAAGAAATGCAGATGATAAACGTGTACTCATTGGACAAATATATTATACTAGAACTGATATGTGATTACATTTTCACGCAATTTGGGTGCACAGATTCTGAGAAATCAGTACCCAGAACAAACACCTCTGGCCATAATAACGGCCTTGATACGCCTGGGCATTGAGTCAAACAGAGCTTGGATGGTGTGTGCAGGTACAGCTGCCCATGCAGCTTCAACACGATACCACAGTTCATCAAGAGCAGTGAATGGCATATAGTGACAAGCCAGTTGCTCGGCCACCATTGACAAGACGTTTTCAATTGGTGAGAGATCTGGAGAATGTGCTGGCCAGGGCAGCAGTCGAACATTTTCTGTATCCAGAAAGGACCGTACAGGACCTGCAACATGCGGTCATGCTTTATCCTGCTGAAATAGGGTTCCGCAGGGATCGAATGAAGGGTAGAGCCACGGGTCGCAACACATCTGAAATGTAACGTCCAATGTTCAAAGTGTCGTCAATGTAACAAGAGGTAACCGAAACGTGTAACCATTGGCACCCCATACCATCACGTCGGGTGATACGCCAGTATGGCGATGACGAATACACGCTTCCAATGTGCGTTCTCCGCGATGTCGCCAAACACGGATGCGACCATCATGATGCTGTAAACAGAACCTGGATTCATCCGAAAAAATGACGTCTTGTCATTCGTGCACCAGGTCCGTCGTTGAGTAGATCATCGCAGGCGCTCCTGTCTGTGAGGCAGCGTCAAGGGTAAGCGCAGCCACGGTCTCCCAGCTGATAGTCCACGCTGCTGCAAACGTCGTCGAACTGTTCGTCAGATGGTTGTTGTCTTGCAAACGCCCTCATCTGTTGACTCAGGGGTTGAGACGTGGATGCACGATCCGTTACAGCCATGCAGATAAGATGCCTGTGATCTCGTCTGCTAGTGATACGAGGCCGTTGGGATCCAGCACGGCGTTCGGTATTACCCTCCTGAACGCACCGATTCTATATTCTGCTAACAGTCATTGGATCTAGACCAACGCGAGCAGCTATGTCACGATATGATAAACCGAAATCGCGATAGGCTATAATCCGACCTTTATCAAAGTCGGAAATGTGATGGTACGCATTTCTCCTCCTTACACGAAACATCACAACAACATTTCACCAGGCAACGCCGGTCAACTGCTGTTTGTGTGTGAGAAATCGGTTGGAAACTTTCCTCATGTGAGCACTTTGTAAGTGTCGCCACCGGCGCCAACGTTGTGTAAATGCTCTGAAGAGCTAATCATTTGCACATCACAGCATCTTCTTCCTGTCGGTTAAATTTCGAGTCTGTAGCACATCTTCGTGGTGTAGCGATTTTAATGGCCAGTAGTGTATTATGACTTGCCGCTGGGCGCCGGTATTGGTACGGCAGCGTATGTTTGAGCCACAAGTATCAGCGTACATTATACATTAGAGCTGCAGACAATGAACATGGGTCTGGGAAAGATGAGCAGGGTTTTACTCGTAAAGCTGTTTCATCAAAATAAAGGCGATTCTACTGTTGTTCTTCGTGAGTATCGACGCATTAAAGTGGGGCCGGCCATGGCGTGCCAAACCTCACGAGTGAAGTGTGTGTGGGACACGGGCGGGCCAAGCCTTCTCATTTGGCTTTGCTCGGTCCTTCTTGGAAGCACCCGGAACAGCGGGACATTTCATTTAGCATTGCAGTGCGGCATTTTGCGGTCGGCACAACTTCCTGAGTCCGGCAGAATCGGGTTGTCGGCGCTTATTACACTTAGCTATTTATTCATAGAATGAGGGACGTTCAGAGATCCAGTGGCTCTTTGCGCAAAAAGAGGCAGTCTAGTGACCTAAGATCACTATCCTTTAATAGATGGAAATAACAAGAGAGGGATGAGAATTCGCAATCCACATAAGTGACAGGTACCGCTTATTTGCAATGAAACGACATTATAGTACCATGTAGAAAGAATTTAAAAGCCTCGCGGAATGGCCGTGTGGTTTCAGGCGCCATGTCACAGATTGCGCGGGCCCTCCCGCCGGAGGTTCGAGCCCTCCTTCGGGCATGAGGGTGTGAGTTGCTTTTAAGTTAGTTTAAGGCAGTTTAAGTAATGTATGACCTCAGCAGTTTGGTCCCTTAGGAATTCACACACTTTAACATTTTGAATTTAAACTTCTAGATGACAGCGAAAGAGCAAAAAATTAGAACGATCGACAGACGGCATTCATTGATTTGTACCTCAAGAAGCACTTTGTGCTAAATTTGCAGTCATGGAACACTTGAAGCAATTGGTGGTACGAATAGCAAAATTTGTGAAGTCGCACCCATCATTCCATTTTCAGTCGCAACAGTTTTCAATTGAAATGAACGAAGAGTATGGAGACTTCCTATATTACTGTAAAGAGCGTTGGTTAAGTCAATGAGCATGCCTGGAACAATATTTCGATTTTAATCTCGCTGTTGTTAAATTTATTGTGGACAAAGGAGTGCAGGAACAAAAATTAGAAATTCCGGAATCGATTTAAAACTTCGCATTTTAAGTGGACTTGACTGCACTCTGCTCACAGCAAGAAATTGCAAGGCTACTTCTTTCTGATATTATGGGGATGCATTCAAAAAGAAAATCGTGTTGTAGAAGGGACACATTCTGACAAAAACAATTCAGTTCCCTAAGCTCACTGGCGTTTAAGAATGTGCAAGGTTTGAAGAATTCATTGTGTGAAGAATTGACTGTGGCCTTGGAAGAATTACAACAATAAAAAGTTTTGAGTGCACTGTGAATCTTACATCCGTTTTCCAGCTGCCTTAGAGACCATTTGCTGTTTCAGTTGCAAATGTAACTGATTGTTCCGCAAGATAGTTCCAGCTTTAATTACAAATCTTTTTGCTTTAAAACTGCCCAGGACGTCTACATTGCTTTTCTCAGGCAGATATTCCAAGTCTCCGTAATGAGGTTGCAAAAGTACTGCAATATTTCAATCGGGTTAATTGTGTGAAAGAAGTTGGCAAGTTGAGTGCGAAACTCTGCAAAAATGTCTGTATCCGTCTATACGCCGATAGTTTGTACCATATAAAAATTGTGTCTTCAGTGCGCCAAAAATAGTTAATTAACACGTTGTTGTTGAGAAATGTGAGATATAAAATCAAGTCATATGCAGTACGACTGTACTGCTATTTAAACGTTGCGCGTTCGTTGTTTTCTCCTCTGCCCCACACTCGCGGTCAAACAGCGCGGCTTGGCGGTGACGAAAATGTGAAGTGAGACTGAGCGCTTTGGCACTCGGGCTCAAGCATGGCCCGCGAGCCGAAATCTTGGTCACCCCTGTATTAAAGCAATATGGAGAAGTTCTCTTTCCGCACTGTGCTCGAAGAATATGATCCGGAATTTAAAATTAACTGGCGGTTTGGGAATTACTCCTGGGAGACGCTGGTGGGCAACTGCGCCAAAAATTGTCGAAGAAAATACTGTTGCCATGACTGAGAATGATGGAAGCATTTTGCTATCTTCGAGCAGTGGACGAGCTTTGTCGCGACAGCTGAACATTCCATCCATATCTACTTGCATACTCCGCAAGCCACTATACGGTTAGTGGCGGAGGGTACCACATACCACTACCATTCATTTCCTCTCTTATTCCACTCTGTACAAGCCCTAATTTCTAGCATGTTGTCTTCGTTGTCCTTAAGGAAGTATACGTTGGTGGCAGTAAAATCATTCTGCAGTCGACTCAGAACCTGGTTCACGAAATTCCCGCAATAGTGCCTCACGAAAAAAGCGCCGTCTTCCCGCCACCGAACCCCATTTGAGTCTGCAATACTTGCGTGCATTTCGAACCTACCGGTAATAAATCTAGTAGTCCGCC
Source organism: Schistocerca gregaria (assembly GCF_023897955.1). Lineage (NCBI taxonomy): Eukaryota > Metazoa > Arthropoda > Insecta > Orthoptera > Acrididae > Schistocerca > Schistocerca gregaria. The sequence goes on along the minus strand of NC_064921.1, from coordinate 824,607,334 downwards.
TCTGGAATAGTTCAGTGCCTTTAATCCGATCTAGTGGGAAGCCCAAACACTTGAACAGTGCTCAAGCCGTTTCCTTTACTATGGGTGAGCTACACGTTCCCAAATTTTTTCCAATAAAACGAAGTCGAGCATTCGCCTTCCATACTACCAACGTCACGTGCTCATTCCATCCCATGTCGCTTTGTAACATTACACCTAGACGTTTAGTCGATGATTGTGTGAAGGTGCTGATGCTGTATTTGAACGGTACAGGATTTTTTATTTATTTATTTTATTTTATTTTTGCTCATCTCCATTCACTTAAATTTATCCACATTTGGAGCAAGCAGCTACTCGTCACACCAACTAGAAATTCGGTCTAAGTCATCTTATGTATTCCTACAGTCACTCAACGACGAAACCTGTCAGCCACATCATTTGTGTATGTAGAGAATAAGAAAGGTCCTATCACTCTGCCCTGAGACACGCCTGGCAATACCCTTGTCTCAGATCAACACTCACCGTATAGGACAACGATCTTACTTAAAAAGTCTTCTAGCCACTTAACTATCTGGGAACCTAAACCATATGCTCGGACCTTCGTCAATAGTCTGCTTCTAAATCCGTGCTGATATGTGAATAGTGAAAGTCGGACGTCTACGATTCTGCTGTGTGCATACACAAACTCTGAGTCTCAGATATTATTATCTCAAGTAGTAGTGAGCGAGCAGTCATCGAGGGGAGTCGGTACTGGTCTGACCCAGGGTGCGGTGGAGAGATCGCAGCCTGCCGTGGTCGTGCTAGTAGCGACTTAACAGACTTTGGTATTAATTGAGGATTTTTTGGTAATTTGTCTTTTCGCTGCACGTGGTTGTTGGTTGCTTGCTCACAGCAGGGATTTTGTCAGATTTTTGTATGTACACACTCAGAGTAATTTGTTGTGGCCAGAAACGTGATTTAGGTATACACACTGTGGAATAATTAAAAGTCTGCGTAAAGTTTGTAATCATTTAAGTCATCTATTTTCTGAATACAGCAAATTAAAGGTTTTTATTGGATTCTTTCATTTTTCTTTACATTGTTTAAGGTTAGATGACCAAACCCCTCCTGATCATTCAATTTCTATGTGTAAAAGTGTGACAGTAGTTGTTCCAATTAGTCTATGCATTATACTCTGCATGGATCGCACTAGTGCTTTTTGAAATATTTTAGCATGTTGCTGATCACGCAGTTGCAGCGGCAAGACGAGGTAAGTTATCTGTTGCGTACAGGAGCATTGCAGAACAGTTGTTAGGAGACATTAGAGGATATTTTAAATCTCAGAGTCAGTTGGTTGAGAATTGTTTTCTTTATAAATCGTGGGAGGAGTAATTAATATTCTGCTGAAAATTCTGTTTTTATTTTTTTTCAATCAGAATGCTATTATTGGCAGAGATGCAACGTCACACACATGTTTCCGTGCATCTTTTAAAATAATTTAACCAAAGTGCTTTGAATAGAAGCCATTCTGTAATAACGAAGTTATTCGCCATACATGCAAGCTAAGTAAGGGGCCAATGCCGCAGAGGGCTCTCAGTAAAACCGAATTGGTCTGTTCTTTCGGACATGTCCGAAAGAACAGGCACCATATCCATGTAAGTATGTAGTTCTGGCAATATTGCCCATGACCTTCTTCTTCTGTGCGGATGCACACATATTCACCGAACTCTTACGGGACTTGGTAAGAATGTCTTCCACGAGTAATGAGTGTGTTGGGGTGGGACACTACGAATGTAGTGTGTGGACATACAAGGTGAGAATGTGGGTCTCGCGGGAGGCGTGCGCGAGAAAGTCCCTGCAGTCGCAATTTCCTCTGTGCCCCCAGTGGCTCAGATGAATGCCGGCACGGTAGCTCAGCGTGTTCGGTCAGAGCTCGTTGGCCTCTGTAACAAAAAACTGAGTGGAAGGATCAACAAAACGAACTTCACCGGATGTCATGTGACGTCCGCAACGACCAAACACATAGATCAACAAAAAAAAGTATAGAGCATCTGCCGTGTAGGCAGGAGATCTCGGGTTCGGGTCCCGGTCGGGGCACACATTTTCACCTGTCCTCGTTGATATATATCAACGCCCGTTATCAGCTGAAGGTGTTAATATAATTAATAAATGAAAAGCACCAGTTTGATTTTGTTCTACAATATTACTTTTATTGTAAACCGGTTTTCGGCTTACAAGGCCATCTTCAGACATTTACTGAACTGGTGCTTTTCATTTATTATAATGTTGTTCTACCAAGAACCGACGGAAGATTCTGTTAATATCTATTAATACAATTCTAATTTCGTTGGCGACTTACTTGTTTTTAACTATTTCAGTTGCTTCTCTAGGCCACAAATGCCTATTTCTATGTCCTCAATGCGCGAGTGTACACGACAGGGAAATGACGGTATGTTTCTACAATCCTCTTAAACGTGGAATTTGGAACTTCAGCTTCCCTTTTGCAGTCTTCTATTGTCACAACAGACCGGTTTAAGAGTGATTGTATAGAAACCTTCGACCCGATCAGTGATTTTTCGTATCGCCACAATTTTGTCGCTTTCTCCGGAAGTTTTTTCTCTATGGTATGACAGTGGAAGCTGTTGTATGCTTCGCTCATTGATCTTCTTGCGGACGCACGAATTTGTATTAACTTGTGACTGTCCAATTTTGCGCGTTCTTTTTTTAACCATGAGTGCAATAATCTGTTTCCTCATCATTTTGCGGATTATCTTATTAAACCACGATGGAACCTTCTCATTCTTAATCCACTTATTTGGCACATATGTCTCCAGACTGCGATATACAATCAGTTTAAACTTTGCTCATAATTCCTCTACATTCTTAATACTGGAGCTAAATGATGTTCATTTATTGCCTAAGTGGGTTGCTAACAACTGCTGATCTGCCTTTTCTAGCAAAATACTCTCCTGGCCCTCGTCACGGATTAATTAACTTAGTACACTCCTGGAAATGGAAAAAAGAACACATTGGCACCGGTGTGTCAGACCCACCATACTTGCTCCGGACACTGCGAGAGGGCTGTACAAGCAATGATCACACGCACGGCACAGCGGACACACCAGCAACCGCGGTGTTGGCCGTCGAATGGCGCTAGCTGCGCATCATTTGTGCACCGCCGCCGTCAGTCAGCCAGTTTGCCGTGGCATACGGAGCTCCATCGCAGTCTTTAACACTGGTAGCATGCCGCGACAGCGTGGACGTGAACAGTATGTGCAGTTGACGGACTTTGAGCGAGGGCGTATAGTGGGCATGCGGGAGGTGGACGTACCGCCGAATTGCTCAACACGTGGGGCGTGAGGTCTCCACAGTACATCGATGTTGTCGCCAGTGGTCGGCGGAAGGTGCACGTGCCCGTCGACCTGGGACCGGACCGCAGCGACGCACGGATGCATGCCAAGACCGTAGGATCCTACGCAGTGCCGTAGAGGACCGCACCGCCACTTCCCAACAAATTAGGGACACTGTTGCTCCTGGGGTATCGGCGAGGACCATTCGCAACCGTCTCCATGAAGCTGGGCTACGGTCCCGCACACCGTTAGGCCGTCTTCCACTCACGCCCCAACATCGTGTAGCCCGCCTCCAGTGGTGTCGCGACAGGCGTGAATGGAGGGACGAATGGAGACGTGTCGTCTTCAGCGATGAGAGTCGCTTCTGCCTTGGTGCCGATGACGGTCGTATGCATGTTTGGCGCCGTGCAGGTGAGCGCCACAATCAGGACTGCATACGACCGAGGCACACAGGGCCAACACCCGGCATCATGGTGTGGGGAGCGATCTCCTACACTGGCCGTACACCTCTGGTGATCGTCGAGGGGACACTGAATAGTGCCGGTACATCCAAACCGTCATCGAACCCATCGTTCTACCATTCCTAGACCGGCAAGGGAACTTGCTGTTCCAACAGGACAATGCACGTCCGCATGTATCCCGTGCCACCCAACGTGCTCTAGAAGGTGTAAGTCAACTACCCTGGCCAGCAAGATCTCCGGATCTGTCCCCCATTGAGCATGTTTGTGACTGGATGAAGCGTCGTCTCACGCGGTCTGCACGTCCAGCACGAACGCTGGTCCAACTGAGGCGCCAGGTGGAAATGGCATGTCAAGCCGTTCCATAGGACTACATCCAGCATCTCTACGATCGTCTCCATGGGAGAATAGCAGCCTGCATTGCTGCGAAAGGTGGATATACACTGTACTAGTGCAGACATTGTGCATGCTCTGTTGCCTGTGTCTATGTGCCTGTGGATCTGTCAGTGTGATCATGTGATGTATCTGACCCCAGGAATGTGTCAATAAAGTTTCCCCTTCCAGGGACAATGAATTCACGGTGTTCTTATTTCAATTTCCAGGCGTGTACCATCGTTACTATGACGACATTATGATCACTAATCTGTGTCTCTGTACTGACACTGTCGATAAGCGCAGACCTGTTTGTAGCTACAAGATCTAAAATATTTACATTGTGTGTGGGTTTTCTAACTAGCTGTTCGGGGCAGTATTCGGAAAAAGTTTTCAAGAGTACTTCACGAGACTAACTGTCCTTACCATCTGCAGTAAATCCATAGGCGCCCCAGTCTATACGCGATAGGTTAAAGTCGCCTCCAACTTATGTTCCATGATCTGAGTATTTCCGCGGTACTAAGAGTGGACTTTCCTTGAATGATTTTACAACTGTTACAGTCAAATTGGGTGGCCGGTAGAAACGTCCTATAATTAACTTGATGTCACCTAAGTCTGCTGCTCGTGTCCAGCTAATTTCATAGTCAGGCACAAATTTGACGTCAATAGTCACAACATGTTAGTTGACAGTCTGCTCAGTCTTTTAGATATAAGTTCCATGCGTCGCTAACTACACAAACCAAAAAAAAATTTGCCTCACCTCGGTTCAGAGAGTTCCGGAACCTGTACAGAAAATTGGAATAGAGATCAACATAAACATCATTTCTGGACTGTGCGGCTGGTCCAGGCGGAGGTTCGAGTCCTCCCTCGGGCATGGGTGTGTGTTTTTGTCCTTAGGATAATTTAGGTTAAGTAGTGTGTAAGCTTAGAAACTGATGACCTTAGCAGTTAAGGTTTCACACACATTTTTTAAACATCATTTCCGCTCTTTTTATTGCTCATGAAAACCACACATTGCATGTTGTACCAGCATACAGCGAGACCTTCAGAAGTGGTGCTACAGATTGCTGTACACACCGATACCTCTAATACCCAGTAGCACGTCCTCTTGCATTAATGCATGCCTATATTCGTCGTGGCATACTATCCACAAGTTCATCAAGGCACTGTTCGTCCAGATTGTCCCACTCCTCAATGGCGATTCGGCGTAGATTCCTCAGAGTGGTAGGTGCGTCACGTCGTCCATAAACAGCTCTTTTCAATATATCCCCGGCGTGTTCGATATGGTTCATGTCTGGAGAACATGCTGGCCACCCTAGAAGATCGATGTCGTTATCCTGAAGGAAGTCATTCACAAGATGTGCACGATGGGGGCGCGATTTGCTGTCTATGAAGACGAATGCCTCGCCAATATACTGCCGATATGGCTGCACTATCGATCGAAGGATTCACGTATCGTACAGCCGTTACGGCGCCTTCCATGACCACCAGCGGCGTACGTCGGCCCCACATAATGCCACCCCAAAACAGCAGGGAACCTCCACCTTGCTACACTCGTTGGACAGTGTGTCTAAGGCGTTCAGCCTGACCGGATTGCCTCTAAACACGTCTCCGACGATTGTCTGGTTGAATGCATATGCGACACTCTTCGGTGAAGAGGACATGATGCCAATCCTGAGTGGTCCATTCGGCATGTTGTCGGGCCCATTTGTACCGCGTTACATGGTGTCGCGGGTGCAAAGATGGACTTCGCAATAGACGTCGGTAGTGAAGCTGCGCGTCATGCAGCCTATTGAGCACAGTTTGAGTCCTAACAAAACGTCCTGTGGCTGCACGAAAAGCATTATTTAACATGGTGGCGTTGCTGTCAGAGTTCCTCCGAGTCATAATCCGTAGGTAACGGTCATCGACAAGAGTAGTAGCCCTTGGGCGGCCTGAGCGAGGCATGTCATCGACAGTTTGTGTCTCTCTGTATTTCCTCCATGTCCGAACAACATCGCTTTGGTTCACTCCGAGACGCCTGGATACTTCCCTTGTTAAGAGCCCTTTCTGGCACAAAGAAACAATATGGACGCAATCGAATCTCAGTATTGACCGTATATGCGTAGTTGAACTACAGACAACACGAGTCGTGTACCTGGAACTGATCGGCTGTCGGATACCCTCCATCTAATAGGCGCTGCTCATGCATGGTTGTTTACATCTTTGGGATGGTTTAGTGACATCTCTAAATAGGCAAAGGACTGTGTCTGTGATACAATATCCACAGTCAGCGTCTATGTTCAGGAGTTCTGGGAACCGGGATGATGCAAAACTTTTTTGGTGTGTGCATTTCAGAACTTTCTGTTTCAGGTTTCAGCCAGCTCTCAGTTTCGAGAATACTTTGAGTGCGGCAAACTTTCTTGGAGGGCAGTGACTTTAGGAACTTTGTGATGAATATTTAGATTGTTCACTGTTAAAACTTTGACATTTGAAGTGTGCCTACTTCAGTGGTCCTCAAACTACCGCCTTGCCTAGAAAACCCCCACGTGTACTCCAGAAGTTCTCTGCTATCCGAGTAGCTGTTCTCTTTGTGTAGTGCATCTCTGACCTATCAATGGGAGTTGTGCAGCCTTCCTCTCCATATCACAGAATACCACAGGTCCACAAATCTGCAGCTGTGACCATCACAGAACCGCCGGAACGTATGGTTGGTATTCTGCACTCGACGCCAAACCTTCGGTCCTAATCGACTCTGCTGAAAACAGTGAACTCTGCATGCGCCCCAAAAGTGAGGCCAGCAGTCTTCATTACCTTCACCAGCCATCTGTATGAATTGAGGATGTAATCAGAACCGAAGCAGGCGTCGTTGGTGCCGACATGAGCAGCAACGAGTTAACTACCGCACCCTGCACCCACTCGACAGCAGCAGGTAGGACCTCCTCCACATCTAGGGTGAGGCCCTTCAGAAGACGCACTGAGTGTACATCAGAATTCTTTCCGCACCTAGGTGCTAATTTCCTAAAGGGCTCCATAACTCGTCTAACATTGGATCTCCCGGTAACCAGTAAACTCCTGCCCTCGTGCTGCCTGCTCGGACTCTGCTGAAGGAGCGGGCAACTGTCCACATACAGAGCGCATGGGCGAGACCAGAAGGTCAGCCTCCACATTGGATTTCCGCGTCGAGCGAAGCGACCGCGTAACAACCCGCCACTCCCCTTGCAGTGATTGCAGATCCCCTCGTCGGTTACGCTGGAAAGTGCCCTAAAAGCAGAGTTCGTGGTTATAACAAGACACACCTGTGATGTCCCATGGGAAGTGCAGGTTTCTCCGTTGCTGCCGCACCCCGAGGCAACAGCTTACCGACGACTAATTGCGCCCATAAGCGTCTTCAGCTGTTTGCCAACTGCGGTCGCCTCCTGCGTCGTACACAGTATCCACACACCCTATCCATCCAGCTACTAGTAACTTGAGAACCGCGTCTAAAGCTATTTGCGATATCAACGTTTTGCACACCGAGAAGAAAGGACGTACATTAGATAATCTGGAAGAATTAGAGATTTTTAATCATCTTTCTCGAAATGATATCCTCATTCTCAATGAACTGCTGCAGTTGCGTAATAAAAATTTCTTCAATGGTATTAAACCGTTACTTGACATTTAATTTCGGGTCTCCATGTGCAGTTCACCGAAAGGTTTTTTTGCCATCTAAGTTAACTCATAATTGTTCATTTATTACATGGTTTATTGGCTGTATTTCACGTTATATCGCTTTCTACAAGCTGTGTCATTCAGCCCTTCCTATATTTTCTATAATGACCTTTTTATGCTTCAAACTGTACTTCTAAACTCTGATGCAGACGAATTGTTACCTTATCTGTCGCTGTGAAACAAAATATTGCTTTTTACATTATTCGCTGAACAATATTCATCATAATGTCTACAATTGGATGCTAAGTAGGCAAGTTGTACCTGCGGCTACTAGATGGCACTCTCTATGCAATGTCATGTTCACGTGCCCGCACTTGTTAACGCTGGCGCCTCAGTCCGTTGCAACCTGTATAGGTACGAGCAGCCCATAGTGGCTCTCCTTCACGCATTCCTTTTTATATATTTTGTGGCTAAAGCCCTTCTGCCTTGTTAATTATTTTATATGTGACATGAAAGTACTGCCTCTACCTCTTATTGTTAGTCAGTACTTACACTTTTTATATAAAAATGTCCTATAAATTTGTAACTATGTTATAGGCCATTTTAATTGTTTTAATTCTGGTGAAGGCACTCTTAGAAGTGCTGAAACCTGTCAATAAGACTAAAAATAATAGTGACCGAGGGCTCATTTGTTTCAATTTTAATTAAACTATGAGGTCAAACAGAAAAAGCTACATATGTGACTCGCTAATCTCATGATGCCCGCCAAATCTCCTGATGCTTCACCAAAGGAGGCCGGCAGCTCCAGTCGTGATCAGCGGCTACTGACCATCCAAAATAAAGAAACCATAGACTACTGCGCTGCACAGTGCGCGAATGTACACGTTACCGTTACAGAAACGCGGTACTACACCTTTAAGTACAAAAATACACAATGAATTTAAGAATTAAAGTTTGTAAGCATGCCAAAAACAAGCAAAGAATTTAAGAATTAAACTGCGAAGACAAACAGAAAGGTTAAATATGCGATTTCTAGTCTCCCTGTGCTTAACCAACGAAAGCTAACGGCTGGTTGGTCCACCGTTCGAAAAATGCTGCGAACATCTGAAACGGTATCTCTAGTGCGGCTGTGGGCTGCCATGAATGGAGATGATCGTCACATCGTGCAGCTTTTGTAACCTGTAAAGTAAATGAGGTATGCTGCCTGCTATGTGGAAATTAAATTGTGTTTATTTCTATGGTTTATTCGTTATTTCTCTTCCGCAAGTACTTACAAATGTTTGTACGAAGTACCCTTGTCCTATAATCACTTTTTTTGCCCTGAGGGACCCCCTCAAATGGCGAAGGTTTAGTTACAATAACAGTGTCTAGAAGCTCGCCAACGGCTTTGCCGCATTAGTAGCACCGGTACGTGTAAGGTCACCGAAGTTAAACGCCGTCGGGTTTGGCTAGCACTTGGATGGGTAACAGTACGAGTCTGCCGAGAGCCATTGGCACGCGGGGTACTTTTCCGAGAAGTTGTGGCCCCGGCCACTGCTAACGGCCGGGAGTGCGGTGTACTGAACACATGTCCCTCCATATCTGCATCCAGTGACGCCTACCGGCCGAGGATAACATGGCGGGCTGTCGGTGCTGTTGGTTCTTCCGAGACCTGTTCGGACAGAGTACAGAAGCACCCAGCGGCAACACGCTACTCGCGGGCAGTGGTGGGTTCTTACAGACGGTGCCGACAGATGGCATACCTGCTGCGGTCTGTATGATGTTGCTTCCTGTCGTTCTCACTGCACACGTAATGCAGTATTGCATCACTGAGCCGTTCGCCCGGCTCTGTGGTCGGAGCAAGAGCAGGGGGCGTCTCTTTCTATCTTTTTTTTTGTTTTTTGTTTTTTTTCTTAATTAGTCTTCTGACTGGCTTGAAGCGGCCCGTCACGACCTCCTATACTGTGCCAACTTCATCTCAGAGTTGCGCTTAAACTCAACGTGTTCAGTTATATGTTGGATATACTCCTCTGCAGTCCTTGCCCTCTCACCTTATTCGCTAATATTTTTGCCTTGCGCCTACAAACCACCGTCCCCGAATTTATGAGATTTGCGTAATTGATGCGTAGAGATGTGGTGCCACGTCTCTCCACAGACTGATCAAGGACTTGTCGAATCCATGCCACGCAGAATCGCTGCTATATTCCGTTATAGAGGTGGAATACAAGCAATAGAGATACGCCTTCTACGAGGGATTCTCGGTAAGACGAGAAGGGACAGGATAAGGAATAAAATGATGTGAAACACCTTGCACACCAAGCTCCTAGAAGAAACTGTGGAGAGTAAAAGGCTTACACGGTTTGACCACATTGCACCAGAAAGCCTTCCAAGAAGAGCCCTTAAATAGATACAATCTAGAGAGAGAACTATTGGGGAACACGATGGAGACAACAGGCGAAGTATGATGTGAACTGCAATGACAGGAGGTACTAAACGATAGACTGTGGGAGAAAAGAGAAGCTTGGAAGAGGCTTTGCGAACGAAATGCATACGTTGAAACATTTCAGGAAGAAGAAGAACAAGAACAAGAAGAATAATATGTACAACAATACGCTATATAAGGCAGCGCAGGCTGCAACGGTTTCATGGACATGAAGAGAACCGCACAGGTTAGGGTAGCGTAGGGAGTTCTATCTGACTAGTTTCAGGACTACATACCACAACAGCAACATCTTTCGTCCTGTTGTTGTTGTTGTGGTCTTCAGTCCTGAGACTGGTTTGATGCAGCTCTCCATGCTACTCTATCCTGTGCAAGCTTCTTCATCTCCCAGTACTTACTGCAGTCTACATCCTTCTGAATCTGCTCAGTGTATTCATCTCTTGGTCTCTCTCTACGATTTTTACTCTCCACGCTGCCCTCCAGTACTAAATTGGTGATCCCTTGATGCCTCAGAACATGTCTTACCAACCGATCCCTTCTTCTAGTCGAGTGGTGCCACAAACTCCTCTTCTCCCCAATTCTGTTCAATACCTCTTCATTAGTTATGTGATCTAATCTTCAGCATTCTTCTGTATCACCACATTTCGAAAGCTTCTATTCTCTACTTGTCCAGACTATTTATCATCCATGTTTCACTTCCATACATGGCGACACTCCATACAAATACTTTCAGAAACGACTTCCTGACACTTAAATCAATACTCGATGTTAACAAATTTCTCTTCTTCAGAAACGCTTTCCTTGCCATTGCCAGTCTACATTTTGTATCCTCTCTGCTTCGACCATCATCAGTTATTTTGCTCCCCAAATAGCAAAACTCCTTTACTACTTTAAGTGTCTCATTTCCTAATCTAATTCCCTCAGCATCACCCGATTTAATTCGACTACATTCCGTTATCCTCGTTTTGCTTTTGTTGATGTCCATCTTATACCCTCCTTTCAAGACACTGTCCATTCCGTTCAACTGCTCTTCCAAGTCCTTTGCTGTCTCTGACAGAATTACAATGTCATCGGCGAACCTCAAAGTTTTTATTTCTTCTCCATGGATTTTAATACCTACTCTGAATTTTTGTTTTGTTTCCTTTACTGCTTGCTCAATATACAGATTGAATAGCATCGGGGAGAGGCTACAACCCTGTCTCACTCCCTTCCCAACCACTGCTTCCCTTTCATGTACCTCGACTCTTATAACTGCCATCTGGTTTCTGTACAAATTGTAAATAGATTTTCGCTCCCTGTATTTTCCCCTGTCACCTTCAGAATTGGAAATAGAGCATTCCAGTCAACATTGTCAAAAGCTTTCTCTAAGTCTACAAATGCTAGAAACGTAGGTTTGGCTTTCCTTAATCTTTCTTCTAAGATAAGTCGTAGGGTCAGTATTGCCTCACGTGTTCCAACATTTCTACGGAATCCAAACTGATCTTCCCCGAGGTCAGGATCCAACAGTTTTTCCATTCGTGTGTATAGAATTCGCGTTAGTATTTTGCAGCTGTGACTTATTAAACTGATAGTTCGGTAATTTTCACATCTGTCAACACCTGTTTTCTTTGGAATTGGAATTACTATATTCTTCTTGAAGTCTGAGGGAATTTCGCCTGTCTCATACATCTTGCTCACCAGATGGTAAAGTTTTGTTAGGCCTGGCTCTCCCAAGGCCGTCAGTAATTCTAATGGAATGTTGTCTACTCCCGGGGCCTTGTTTCGACTTAGGTCTTTCAGTGTTCTGTCAAACTCTTCACGCAGTGTCATATCTCCCATTTCATCTTCATCTACCTCCTCTTCCTTTTTCCATAATATTGTCCTCAAGAACATCGCCCCTTTATACACCCTCTATATAGTCCTTCCACCGTTCAGCTTTCCCTTCTTTGCTTAGAATTGGGTTTCCATCTGAGCTCTTGATATTCATGCAAGTGGTTCTCTTTTCTCCAAAGGTCTCGTTAATTTTCCTGTAGGCAATATCTATCTTACCCCTCGTGAGATAAGCCTCTACATCCTAACATTTGTTCTCTAGCCATCCCTGCTTAGCCATTTTGCACTTCCTGTACATCTCATTTTGAGACGTTTGCATTCCTTTTTGTCTGCTTCACTTACTGCATTTTTGTATTTTCTCCTTTCATCAATTAAACTCAGTCTCTTCTTTTACCCAAGGATTTCTACTAGCACTCGTCTTTTTACCAACTTGATCCTCTACTGCCTTCACTATTTCATTCCTCAAAGCTACCCATTCTTATTCTACAGTATTTCTTTCCCCCATTCCTGTCAATTGTTCCCTTTTGCTCTCCCTGAAACTCTGTACAATCTCTGGTTCTTTAGTAGCACAACCTTAGTAGCACAAATACACGATGTTAAATTATCGTTTGGAGTTACTTACACTTTACAGTATTGTTAGTCCGTATGTGTGGTCGTGGAGATGTGTTCATTCGGTGCTCCAGTTGGCCGATTTCCGGCGTTTCCTCCCCGACGTTTTCACCGCTCTGTCCCAACGGATGCGTTCGTAGTATGTAACAAATTGATTTATGCTGTTATTTCACGCAGTGTTGCTTGTCTATTAGCACTAACAACTCTACGCAAATGCCGCTGCTTTCGGTCGTTAAGTGAAGGCCGTCGGCCACGGCGTTGTCTGTAGTGAGAGGTAACACTTGTAATTTGGTACTCTTGACACCCTGGACGCTGTGGATCACGGAACACTAAAGCCCCTAACAATCCCGAAATGTAATGTCCCATGCATCTAACTCCAACTACCATTTTGCATTCAAAGTCTGTTAATTCCGTCGTGCGGCCGTAATCATACCGGAAACCTCTTTACGTGAATCACCTCAGTACAAATGACAGCTCCGCCAACGCACTGCCCTTTTATACCTTGTGTACGCGATACCACGGCCATCTGTATATGTGTGTATCGTTATCCCAAGACTTTTCTCCTCAATGTATAACCATTCGCCCCCTGTATTTTTACCCCTCCATCTTCAGGATTGCAAATTCAAGTCTATATTGTCAAAAACTTTCTCCATCCTCTAAGGTCAGTCATTATTGCCACATGTGATCCTAATTTCTTCGAAATCAAACCTGATCTTCCCCAAAATTGACTTCTACCAATTTTTCCATTCTTCTCTAAAGAATTGGCGTTAGTGTTTTGCAAACATGAATTATTAAACTGATAGTTACATAGTATTCAAATCTGTCAGCACCTGCTTTCTTTGGAATTGGAATTATTGCATTCTTCTTGAAGTCAGAGTATTTCGCCTATCTCATACATCTTGCAAAACAGGTGGAATAGTTTTGTTATGGCTGGCTCAGCCAAGAATATAAGTAGTTCTGAGGGAATGTTATCTACTCTAGGTGTCTCGCTTCGCCTTTGTGCTTTGTCAAATTCTTCTCGCAGTATCGTACCTCCCATCTCATCTTCATCTACGTCCTCTTCTCTTTCTATGTTATTGCCTTCAAGTTAATTTCCCTTGTATATCCCCTCCATATACTACTTCCACCCTTCAGCTTTCGCTTCTTTGCTTAGTACTGGTTTTCCATCCGAGTTCTTGAAATTCAGCCCGTCCGCGGTGACCGAGCGCTTCTAGACGCTTCAGTCCGGAACCGCGCGACTGCTACGGCAGCAGGTTCGAATCCTGCCTCGGGCATGGAGGTGCGTGATGGCCTTAGGTTAGTTAGCTTTAAGTAGTTCTAACTTCTAGGGACTGATGACCTCAGATGTTAAGTCCCATAGTGCTCAGAGCAATTTGAATTTAGCTACATATGGTTTCTGTCTTTCAGCTAGTGGCATATGATGCTATATTCTGACATTTGTCCTCTAGCCATTCCTACTTAGCTATTTTGCACTTCCAGTCAATCTCATTCTTTTAGACGTTTGTATTCTTTTTCGCCTACCTCATTGCTGAATTTTATATTTTTCCTTATCATCAGTTAAATTCAATGTCTCCTGTGGAATCCAAAGACTTCTATTTGACCTTGTCTTTTACCTGTGTGATGCTCTGCTGCCTTCACTAGTTCACATCTACCCATCCGTCTTTTCCTGTATTCCTTTCCTCTGTTCTAGCCAACCGCTGCCTAATCCTCCCTCTGAAACATTCAACAACTATTAGTTCTCTGAATGTATACAGGTCTCATCTCCTTAAATTCCTACCTTTTTGCACCTTCTTTTGTTTTAATCTACAGTTCATAACCAATAAATTGCTGTCGTAGTCCATGTCTGACCCTGGAAATGTCTTACAGTTTATAATATGGTTCCGAGATCTCTGTCTTGCCACTGTATAATCTATCTGAAACATCCTGTGTCTACATGTCTTTTCCACGTATACAATCTTCTTTAGTGTTCCTTAAATTTTGAAATTTGTGGTGAGGTCTTAGGGGACCAAACTGATGAGATCATCGGTCCCTAAGCTTACGCACTACTTAATCTAATTTTAACTTACGCTAAGGACAACACACATACCCATGTCAGAGAGAAGACTCGAACCTCCGACGGGGGAAGCCGCGCGAACCGTGACAAGGCGTCTCACAATCAAACCACGCGGACCGTGACAAGGCGCCTGAGACCGGGTGGCTACCCCGCGCGGCACATGATTCTTAAACCAAGTGTTAGCTATAATTAGGTTATGCTCTGTGCAAAATTCCTCTTTCATTGCTTTTGCCCAGTCCATATTCAGCTACTATTTTTCCTTCTATTCGCATTCCTACTACCGAATTGCACTTCCCCATCACATACACTCCTGGAAATTGAAATAAGAACACCGTGAATTCATTGTCCCAGGAAGGGGAAACTTTATTGACACATTCCTGGGGTCAGATACATCACATGATCGCACTGACAGAACCACAGGCACATAGACACAGGCAACAGAGCATGCACAATGTCGGCACTAGTACAGTGTATATCCACCTTTCGCAGCAATGCAGGCTGCTATTCTCCCATGGAGACGATCGTAGAGTTGCTGGATGTAGTCCTGTGGAACGGCTTGCCATGCCATTCCCACCTGGCGCCTCAGTTGGACCAGCGTTCGTGCTGGACGTGCAGACCGCGTGAGACGACGCTTCATCCAGTCCCAAACATGCTCAATGGGGGACAGATCCGGATATCTTGCTGGCCAGGGTAGTTGACTTACACCTTCTAGAGCACGTTGGGTGGCACGGGATACATGCGGACGTGTATTGTCATGTTGGAACAGCAAGTTCACTTGCCGGTCTAGGAATGGTAGAACGATGGGTTCGATGACGGTTTGGATGTACCGTGCACTATTCAGTGTCCCCTCGACGATCACCAGAGGTGTACGGCCAGTGTAGGAGATCGCTCCCCACACGTCTCCATTCGTCCCTCCATTCACGCCTGTCGCGACACCACTGGAGGCGGGCTGCACGATGTTGGGGCGTGAGCGGAAGACGGCCTAACGGTGTGCGGGACCGTAGCCCAGCTTCATGGAGACGGTTGCGAATGGTCCTCGCCGATACCCCAGGAGCAACAGTGTCCCTAATTTGCTGGGAAGTGGCGGTGCGGTCCCCTACGACACTGCGTAGGATCCTACGGTCTTGGCGTGCATCCGTGCGTCGCTGCGGTCCGGTACCAGGTCGACGGGCACGTGCACCTTCCGCCGACCACTGGCGACAACATCGATGTACTGTGGAGACCTCACGCCCCACGTGTTGAGCAATTCGGCGGTACGTCCACCTCCCGCATGCCCACTATACGCCCTCGCTCAAAGTCCGTCAACTGCACATACTGTTCACGTCCACGCTGTCGCGGCATGCTACCAGTGTTAAAGACTGCGATGGAGCTCCGTATGCCACGGCAAACTGGCTGACTGACGGCGGCGGTGCACAAATGCTGCGCAGCTTGCGCCATTCGACGGCCAACACCGCGGTTGCTGGTGTGTCCGCTGTGCTGTGCGTGTGATCATTGCTTGTACAGCCCTCTCGCAGTGTCCGGAGCAAGTATGGTGGGTCTGACACACCGGTGTCAATGTGTTCTTTTTTCCATTTCCAGGAGTGTATAATTTCCGTCTCCTTAACACTCAGAATAATTTATTTTACCTCAATATACGTTTCTTCAATTGTCTGCGGAGATAGTTGACATTTAAAGTTGTACTTCTGTGGTGGACATTGACATGTTTTTTTTGGTTGTTTACGATAATGCAGTCACTATGCTGTTCATAGTAGCTTTACTATTTTCTTATTCATTATTAGTCATACTCCTGCATTGCCCGTATTTGATTTTGTATTTGTAGCCGCGTACTCACTCGAAGTGTTCGTTCTGCCCCGAATTTCATCATTTCCTACTATATCTAACTTCAAGCTATCTATTTACTTTTTTTTAAAATGTTCTGTCTCCCCGAGTAAAGGCTTGTAACATACCAAGTTCCGACCCATAGATAGCCATCTACATCTACATCTACATGGATACTCTGAAAATCACACTTAAGTGCCTGCCAGAGGGTTCATTGAACCATCTTCACACTAATTCTCTATTGTTCCAACCTCCAATAGCGCGCGGAAGAAACGAGCACCTATATCTTTCTGTGCGACCTTTGATTTCCCTTACTTTATTATGATGATGTTTTATCCCTATGTAGGTCGACGTCAACAAAAGATTTTCGCATTCGGAGAAGAAAGCTGGTGATTGAAACTTCGTGAGAAGATTCCGCCGCAACGAAAACCGCCTTTGCTATAATGATGTCCACCCCAAGTCCTGTATCATGTCAGTGACACTCTCTCCTCTATTTGCCGATAATACAAAAGAAGAGTCGCTCTTCTTTGAAGTTTCTCGATGTACTTAGCTAATTCTACCTCGTAAGGAGTGCAGACCGCGCAGCAGCGCTCCAAAAGAGGATGGACAAGCTTAGTGTGGGCTGTCTCGTTACAAAATCTGTAGCATTTTCTAAGTGTTCTGTCAATAAAAGACAGTCTTTGGTTAACCTTCTCTACAAAATTTCCTATGTGTTCCTTCTAATTTAAGTTGTTCGTAATTGTAATTCCTAGGTATTTACTTGAATTTACGGCCTTAGGATTTGACTAATTTATCGTGTAACGGAAGTTTAACGGAATCCTGTTAGCACTCACGAGCATGGCTTCACACTTTTCTTCATTCAGGCTCGATTGCCAATTTTCGCACCATGCAGATATCTTTTCTAAATTATTTTGCAATTCTTTTGGTCTTCTGATGATTTTACTAGACGATAAACGACAGTATCATCTGCAAACAACCTAAGACGGCTGCTCAGATTGTCTCCTAAATCGTTTATATAGATAAGGAACAGCAGATGGCCTATAAACTACCTTGGAGGACGCCAGAAATCATTTCTGTTTTACTCGATGGCTTTCTGTCATTTACTACGAACTCTGACCTTTCTAACACCTCCGCCAGGAGGTCCGAGTGTACGCCGCGCTAAATAATCGAACAACGAACGGGCAACTGCGAAGATAACAGCGTGCTGCCGAAACGGGTTGTGCCAAATTAATACTGGCTATAAAAAGAGTCTGAAGGAAGCTCTAGTTCTATAACAGAGGTTCTACAATTTGATAAAGCGAAGGATGTTTCACCTTAAATTCGAGGTGTACCGTAAGTTGTAAATCCAGTTTTTAATAGTGCTAGCGTAACAATGACCTTGCAAGTTTCCAGTTTACTACCGACTCGTGTTGCTACTCATCTGTTTCTTCCGCTTTCCTGTTTTCCATTCCTGGAAACGTGTATCGAGGAGTGGTTGGAGCTCTCACATGGTGGCTGTAAAGAGCAACGAATGTCCCACAACTAAAAACGGAACGCTTAAATGCTCCACATAATCGAAGCTTCATTAGTTTCTGAAGGAGAGGGTGTGCTAACTGTAATGAAGTAGGGACTTACTCGACGTCCTGATCGAAAAAGCAGACAGGTTAAACGACAGCGCAGTTCCTGCTGCTCCCTTCAGTATTGTTTAAATAAAGAGGTTGGTAGGAGCGGAGGCAGGTGTACTTTTTTCTTCGAAGCATTTCGATTCCTGGCGACGCACCACTGTAGCGACGAGAGGCAATGAAAAAGTGTGCGTGTAGCCTTACTGTCTGCTGCTGTGTCTAGTTAACGAGAAAAATTGTTACAGAGACGAGCTTACTAATCTGCTTGTCATTCTTATTTCCACTTCAGTCCAGTTTCATAATGAAACGGACTTTGAAAAGGCAGCAGGGCAGACAACTAGACTTCTTTTTTTTTTTTAATAGGGGAATGCAGTTGACGCACTTGCGGTAGGTATCATAAACCGCAGAGGATACGTCAAGTCATTGTGTGCGGTGCGGTGTGACTTCAGCGGTGGGAATCCCTCGCTAGACTGAGTCCTATGCTGTAGGCGTTTGCTGGGCACTGCAACCACCAATTTCCCCCTTCCCTTCCTCCCCCCAAAGTCATTATGGTCTCTACAAGGCCAGATCGTAAGACGCGCAAGAGTCCTTCAGTACTACGAAGAAACATGTTTGGAATTTCCAGCGGAGGGTATGCTTATTTGAAACTTCCTGCCAGATCAAAATTATGTCCTGCCGGGACTCGCAACTGTGATCTTTGCCTGTAGCGGACACTATACAGCTTTACTTCTGTCAGTACCACATCTCCCACCATCAAAACTGCACACAAGTTCTCCTGTTTACATTACGAATCTAGAGCTCGCGGAAGAAATGACACAGCAGTAAGAGCCTGAGATTGTCTCCAAAATGAAATTTTCACTCTGCAGTGGGTTGTGCGCTAATCCGAAACTTCCTGGCAGATTAAAACTATATGCCAAGCCGAGACGCGAACTCTAGACCTTTGCCTTCCGTGGGCAACTAGTGAACTACCCAAGCAAAATTCGCCACCTCTCCTCATAGTTTTACTTCCTCGATATCTCTTCTTGTACCTTCCAACAAACTTCAGAGGATATCTCCTGCGAAATTTGCTGGACTAACACTCTTGGAAGCGACGATATTGCGGAGACGTGGCTTAGCCACTGCTTGGAGGATGTTTCCAGAACGAAATTTTGACTCTGCTGTGAGGTGTGAGCTGATACGAAACTTCGTGGCAGATTAAAACTGTGTGCCATACTGTGGCTCGAACCTGGGACCTTCGCCTTTCGCGGCAACTGCTCAGCTCACCGGCTGTGCTAAGCAAGTGCAACTCACGACCCGCCCTCACAGGTTTAGTTCCGCAGGTACCCCATGTCCAGAGCAAAAATTTATCCTAGAAAACAATCTTCCGGATGTGGTTAAGTCATGTCTGCATAGTGCTGGCCCCGCAAGGCATGCACGAGAGGGTCTGTGAAGTTTGGAGGGTAGGAGGTGAAACAATGGTGGAAGTAAAACAGAGGTCGCGAGTCGTGTTTGGATAGCTCAGTCGGTAGAACATTTACCCGCGAAAGGCAAACGTCTCAGGTACGATTCCAGGTCGAGCAGACAGATGTAATCTGACCGTAAGTTTAATCCTAGTAATTATTAACACCCAATTGTGTTGTAATTCTGTCAGAGACGGCGAATAACTTACAAGAGCAGTTGAACTGAACAGATAGTGTCTTGGAAGGAAGTTAGCAGCTGCATACAAACAAAATTAAAAGAATAACGGAATATAGTTGAATTACGCCAGGTAACGCTGATGGACGCTGATAGAATCAGACCACGAAATGAGACTTAGCAGTCAAAGTGTTTTGCTATTTAGGGAGCAAAATAACTGACAATGACGGAAGAAGGCATGATATAAAATGCAGGCTGGCAATAGCAAGGAACGCGTTTCTGAAAAATAGAATATCGAATATAAATTTAGATATTAGGAAGTCTTTTGTGAAGGTAGTTGTATGGAGTGTATCCTTGTGCGTAACTGAAAAGTAGATTATAAGCAATTCAGACAGGAATAACTAATGTGCAAGTACTGAATCTAACTGTGGCAAAAAGAAATGTTTGTGACAACTTTACTAAAAGAAGGTACACTATGTGATCAAAAGTATCCGGACACCCCAAGCAACACACGTTTTTCATATTGGATGCATTGTGTTGCCACCTGCTGCCAGGTACTCCATATCAACGACCTCAGCAGTCATTAGACAACGTGAGAGAGCGGAAAGGGGCACTCCGCGGAACTCGCGGACTTTGAACGTGGTCACGTGATTGGGTGTCACTTGTGTCATACGCCTGTACACGAGATTCCACGCTCCTAAACATCCCTAGGTCCACTTTTCCCGATGTGACAATAAAATGGAAACGTGAAGGGACACGTACAGCACGAAAGAGAACAAGTCGACATCATCTGTTAACTGACAGGGACAGCTGACAGTTGAAGAGAGTCGTAATGTGTAATAGGCAGACGTCTATCCAGACCATCACACAGGAATTCCAAACTGCATCAGGATCCACTGCAAGTACTATGACAGTTACGCTGGAGGTGAGAAAACTTGGATTTCATGGTCTAGCGGCTCCTCATAAATCACACAGCACTCCGATAAATGCCAAACGACGCCTCCCTTGGTGTAAGGAATCTGCGCGTATCTTTACAAAATCATTGAGCGACATGTCGGTTCCGACATGAGCCTGGTAAATGTGTTTTAAATTCGGATTGTACTATTTCAATGCTATAATTAAGTTGGCATTATCCCTCACACGCTGTTTTGGGGCTCTCGAATATGTCCTACTCAGATAAAATACATCGACAGCCATATGGCAACTGAAACAAAAATATCACCCCATTTGATCTTGGTTTTCCACAGCAACATCGTCAAGTATAAACACTGTGTTTGGCTTTACTTTTTTCGATGGAGGGATGTCACTGGTCTCACTGAATCCCGCGTATGTCACACCATCTACACCTTACAGTATCACCTGTAATAGTTGGTATTTGAGCTGAGACAGTGTTTTTGAAAATACATATACATGCTCTAAGTGGACTCCATCCGGATGTGATGGCAGCGACATGAGAACATTTGTCTTGCCGCAGTTGGATGGACTTACAATTATTGCTATGTGGTCAGAAGTATCCAGACACCCCCAAAAACATACGTTTTTCATATTAGGTGCATTGTGCTGCCACCTACTGTCAGGTACTCCATATCAGCGACTTCAATAGTTATTAGACATCGTAAGAGAGAAGGATGGGGCGCTCCGCGGAACTCACGGACTTCGAACGTGGTTATGTGACTGAGTGTCACTTGTATCATACGAATGTACGCGGCATTTCCACACTCCTAAGCATCCCTAGGTCCACCGTTCCCGATGTGATATTGAAGTGGAAACGTGAAGGGGCACGTACAACATAAAAGCGTACAGGCCGACCTCGTCTGTTGACTGACAGAGACCGCCGACAGTTGAAGAGAGTCGTAATATGTAATAGGCAGACATCTATCCAGACCATCACACAGGAATTCCAAACTGCATCAGGATCCACTGCAAGTACTATGACAGTTAGGTGGGAGGTGAGAAAACTTGAGCGACTGCTCATAAGCCACACACCACTTCGGTGAATGCCAAATGACGCCTCGTTTGGTGTAAGAAGCGTAAACATTGGACGACTGAACAGGAAAAACGTTGTGTGGAGTGACGAATCACGGTACACAATGTGGCGATCCGATGGCAGGGTGTGGGTATGGCGAATGCCCGGTGAACGTCATCTGCCAGCGTGTGTAGTGCCTCGGAGACGGTGGTATCGTGTTGTGGTCGTGTTTTCCGTGGAGGGGACTTGCACCCATTGTTGCGGGTGGCACTATCACGGTACAAGCCTACATTGATGTTTTGAGCACGTTCTTGCTTCCCACTGTTGAAGAGCAATTCGGGGATGGCGATTGCATCTTTCAACACGATCGAGCACCTGTTCATAATGCACGGCCTGTGGCGTAGTGGTTTCATGACAATAACATCCCTGTAATGGACTGGCCTGCACAGAGTTCTGACCTGAATCCTATAGAACACCTTTGGGATGTTTTGGAAGGCCGACTTCGCATCAGGTCTCCCCGACCGACATCGATACCTCTCCTCAGTGCAGCACTGCGTGAAGAATGGGCCGCCATTCCCCAAGAAATCTTCCAGAATCTGATGGAACGCATACCTGTGAGAGTGGAGTCTGTCATCAAAGCTAAGAGTGGGCCAACACAGTATTGAATTCCAGCATTACCGATGGAGGGTGCCACGAATTTGTAAGTCATTTTCAGTCAGGTATCCGGATACTTCTGATCACATAGTGTATCAGTTAGGGCCGGCCGGAGTGACCGAGCGGTTCTAGGCGCTTCAATCTGGAACCGCTCGACCGCTACGGTCGCAGGTTCGAATCCTGCCTCGGGCGTGGATGTGTGTGATGTTCTTAGGTTAGTCAGGTTTAAGTAGTTCTAAGTCTAGCGGACTGATGACCTCAGATAATAAGTCCCATAGTGCTCAGAGACATTTGAACCATTTTTGTACCAGTTGCTAGGACCATGGGATCATTTGTCTGGTAATGGAGGGAAGGAATATGTGGAACATGTGTGTGTGTGTGTGTGTGTGTGTGTGTGTGTGTGTGTGTGTGTGGTGGTTGACGGAACTGTACAGACACCACATTTTAAATACAGCAAGCAGATGCAGATTATAGCAGTCCTTTCATGTACGGTAACTGATGCAATTTCAATAGAAGTACGCCATAAATTTTTATTATTGTGTTACTGTATATTTACTATTGTGTTTTTATCTGTAACGTACATTATATTAATAATTGTTTGACACTATTTGAAGCAATTTATGACTTAGACTACTTCTTATGAATAAATATAATGTTGCAGAAACTGAAGCTTCGTGCATACGTGTTTCCATTCAGTCACCGAAATGTTTTTAAGTCCGAAACGATGAAGACCTACGTTTTTAATGCAAATTTAGTATAAAATGTATAGATGGTTTTGGTCAAATTTAGTGTAACGGATTACCGAATAATGTGTAGTGAAAAGTTCAGCATTCGCTATTTTATCAACCTTTAGGAAGATTTTAAAGACATTTCTATGTTTAAAAGTTTAGCACTGGAGATTCTACAATTGAAAGCAACTAAAATACTTGTTGTATTTTTCTCAAATTTGTATGTCTTAAAACTGATTGTTAAAATTAACTGCTTTATGAAATTTCGTACAGGAAAACTTCGTTTTTAACAAAAGCGTTTTTAACAAAGATGTTACTCGTTTGTATCGAATTTTCAAATAATCGTTTCTTCATTGTAAATCATGATAAACTAAACCTACAACAACATGAAGGTGTTTTGCAGTTGTCATATACGTATTTAAGAGCCGGTGCATTTCTTGCAGCATCCTGGCCAGAGACCACACAACTTGGAGTGGACAAACTCATCAGTTTCCCAAATTTTGAAAATTCACTATTTCCAACCTTAACACAGTTATTCAAGCACATGGTACAACAGAACCAACATTTAACCAGGATCATCTGTTCTGTGTAGGATACAAGGGGGGTTGCGGACAGGATGGTGGGGCTGCAGTATGGTTTCATTCAGGAGGGAGGTGTCGACCTGCTGTTGGGAGATGGTGTTCATGAGAAAGTACTTGTTGGTGCGGAAGGAGCAGATGTTCTGGAAGAGGATGCTATACTCGTGTCGCGCCATGACTAGAAGAGAGGGGGGTGAAGGGACAGGAGAGGAGAGCCTTAAAGTGTCTAGGTATGTGAAGGTGAAGTGGTCTTGGTGTTGAGATGGAGTAAACGGTGAGGGAGATCTGTTGGAGGGTCTGCAGGCGTTGAAAAGGGTGGATGTTTTGGAGGACTATGGTCAAGGAATGGATGATATCTTCAGCCTTGGGGGCGGGGGGGGGGGGGGGGTGGACAGAGGGAATTGTTGGGTGGATGGCAGGGTTGATGGGATGGATGGGGATGGTAAGCTTGGGGGTGGCAGAAGGGGGCTTAGCCTTACATTTGTAGGAGTAGGTGGGATGTGGTTCATTGAAATGTTACAGGAAGGAAAGGTGGTGAGGTTGCGACAGTTCTTGAGGAAATAAGCGGCCTTGTAATGGGGACAGGTGGAGGGGTTTTCACAGTTATGGGTCAGGTGGTCGTTACACATTAAACAGCACTGGCAGCAGTAGGACTGAGGAGGGGATTTGAAGGATTCAACTCGGTGGTGGCAGCGAAAAATCAGGGCACCCCGTGAGAGGATTGGTCAGCGGATGGGGTGGACTTCAAAAACACCCACATGAGATAAGTATGACTGGTGGCATTGTGGATACAGTGGGCAGAGCGTATTTCAAAGTCAGGGTGAGAATTGAGTTCAGCCAGCACCTCATCCTCCGTGATCACTGGGCTGAGCTTGGTGATCACGTCAGTGTAGGTCAGGGGGCAGCAGGGAGGCTGGAGTTGGCGAGGAGAGGAAGAGGAGGGGAAGGGTGTGAGGGACACATGTGGGCCAAACGTGAAACTCAGGAGTTTGTGGAGAAGATCCGTATGAAAGAAGGAGGAGTGAGACTTGATAAGACCTGAGTCCCTGTGGGGCATATGTTGGGAAATGGTAGTGCATGGGATATACTTTCGTATCTCCATGGTGCAGATACAAGCATCTAGGAACTTGGGGTCTGGGGACTGAAAGGATAAAGGTGTGAAGGGCGGGTGCAGGGGCTTAGGTGACAGGAGGAGGGGTGGTATCCATGGAGACGATGGCAGGAGGGGTATGGAACAGTAATTTTTTGTTGGATGTGGCAGGAGCAGAGTCGGCATTTACGCCCTTCTGAGACTTTTTGATGAGGGTAGTCTGTGAGGAGGGGAGAGGGAGAGGGAGGAGAGGGAGGTGGCGAGCGACAGATCCTTCAGGTGTGGCTGAGGTGCTGGGAGGTGTTGAGGGTTCTGTGGTGGCAATCGTGGCCTGGCGTGATGTGATTCAGGTGAGAGAGGTAGAAGATGAGGTAACTGGGCAGGTGAGAGGGGGGAAGCCAACCAGCTAAGTGGTTGCAGTTGATGTGGCAGCAGATGCATATGTAAGGACAGGGGCAGGAGCAGGAGCTGCTGCTGGTGTGGAGGCTGGGGGGAAGGGTAAACTGCTCGGGAGGACATGGGGGGATAGGTGAATGGGAGCAGGGGAGGCGAGGTGTAAGGGGGGAGGCCAGAGGTGGCTCTCCAGGATGTGATAGTTGAAGTGGGAGAGGGGGGGGGGGTGTAGATGACGGTAGTGGCGGGAGGGCTCATGGAGAAGAGTGGGGCCTACTGCGACAAGTATCAGCGAGGCATGAAGATGAGATGAAAACAGAGCCAAGGAATGAGGGCCGATAGGCAAGGAAAGGAAAAGGAATGACAGTAACAGCAGGCAACGAGTAGGTGGTGGCAGACTGCAGGCAGCAATGAATGGACAGCAGGTGGTGACGGACAGACAGCTGGTGGCGACAGACAAGCAGCAGGCAGCGATGGACGGACAGCAGGCAGTGAGAGACAGGCAGCAGGCAGTGACAGATGGACAGCAGGTGGGAATGGATGGACAGCAGGCAGCAACGGACGGACAGCAGGTGGTGATGGATGGACAGCAGGGAGACAGCAGATGGTGACAAAAAGCAGGCAACAATGGACAGACAGCAGGGAGACAGCAGGTGGTGATGGACAATGGGAAGAGAGCAGGTGGCGACAGATGTAGAACAGGTGACGACAACAGCAGGCAGCAGCCAGAGAAGGGGAGGATCTTCCAGATCAGCAAATCCAGTCCACAGGGGGTAGGCCCAGCAACCATACTCTTCCACTGTCAGTGGTGGCAGAGCACAGCGTGGTAAATAAGAACAAGTTTTTGATTGAACAAACAAGAATAATTCCTCTCACTTCTGTGGTCAGAGAAACTTTGAAATAAGACTTTGTGAAATTAATTTGAACAGAGACACCGGCTTTGCTCTTAGCAATGCATGGAGGCATAC
Source organism: Schistocerca gregaria (assembly GCF_023897955.1). Lineage (NCBI taxonomy): Eukaryota > Metazoa > Arthropoda > Insecta > Orthoptera > Acrididae > Schistocerca > Schistocerca gregaria. The sequence continues at coordinate 824,581,266 of NC_064921.1, read as the reverse complement.
ACTAGACAATGAAAAAACGCAGAGGAATACTTCTCGCAGTTCATCGCCTGATGGAATGTATGGCGCTCCAAGCAACGCCAGATAGAGTGTGCAAGCAAAACCTACGAACATAGAGCACGCTACCTTAGTCCTCGCCATCATGACGTAATCCAGCCAATCGAATGGCGTTCTGTGGGTACAAAAGAGGGAACCTTCCCAGTTCACGATAATGGTTTTCGCAGTCGAGCAGCCGACCTGAGCGGGCCGCTGTTCTCTGCACCTGGCGTAGCTGCCCTAGGATAGCTCTACAGAGTGGTCGCTAATAAGCTGTAACAGGCATAGCTGCCGGTGAAGCTCTTCAGAGCGCCGCCAACTAGCGCAAGTGGCTTAACGCTGCCGAGCGCTAAGGAGCAAGAGATTCGGCTCAACTCCCCGCAACCTTGTCTGAAAACGCCCACAGCGGGGCTCTCCCGTTCTTTGGTAAGGTTTTTCAATATCAGGGACTCGTTGACGTCAGATAACCCTACGGGCTGGAGACTGCTCTCTTCTTCTCGTGCTGTCTTGCGCCGCACAATGCATTTCGCGCAGATAGGCTGTATGGGCTCTCCTCTTCTGTAGGTACACAAAATTGTTGCATTCTAACGGAAAAAGCAAAAGTTGTCGTTTTCGAAAGAAGTAAATTTGTCGTACATTCCCCTCACCCCCCCTCCCCAGAACCTATCCAAATAAAACATCCTTATGCGGGAATGATATCCGATCCTTCCCGCATGTCCCCTCCAGCAAAGCTGCAGCACAAGAGGCGGGGATACTGACTGTTCCCGCCAGCATCTCTGTCTCATTCCCCACGTTCCAAGAGGCAGTTGCCTCGAAGAATCAGCAGATCGTCAAGCAGCAAAAGCTGGTCGAGCTGCTCATGGAGACTGAACACGTGCAGACACCAACACACACACAAGCGCCTCCCCCAAACACGCTACACATGCCCTCTCTATCACCTCTGGTGGCTCAGGCACCGACAAAGTCGGAACCGACAGAAGATACAAACAACACAGAAGGCAGACCATGGCAGCAGGTCAGTACACAACACAAACCCTATAAAGACACACAGACAAGTGAGCCCACAAACTCACGAGGCAACCGCACAGTGCTGCTGCCAACTCCGACAACGCAAAATAGCAACATGAGCAACACAGGGGACAACACAAACAACCCTGCACACTGCAGTGCACTCATGTACACAAACAACTACGCAGAATCCAAACAGGTCCTCGGTTGGCTACCCACCACTCATCGTACACAGCTACGGAGACCTCAGTCTCTTAAACAGAGAGTTTAATAACAAGCACAACCCCACAACATACTACTCAAACTCACTGGGGACCAAGCCACATTGTACATGACGAACAAGCCAGATTATACGAATTTGCTGGACTTTCTAAAAGAACACTTCACGTACAGACCACCTCGGAAAGACCCAGCAGTATGTAATCAAGGGGGTAGACTCTCGAATCCAGATCGAGACAGTACATGAGGACCTCACCACCATTGGGTGGTAATGCATTCGTGTAAACCATATGACTGAGATCGGCACAGTGAGACCATCGTATAACTACATGGTTGAGCTGGTCGACACGGTCAAATCACGTGACCTGCTGCGAACCCCCCAACAACGCGACAACTGCCGGCGCTTCACACATACGGTTATCTAATGCGGTCTCGCTCTCCACTGCCACAAGTGTGCTGGTGGTCACACAACCCGACACTGCAAACTCCCATCACAGCACCGTGCAAATGTGACAGCTGTGGTGCAGCCCCTCTGGCCATCTACAAGGGGTGCATTGTGTACAAGGATGTTCAAATGGTTCAAATAGCTCTGAGCACTATGGGACTTGACTTCTGAGGTCATCAGTCCGCTAGAACTTAGAACTACTTAAACCTAACTAACCTAAGGACATCACACACATCCATGCCCGAGGCAGGATTCGAACCTGCGACCATAGCGGTGCCGCGGTTCCAGACTGTAGCGGCTAGAACCGCTCGGCCACCGCGGCCGGCAATACAAGGAGGCTCTGAGGCGTAAGACAGCCAAACATGTAATAATTACCGCCATAACAGCTCCGAAACCGCCCCCAATAAGGAGTGGAATATCCTTTGCTGGAATGGTACCTGGGGCCCCCAGCAACGCAGGACGATCAGAGGAACCTCAGAGCTGTGCAGACACACAACAGACATCCCCAGCAACAGACATATAGCCAAGATGTACAACACCCAACACCACACCCGCACCGGCTACACCACAAAACACAAATAACAACACCACCCTATCTTTTGAGACCACGGACTGCAGCCCACCACAGGCCACAGAAGACATACCCACACACGGACCGCCACAACTCGGAGAAACAGGGGAAACACGACTACACCACAACAATTACACAGACAACAGGACACCTGTACACACGTACACAATTCTGACACGAACACAACGATCCACACGACACACCCACTCACCACAGAGACTACACAGGGGCCCACAACTATTACTCAAACAGCTGACACACAAGCCAGCCCTCACCAGACGCCAACACAAGTACCAGCGGCCACCAACACAACCAGTAACCCACAGGCCCACACTCCAAACATTACCTCAACACTCTGAAGGATTATTGTTGTTGTTGTTGTGGTCTTCAGTCCTGAGACTGGTTTGATGCAGCTCTCCATGCTACTCTATCCTGTGCAAGCTTCTTCATCTCCCAGTACCTACTCCAGCCTACATCCTTCTGAATCTGCTTAGTGTATTCATCTTTTGGTCACCCTCTACGATTTTTACCCTCCACGCTGCCCTCCAATACTAAATTGGTGATCCCTTGATGCCTAAGAACATGTCCTACCAACCGATCCCTTCTTCTAGTCAAGTTTTGCCACAAGCTCCTCTTCTCCGCAATTCTGTTCAATACCTCTTGATTAGTTATGTGATCTACCCATCTAATCTTCAGCAATTTTCTGTAGCACCACATTTCGAAAGCTTCTATTCTCTTCTTGTCCAAACTATTTATAGTCCACGTTTCACTTCCATACATGGCTACACTCCATACAAATACTTTCAGAAACGACTTCCTGACACTTAAATCTATACTCGTTGTTAACAAATATTTCTTCTTCAGAAACGCTTTCCTTGCCATTGCCAGTCTACATTTTATATCCTCTCTACTTCGACCATCATCAGTTATTTTGCTCCCCAAATAGCAAAACTCCTTTACTACTTTAAGTGTTTCATTTCCTAATCTAATACCCTCAACATCACCCGATTGAATTCGACTACATTCCATTATCCTCGTTTAGCTTTTGTTGATGTTCATCTTATATCCTCCCTTCAAGACACTATCCATTCCGTTCAACTGCTCTTCCAAGTCCTTTGCTGTCTCTGACAGAATTACAATGTCATCGGCGAACTTCTCCATGGGTTTTAATACCTACTCCGAACTGAACTACAAGGGAGCGAGTTGGGCCATGTTCAAGGAAACGCTTGATAGTCGTATTCCAGATACCCACGAAATTAACAACACGCAAAAAATTGATGAGGCGGTGGAGGTTCTTACTACTGCCGTCCAAGACACAATGATTCACGCCATTCCACGTACAACACAAAAACAACACTCGACGGGCCTGCAACAGGAAATCCTGGGCCCTGTCTCAATGAAGAAACGCCTCAGGAGATACTGGCAGCGTTCCAAGCGCCCGCTCTATAAACTGCACGCCACCAGACTCCAGGGTATAATACAGGACAAAATACAATATTTCGAAACGAACAATGGGGGCAGAAACTCGCAGGGCTGGATACTACACGTCCTGGCGTGTGGAAGTTAGCCAGACACTTCACCAGGAAGAAACATTATATTCTCACTCTACAAGGACCAGATGGCCCAGCTTACTCCGCTAAGGAGAAGGCAGAGCTTACTGCCACAACACTTGCAGCGTCTTTCATGTCAGATCTGCCTCCTTCAGATCCAGTATTCACATTTGAAACGCACCAGAAGTTTACACGCCTTGTAGCCCAGACCTTGCGCTACGAAATCAGATGTACTAGTACAAGCGAAATTACTTGGGGTCTCAAGCATACCAACGCTAGGAAAGCCCCTGGGCCGGATGGCATTCAAAACTGTGTCCTCCAGGAGTTCACGGATAGAACCGTGGAATATCTTGCACACATAACGAATGCCACCTTGAAACACCAACACTTACCTGACTTTTGGAAGGTGGCCAAGGTCCTGATGTTTACGAATCCAGGGAAGGAACACACCCTCCCACAAAATTACCGACCTATCAATCTACTGTGCTCTCTCAGAGCCGGCCAGAGTGGCCGAGCGATTCTAGGCGCTACAGTCTGGAACCGCGCAACCGCCTCGGTCGCAGGTTCGAATCCTGCCTCGGGCATGGGTGTGTGTGATGTCCGTAGGTTAGTTAGGTATAAGTAGTTCTAAGTTCTAGGGGACTGATGACCTCAGAAGTTAAGTCCCATAGTGCTCAGAGCCATTTGAACCATTTTGCTCTCTCAGCAAGATAGCTGAGAAGGTAAAACTAAAACGCATCACTAGGCACTGCATCGACAATGACACTTTAAAACCGGAGCAATTCGGCTTTATGAATCACCATTCAATAACACAACAACTCCTCCGCATAGTTGCACATATGACGCACGTCTACAACAGCAAGAAAGCCGTAGGGGACGTGTTCCTGGACATCGAAAAATCTTTCGACCGTCTCTGGCACAACGGCTTCATGCGCAAATTAATTGATGCTTGTTTCGTACGTCTCTTTCACTCATATCTGACGAACAGATGTTTTAACACCGACATGCAGGGCAAACAGTCGACACAACACGGAAGCCAAGCTGGAGCACCCCAGGGAAGCATCCTGGGGCCCAATTTGTTCAACCTGTATTTCCGGCAACACAAAACACGTTACGCGGGTGTCACAGCCATCCTTGAGTAAGACAGGAAACCATCGAACATAAATTCACGAATACGGACGGCATTTGGAACTGCCGAGCCTTCGTTGGAACGATGGCGTATTAAAGTAAACGTCGACATGTGCGTAGCAGTTCTGTTCACACGCAGGCCGAGGCTACTGCAGAAAGATCGGCACTGTCGACATGTAGCACTACATGCACACCCAATACGTTTCCGAGAGAAAGTCAACTATCTCGGTGTCTGTCTAGACCGGTAACTTACGTGGGGGACCACATTGAATACATTGCAAACAGAGCGTACGCGAGGTACAAACAACTCTATCCAATGCTCAACAGGAAAAGTATACTGAAAAGGAGGGTGTCAGGGTCCATATACATGACACTGATTAGACCTCTGATGACGTACGCAGCTCCCGTCTGTGGATATGCCTGCGCCGTCTGCAGATCATACAGAACGAAGTGCTACGCATCGTTAGCAAAGATCCACGCTACACACGCATGTGGATTTTCACAATGAATACCGCCTTGAAACCCTCAAGTAACTATTCAAAAACACGCCACACGAATATAAAGGAACTCGAGACACTCGAACAATTCTTTGATCCTTACTCTGGGAATCTATGATCGCAACCATAGGTGGAAGAATAAGCGGCCAAAGACTCTACTAGCTAGGGCATAACCAACTATGGCAAGCTAACATACACCCACATCGGCAACATCCTGCGTATCACCAACGTTGACTAGATATGAAAGCTGCTATTAAAGCCCACTAACAGGCTACAGCAGGGAAACCGACAAGTTCGCACACTGATGCACAAACAAACCACCAACATTACCCTACAATGAGAATCCGATATAAGACCTATCGGACACTAAACGATGATGAACGTAACTGTTACAGGTATGTTGACGCTGACCGAGAAGCCAACACCGGCACCCAGCAGCAGCCGTCGAGTCACACCACTACAAACAAAGCCTACCCTTACATGACCTGTCACTCGCAGAAATAAAACCGTTACTGCTCTTACAACACGACCCAACTACCGCAAGGCTTTTTTCCCTTGGCTCCTGCCTTGGTACTTTTTCCCCCCCTCTGCCTTTCAAACCGCTACCCTTCGTTCAACTTTCGACCCAATCTATCTCCAAATGAGCGCATATTAATGGTTGACCTTTACCAGATGTACGCAAACATCGCAGTACCCACTTTCTGCAAGACCTCGCTTCAGTTAAACCTAATCATTATGCAGACATGGCAGTAGACCTTATGTGTTGGCCGTCATGCCGGTGTGGGCGTGGAGGGGCTCCACCTCTATAAAAAGTTCACGATAGTCAGTTTTTGTCCCCGACGAAGATGATGGTGGACATCATCAAAAGCTTGCAATCATATCGGAATTTCCGTGGGAAGTGAACCGACAAATTTTTATGTGAGTCATCTGAGGGATGATCGGCTTCCACAGGCGTGGTGCCGATGACGTTGGCGTGGCCGTCTCTTGCTGAGGAGGTTGTGCAGGCGTTGTTTAGGTGGCGCCCGATATGTGTGCCAATACAGGATCTAGACGGTGCTAAGAAGTTACAGGGGCAACGAGAGATGCCAAGTAGGACACTGGAAGGGAAATCAGATGTGGTGCAGGTGTCACGTCAGAGGCTGGCAGTTATGTGATGCGATACTGGAGACATTTTCATGTTCTTCCTTGCCACTTCCTGAACAAGTCCACAGTTAGCCGCCATAAGTGAAGACTGCACCTTAGCCGCATATCTGCAGACAGGATGGCACATGACGATAGCGGTCTATGGTTGTCTGGTGGATCCCATTGAGGACAGGGTATGTTCGAAATTGTGGCCACTGTTCGGCTACATGGCCGTGAACGGTGTCATAAGGAACGCAGGTGTCCATGACACCAGCCGACAGGAGTTGAAACAATATTTCAAAAACTTGGGTTGTCCTCATGCCTAATCCTGTGTGATCGGCCGTCACCAGGCCGACTTTACCGTCGAGGCCCCTGCTGCTTGTTCCGAAGGATCTTGTTGTAAGTCGTGTCATCGGTGACTAACTTGTTCACCGAGATTTTGGCTACCGAACAAACGCCTTTGGTCTTCCACAGTCATTGCATAATGTGAAACGGAGTGCTGGTTTATGGAATCTGGTCGCCATTAGTCTGTAGTACTAAACAGCACGCCAGTAATTGACACAGAAGGTAAACAGAACTAGCACACGCACTCTGCAAGTGTAAATGTGACACGTCCGCACTACTCGGCTGCTAAAGGCAGACTGTACCACTATACGATGGGCTGTAGACTGGGTGGGAAATATTTATAGTTGATAGTAGTTACAATTGATAGGATGAAGAAATAAGTAAGGTCATCCGAAGACCAGTATCAGTTGCAAAGCGATTTAGAAAAGATTGCTGTATGGTGTGTCAGGTGGCAGTTGACGCTAAATAACGAAAAGTGTGAGATGATCCACATGAGTTCCAAAAGAAATCCGTTGGAATTCGATTACTCGATAAATAGTACAATTCTCAAGGCTGTCAATTCAACTAAGTACCTGGGTGTTAAAATTACGAACAACTTCAGTTGGAAGGACCACATAGATAATATTGTCGGGAAGGCGAGCCGAAGGTTGCGTTTCATTGGCAGGACTCTTAGAAGATGCAACAAGTCCACTAAAGAGACAGCTTACACTACACTCGTTCGTCCTCTGTTAGAATATTGCTGCGCGGTGTGGGATCCTTACCAGGTGGGATTGACGGAGGACATCGAAAGGGTGCAAAAAAAGGGCAGCTTGTTTTGTATTATCACGTTATAGGGGAGAGAGTGTGGCAGATATGATACACGAGTTGAGATGGAAGTCATTACAGCATAGACGTTTTTCGTCGCGGCGAGACCTTTTTACGAAATTTCAGTCACCAACTTTCTCTTCCAAATGCGAAAATATTTAGTTGAGCCCAACCTACATAGGTAGGAATGATCATCAAAATAAAATAAGAGAAATCAGAGCTCGAACAGAAAGGTTTAGGTGTTCGTTTTTCCCGCTCGCTGTTCGGGAGTGGAATAGTAGAGAGATAGTACGATTGTGGTTCGATGAACCCTCTGCCAAGCACTTAAATGTGAATTGCAGAATAGTCATGTAGATGTGGATGTAGATGTAGATGTATGGGGGCGGATTTAATGTTCTGGAAGAGGGAGTCGGCTGAAATAGCGTTGGGCTAGAATATGAAGTGTTGTCGCTAGCTGTTGTGGTTCACCAATTTATATACGGGGTGTTTGAAAAAGAACTCCCTAGTTTTAAGTATAAATTTAATGGGGAAGTTAATGAAAAATTACATCAATGAGTACATATCATGAAAGAGAATTTCTTCAAATTTTGTTTAATGTTAGTAGACATCAAAAGCACTCCGTCTTCAGGCTACAAGTAGCCCATGTGGACCATCCGACCGTCGTATAATCCTCAGCTGAGAATGCAGATAGGAGGAGCGTGTGGTCAGCGCACCGCTGTCCCGGTCGTTAAGATAGTTTTCTTTGACCGGAGCCGCTACTATTCGGTCGAGTAGCTCCTCAATTGGCATCACGAGGCTGACTGCACTCCGGAAAATGGCAACAGCACATGGCGGCCCGGATGGTCACCCATCCAAATTGCCGGCCACGCCCGACAGCGCTTAACTTCGGTGTTCTGACGGGAACCGTTTGTATCCACTGCGGCAAGGCCGTTCCCAGTAGACATCAACGTGGTATCTATTTGTTGTCCTGCACACGTCGAGACTATATTCCACTTCTCGCCACATATTCACCAACATTTCAGGTGGAACTGTCTCAACTGTCGCGACGATTCTTTCCCGTATATGATTGATGTCTCTGATCTTTTCACTGTACACAACATTTTTTATGTGGCCTGAAAAGAAAACGTCCAGTGGGGTTAAGTCTGGGCTTCGTGGTGGCCAAGGTATTGGGCCAGCCCTGCCTAACTACCTTCCTGGAAAGCGAGTGTCAAGAGCCGTACGCACAAAGTTACTGAAATGGGGAGGGGAGCCATCATGTTGGAAAAACACAACCCCGTTTTCCGTCTTAATATCGTCCATTTGGGGAAAGACGTACTCAGTCAACATAACACAGTAAACATCCCCGTTTATTGTGTTTTCTACAAAAATGAAAGGACCAATCACACGATCTTCCGTCAAACTGCACCAGGCATAAACTTTGGGAGACTTACGTTCATACTGAATAAGTTCGTGTGGTTGCTCTGCTCCCCCTCCCTCCCCCCCCCCCCCCCCCAAATTCTGCAGTTATGACGATGAACTGTTCACTGGCATGAAATGTAGCCTCATCAGAAAAGAGAATCTTTTTTTAAAAAATTGACATCATGATCAATTCTGTGTAGAAAGTCAACAGCAAACTCTTACCTTTCGATTTTATCAGTAGGTTTTACTTCATGTGTTACAATTTGTAGGCGTGCAACTGAAGCCTTTTATGCACATCTTACACAGTATCTTTAGGCACTGAAACATGGATCTGTTCAACAACATCTTCAGAAGTTCTCGGTCTACCTGGTGATTTTGCTTTTAGAACACTATCGGTTCCCTTGAAAGATTTTAGCTAATGACGGATAGTTTTTGCTGTAGGTGGTTCACCACCATACTGACGTTTAAAATTACGTTGCGCTGTTATAACTGACTCAGATTTATCAAGCCAAATAACACACTGCGCTTTCTGTTGCGGAGTACACATTGTTTCTGAGTTGCTCAGCACTGCACTGCACGCGCGCCTGGACTGAACTGGGGGGGGGGGGGGGGGGGAGGGGGGAGACAGAGGAAAAAAAAAAAAGTACTGGTGCCGCCTCAAGATCAAGCAGACCTGCCAGCTGCAGGGGAGCCAAACTTGGAGAGTTGATGAGTCAAATACAACAAACTATAATAGTGTATGTCACTCTGTACAGATTCTAGGACATATTAAAACTAGGGAGTTCTTTTTCAAACACGCTATACTTGCCAGCAAGAAATGCACAGGCGCCAAGAGGTGGGGCGATCATCCAAAGCCGTTCGTAGGAGAAACGATCTGTGGACTCGGCATGTGGGGCTCAAGGACGACTGGGTGTCGGTGCCGGCTTTGCTGTACTGGCTTCGATTTCCTGTTATTGTTGTTCTGCTGAATTTGTTTGTCTGCAGCCGACGATTTCTTAGTGCCACCAATGCTGGTTTCTGTACTTTGCTGAGCTGATATCCCATGTATGTTAATTACATGGTTAGCTATACGTATGTCAGAGACCCAATAGGTGGAGGCAGACGAGAGGATCTTTGTCTCTCTGTAGCTCACGCTGTGTCCCGTATCAAGGCACTGGTCAGAAAGAGCAGATCTTTATAGCTGAGCTAGTTTTGCGTGACGTCTCCATTCATCGTATCAGTACAGACCAACACATGTTTTCAGTGTTTGGTTTTCCACACCGACACGGGACCGTGTTTATGCCTTGTCTCGTAAGACCTACGCCATATTTTACCGCATCCAGCATCGTTTGAACAAAGATGGAACGAAGATGACTTAGCTGCTGGTAAACCTCTCGGGATGTGAGGTCGTGGTCCAAGACACTCTTCTGTTCCTGCTCATTCACTCACGGCACTTCCCGTTGACAACACTAAGGCGTGTTTGGTCCTCAATCTTGCATTCAGTACTGCTCGGTCCAGTCTTGTGTTTCTTTCTCCAGAAGTTGTTATTCGTACGTTTTAACTGTGATGTACAACGGTATGGATAGGTTTACTCATGAAGAATCGGCCGATATGCATCTCGTCTATGGGTTCAGTGAACGCAATGGAAAAACGGCACGACTGTCATATATGCTCAGCTGTTCTCGCAGCGACGGCAACCCCGTTTTGCATCTGTACTTAGACGCTCACGGATAATTGGACCAGTTCAAGTTATTATGTTTTGGTGGCTACATATTAGCCTACAGCCGTTTTCACTGTCGTGAAAGTATTTTCACAGAAACAAAGATAATTCTCGTATCAAAGCCTGTTAGCCATTATTACATTACTGCCTTGTAACGAGCCACGGGAGATTAAGGGTTCTTATACAAAAATACTCAGAAAATATTCCTGGACAAACTCTGACATTTTGTCGGAGGAGTTCTGGTTTATCCTCTATAGGTGGCATGAGTTGTACGTAGTTTATTCTCCCACACAGCGCAATATGTGAGCTTCCTCTGTATGAGAGTTGAAAACATGAAAACCGTTTCCTTTAAAACAATAATTCCACATCTAAATCCATACCGTGCAAACCACTGTGAAGTTCATGGCAGAGGGTACTTCCCATTGTACCATTTATATAGTTTTCTTAACGTTCCATCCACATATGCAGCGCACAAAATGTAACTGCTTAAACTCCAAAAAATGTTCAAATGTATGTGAAATATTGTGGGACTTTACTGCTGAGGTCATCAGTCCCTAAGCTTACACACTGCTTAACCTAAATTATGCTAAAGACAAACACACACACCCATGCCCGAGGGAGGACTCGAACCTCCGCCGCGACCAGCCGCACAGTCCATGACTGCAGCGCCTTAGATCGCTTTTTTTTTTAGTTCTCATTTTGATCGTTTGCGTTCGTTGATTTGCTCGTGGTGGACGTCGTAAGACACCCGTCTAAGTTCGTTGTTGGTTGATTACCTCAGTTTTTTTATTACAGAGGGCAGCTAATCCTCTGACCGAAAACGCTGAGCTACCGTGCCGGCTATGACCGCTCGGCTAATCTATCGCGGCGCTTAAGCTCCTCACTGACCGCTGTAATTAGTATGAACTGCCCTCCCTATCTCTTCCGGACCTGTTATCTACGTAGGGAGTTGTGGTATATTACTAGATTCATCATTTGAAGCTGGTTCTTGAAATTTTCTAAGTGCTGCCAACATGAGTAACCTAAAAGAAGATAGCCACGATGCAACGAAACAACTCAAATCACTTAATAAAGGCAAGTCTTCTGGTCCAAATTGCACACGAATTGGATTCCTTTCAGAGTATGCCGATGTAATAGCTCCATATTTAGCGATCGTATACAACAGCTTGCTCGACGAAAGATCCGTACCAAAAAAACTGAAAGTTGCACAGGCATCAGCGATACTCAACAAAGGAAACAGAAGTAATCCGCTGAGTTACAAACCCATGCCACGGACGTCGATTTGCAGTAGGATTTTGGAAAATAATTATACTGTTTTCGCACATTATTAATTACCTCCAAGAAAACGACTCATTGACGCAGAGTCAGCACGGATTCAGAAAATACAGCGCAAGTGAAACACATGTAGTAATTACTGTTATCGACAGTGACTCTCAAATTGATTCCATATTTCTAGATTCCAGAGGGCTTTCGACACCGTTCCTCACAAGCTACTTCTAATCATATTGTATGTCCAAAGAGTATCGTCTCAGTTGTGCGACTGAATTCTTGGTATGCTATCAGATAGGTCACAGTTGGTAGTAACTAATCATCGAGTCATCGAGTCATCGAGTAAAACAGAAGCAATAGCCGTTCCCCAAGGAAGTTTTACAGGCCCTCTGGTGTTCCTCGTCTACACAAACGGTTTAGGAGGCAATATGAACAGGCCTCTTAGATTCGTTCCAGATGATGCTGTCACTTATCGTCTAGTAAAGTCATCATAATACCAAAAACAATTGCAACATGATTTTGATGAAAAATCGGTATGGTGCGAAAAGTGGCAACTGACTCGTCATCCAGGTGAGTACTAAAAGAAATCCGTTATTTTTGGGTTACATGGTAAATCACACAAATCCAAATGTTGCAACCCAGCTAAGTATATACAGATATTAGCTACGAACGACTTTAATTGGAACGATCACACAGGCAATGATGCGATGATGGCAAACTGAAGACTTCGATTTATTATCATATTAGGAAATGCAACAGATCTACTAAAGAGACTCCCTACACTTCGCTTGTGTGTTCACTGCTAGCGTTTGCTGTGCGATTTGGGGTGCTTACGAGATGGGAGGACATCGAAAGAGTCCAAATAATGGCGGGCTCTTTTTGTATTATCGCGAAATAGGAGAGAGGGTGTCGCGGATATGATACACGAGTTGAGGTGGCAGTCATTAAAACAAAGGCGTTCTTCGCTGTGGTGACTTCTCTTCACGAAATTTCATCCTCCAACTTTCTCCCTCCACTGCGGAAACCTTTCGTAGACGCTCCCCTACAGGAGATATGGTTGTAAGTAGGCTATTTAGGTTTTTTTTATTGGTAACGCCGCCGCCACGTAGCGCTCTGTATGAAAATCACTGGCTCTGCCGTGTGCAGTCAGTGGCTGGTTGGCATTGTTGTAATACTCGCCATTGTAGTGTTGGGCGGCTGGATGTTAACAGCGCGTAGCGTTGCGCAGTTGGAGATGAGCCGCCAGCAGTGGTGGACGTGGGAGAGAGATGGCGGAGTTTTGAAATTTGTAAGAATTGATGTCATGAACTGATATATATATTATGACTATTAAGGTAAATACATTGTTTGTTCTCTATTAAAATCTTTCATTTGCTAACTGTGCCTATCAGTAGTTAGTGACTTCCGTTGTTTGAATCTTTTATTTAGCAGGCAGTAGTGGCGCTCGCTGTATTGCAATAGCTTGAGTAACGAAGATTTTTGTGAGGTAAGTGATTTGTGAAACGTATAGGCTAATGTTAGTCAGGGCCATTCTCTTGTAGGGATTACTGAAAGTCAGATTCCGTTGCGCTAAAAAAAATATTGTGTGTCAGTTTAAGCACAGTCTTGTATAATTTTTCAAAGGGGACATTGCATGGTAATCGGAATAAAATAAGAGAAACCAGTGATCGTACGGAAAGACTCAGGTGTTCGTCTTTCCCGCACTGTTCGAGAGTGGAACGGAAGATAAATAGTGTGGTTTGACGAATTTTCTGCCAGGCGCTTAATTGTGTTCGTCTTTCCCGCACTGTTCGAGAGTGGAACGGAAGATAAATAGTGTGGTTTGACGAATTTTCTGCCAGGCGCTTAATTGTGAATTGCAGAGCAGTCATGTAGATGTAGATGCAGATAAGCATCATAAAAGAAGGAGAAAGAGGATGTAAACGTTAAAACAAGTAGGGGGTTAAGTTTATAGTTGGTGACGCTCTCGATCTTCTTTCGGCAGTAGGATATTTTGTTCATGTTGGCCATTTCCAAGGCGGCGGCGACATACGAAGAAATGAACAGGGCCGTGAAGCACCAGATCGTGGCCGGAGAGAGCGGGCGAGCGAGCGCTCGGGTTTAAGACTCCTATAACCTGAGCTCAACTGTCCTCCATGTTTATACACGCAGCATAAAATATTTTATAAGAAATATTGCAAAACGTTGCGTGAATAGGTTAACCAACCAGGAAATAAACATTGCCGAATCCACAGGGTTAGGGAAAAGATGGCGGACGATTGAGCGCTACCAGGAGTGCAGGTAGGCCGTGGCTTGGTGAGCAGGAAGCTTCCAGGTAAACTGACGAGGGAACCGTACGAACTTCCTGTCACCGATTCCATTCGTACTGACAGAGTGCGTAAGGCACGATACTGAGAGCTGGAACATTTGTAAACAGGAAGTCGTAACTCTCAACCTATTTCGAGAAAATCGAGTCTGAAAATTTTGAGCTTGCTCATATACTATGTGTCGTCGCTAGTGTTCAAGTAGTCTGCAGGTAAACGAGTAAGCGCTTAGTTTCGTAAGCTCGAGGTCTCTGGTTTCAGTCTCTCTTATTTTTTCATTTCCACATAATTATAACAACAGATTAATTATGAACGCCTGAAAGCAAGGGGAAACTACGGCCGTCATATTTCCCGAGGGAATGCAGCTTTGTTGTATGATTAAATGATGATGGCGTCCTCTTGGGTAAAATATTCCGGAGGTAAAATAGTCCCCCATTCGCGTCTCTGGCGGGGACTACTCAAGAGGATGTCGTTATCAGGAGAAAGAAAACTGGCGTTCTACGGATCGGAGCGTGGAATGTCAGATCCCTTAATCGGGCAGGTAGGTTAGAAAATTTAAAAAGGGAAATGGATAGGTTAAAGTTAGATATAGTGGGAATTAGTGAAGTTCGGTGGCAGGAGGAACAAGACTTCTGGTCAGGTGACTACAGGGTTATACACACAAAATCAAATAGGGGTAATGCAGGAGTAAGTTTAATAATGAATAGGAAAATAGGAATGTCGGTAAGCTACTACAGACAGCATAGTGAACGCATTATTGTGGCCAAGATAGATACGAAGCCCAAACCTACTACAGTAGTACAAGTTTATATGCCAACCAGCTCTGCAGATGACGAAGAAAATGAAGAAATGTATGATCAAATAAAAGAAATAATTCAGATAGTGAAGGGAGATGAAAATTTAATAGTCATGGGTGACTGGAATTCGGTAGTAGGAAAAGGGAGAGAAGGAATCATAGTAGGTGAATATGGAATGGGGCAAAGAAATGAAAGAGGAAGCCGCCTGGTAGAATTTTGCACACAGCATAACTTAATCATAGGTAACACTTGGTTCAAGAATCATAAAAGAAGGTTGTATACATGGAAGAAGCCTGGAGATACTAAAAGGTATCAGATAGATTATATAATGGTAAAACAGAGATTTAGGAACCAGGTTTTAAATTGTAAGACATTTCCAGGGGCAGATGTCGACTCTGACCACAATCTATTGGTTATGACCTGTAGATTAAAACTGAAGAAACTCCAAAAAGGTGGGAATTTAAGGAGATGGGACATGGATAATCTAAAAGAACCAGAGGTTGTACAGAGTTTCAGGGAGAGCAAAAGGGAACAATTGACAGGAATGGGGGAAAGAAATACAGTAGAAGAGGAATGCGTAGCTTTGAGGGATGAAGTAGTGAAAGCAGCAGAGGATAAAGTAGGTAAAAAGACGAGGGCTAGTAGAAATCCTTGAGTAACAGAAGAAGTATTGAATTTAATTGATGAAAGGAGAAAATATAAAAATGCAATAAATGAAGCAGGCAAAAAGGAATACAGACGTCTCAAAAATAAGATCTACAGGAAGTGCAAAATGGCTAAGCAGGGATGGCTAGAGGACAAATGTAAGGATGTAGAGGCTTATCTCACTAGGGGTAAGATAGATACTGCCTACAGGAAAATTAAAGAGACCATTGGAGATAAGAGAACCACTTGTATGAACATCAAGAGCTCAGATGGAAACCCAGTTCTAAGCAAAGGAGGGAAAGCAGAAAGGTGGAAGGAGTATATAGAGGGTCTATACAAGGACGATGTACTTGAGAACAATATTATGGAAATGGAAGAGGATGTAGATGAAGGTGAAATGGGAGATACGATACTGCGTGAAGAGTTTGACAGAGCACTGAAAGACCTGAGTCGAAACAAGGCCCCCGGGTTAGACAAGATTCCATTGGAACTACTGACGACCTTGGGAGAGCCAGTCCTGACAAAACTCTACCATCTGGTGAGCAAGATGTATGAGACAGGCGAGATACCCTCAGACTTCAAGAAGAATATAATAATTCCAATCCCAAAGAAAGCATGTGTTGACAGATGTGAAAATTACCGAACTATCAGTTTAATAAGTCACAGCTGCATAATACTAACGCGAATTCTTTACAGACGAATGGAAAAACTGGTAGAAGCCGACCTCGGGGAAGATCAGTTGGATTCCGTAGAAATGTTGGAACACATGAGGCAATAATGACCCTACGACTTATCTTAGAAGCTAGATTAAGGAAACGCAAACCTACGTTTCTAGCATTTGTAGACTTAGAGAAAGCTTTTGACAATGTTGACTGGAATACTCTCTTTCAAATTCTGAAGGTAGCAGGGGTAAAATACAGGAAGGGAAAGGCTATTTACAATTTGTACAGAAACCAGATGGCATTTATAAGAGTCGAGGGACATGAAAGGGAAGCAGTGGTTGGGAAGGGAGTGAGACAGGGTTGTAGCCTCTCCCCGATGTTGTTCAATCTGTATATTGAGCAAGCAGTAAAGGAAACAAAAGAAAAATTCGGAGTAGGTATTAAAATCCATGGAGAAGGAATAAAAACTTTGAGCAGATGCCAGACTGAAATTCATTGGAAGAATCCTAAGGAAATGCAGTCCGAAAACAAAGGAAGTAGGTTACAGTACACTTGTTCGTCCACTGCTTGAATACTGCTCAGCAGTGTGGGATCCGTACCAGATAGGGTTGATAGAAGAGATAGAGAAGATCCAACGGAGAGCAGCGCGCTTCGTTACAGGATTATTTAGTAATCGCGAAACCGTTTGTTGAAGTTTCGAGAACATACCTTCACCGAGGAGTCAAGCAGTGTATTGCTCCCTCCTACGTATATCACGCGAAGAGACCATGAGGATAAAGTTAGAGAGATTAGAGCCCACACAGAGGCATACCGATAATCTGTCTTTCCACGAACAATACGAGACTAGAATAGAAGGGAGAACTGATAGAGGTACTCAAGGTACCCTCCTCCACACACCGTCAGGTAGCTTGCGATCTATGGATATTGATGTAGTTGTAGATTGTACATACATTTACGACAAGTATGACGTGTAACTATGGAACACTGCTGACCGTAGAGGCATGGAAAACTATAATTACTGCGGGCTGCAGTACATGCAATGAACGCTGAATTTTTGCAAGAGCTTGGTTTTTGTGTCTATTACAAAAGATATTTACTCGTAGTTAGCTATGTAATAGATAGGCCATTTGCACGATTTTCTTTTTTTTATGTAAATGATTCTGGTCATCATAAAGTTCGCGGAGTACCACATACATCGAAGCATATCACCGAATATTTAATCAGACAACCGATGTACGATAACAGACGTGATATTTTGTAGTCGTTTTATAAGGTTCTTCGCTTACCTGCGCTAGAAATGACAAGAGTGAGAAACTGAAAATCAGTATTTGTGACCACAGAATACATGAAGTTAAGGAATTATGGTATCTGGGCAGCAAAATAGCTCACGACTGACGGAGTAAGGAGCATATAAAAAGCATACTAGCAAGGGAGAGAAGAGCATTTCTGGCCAAGAGGAGTCTACTGGTATTAAATAAACAGCTTAATTTGAGGAAGAAATTTCTGAGAATGTATGTTTGGAGCATATGGTAATGAAACTTGGACTGTGGGAAAACCGCGAAAAAAGAGAATCCAAGCATTTGAGATGTGGTGTTGCAGGAAAATTCTTGAAAATTCAGTGAACTGATAAGAAAAGGAACTAGGAGATTTTCCGTGAATCAGTAAGGAAAGGAATATATGGAAAACATTGAGAAGAAGAAGGGACAGAATAGTAGGACATCAGTTAAGACATCACGGAATAACTTTCGCAGTACTAGAGAGAGGGCCGTAAAAATTGCAGAGGGAGATAGATATTGGAATGTATACAGCAAATAATTGAGGACGTTGATATTTCAAGTGCTACTTTGAGATGAAGAGGCAGCATCTAACCAGTCAGAAGACTGATGAGTAAAGAAAATTTACATTTTGTAGAAATTACTTAAATACTACACATTTTGGCATAGGGCTTCATCCTGAACAGCCATATCGTACAAACCCGGGTTTGTTTGCCCTCCCTGTGAATTGAGGTGCAAAAGAAATTGTTCGTCTCTCACTTACGGCTTCAGGGCCTCGTATTTTTTTAAGGAATTCTTGTATAGTGCTTCAATGAATTTGCTGCACTTTGAAGATGTCATCGTAATGTTTTTGTGTTGTAGTGCATATTCATCAATTAATTCTTCTACCGGTATTCCAAATGAGCCAGTGGTCGCTTTCAAAACTTTTTTTCAGAATAAACAGAATAAAGAGTATGTAAATAATAAATGAATCATTAAATAGTGACGCTTTGCACACACATAATACACTCTAAGATGAAAAAAAAAAACGACGCATCACGACGGAATAATCTGAATGGGACGGAAATCGGTGAATGTGATGTACATTTTCTGACAGACAAATGATTACAATTTCAGAAAAGTTGTGTGATTTATTCAAGAGAAAAAGCTTCATAAATTGAGCACGTCAATAACGCATTGGTTCACCTCTGGTCGTTATGTCTCTGAGTGGCAGAGTTGTTGGATGTCATTCTGAGAGATATGATGTCACATTCTGTCCAACTGGCGCATTAGATAGTCAAAATCCCTAGATGATTGGAGGGTCCTTTCTATAATGGTCCAAACGTTCTCAATTATGGAGAGATCCGGCGACCTTGCTGGCCCAGGTAGCGTTTGGAAAGCACGGAAACGAACGGTAGATACTCCAACCAGTAGAAACTCTCGTCGTGTGCGGGCGGGTATTATCTTGCTGAAATGTAAGCCGAGGATGAATTGACATGAAGAGGAACAAAACGGGGCGTGGAATTTCGTTGACTTATCGCCGTGCTGTAATGGTGCCGTGGATGACAACTAAAGGGGTCTTGCTATGAAAAGAAATGGTGCTTCAGACTATCACTCATAGATATCGTGTCGTATGGCGTTCGATAGTCAGGCTGGTATCTCACCACCGTCCGGGGCGTGTCTAGACACGTTTTCGGCCTGGAATCTCGTGGACTGGAGTAGAATTATATTCAGCGATGGTTTCCGCTTCGAAATGAGTTCCAATGACTAGTGAAGATGTGTCTGGAGACGCCCGGGACCGTGGTAAGATAACTACCTGATTATCGACTCGACAACTATAAGTGGGGTCTGAGGTGACATTTCATGTCATACCAGGATCCCTTTCGTTGTCATTCGCGGCACCAGGACGTCGGTACGGTACGTCGACGATATTCTACGTCCCGTTTTGTTGCACTGCATGGCAAGCCATCATGGACTTACATTTCAGCAAGATAATGCCTGCCCGCACACGGCGAGAGTTTCTATTACCACTCTTTGTGCTAGCCAAATTCTTTGACCAGCGAAGTCTCCGGATCTCACCGCAATTGAGAACTTTGGTACAGGGTGAGAATTATTAAACTATATGAAATAAAATCGTCATACTGAATGGCTTGCTTTAGGGCATTCAAAATGCACGGCTGGCCTCGGGGCATAATGGGAATTAGTGTGCGCATGCTCACACGCCTCGTTGTTTCATTTGAATGGGTTCGTCAATAAGCAGAACTGGTGCATTTGGAGGACTGAGAAGCCGTATTTCGCGATCGAGAAGTCTCTTCACCCTCGATGGGTGACTGTGTGATGTCCAATGTCAAGTCACGGGATAAGCGGTGCGATATTCCTTGATAGCACGGTGACTACCGAACGGTACGTAAAGGTTTTGGAAGATGATTTCATCCTCATTATCCAAAATGACCCTGATTTCGACAATATATGGTTTATGCAAGACGGAGTTCGACCCCATCGAAGCAGGAGAGCGACGTCCTGGGGGAGCACTTTGGGGACCACATTCTGGCTGTGGGATACCCAGAGGCCACTGGCCTGGGCCTCGATTGGTCGCCTTATTGTCCCGATCTGAACACACGCAAGTCCTTTTTGTGAGGCTATATTGAAGAGAAGCTGTACAGCAATAACCCCAAAACAATTGCAGAGCTGAAAACAGCTGTCCTCGAGGTCATCGACAGCACCGATATTCCGATACATCAGTGGGTCATGCAGAATTTCGCTGTTCGTCTGAGCCACATCATCGCCAATGATGGCAGGCATATCGAATATGTCATAACGTAAATCCGAATATCTGTAGTGACGTCTAGATGTTGAATAAAGTGTGTGCACGCCCTAGCTTGTCAATCTGTATCGTTATGGGTAGGGTCCTCCAACCAGTTCGGCGGTTTGACCATCTAACGCGCCAGCTGTACAGAATTTGGCACGATGTCCGTCAGGAGGACATCCAGCAACTCTATCAATGTCAAGCCGTATAACTGGTTGCGTAAGGGCCAGACTTGTGCCACGCATTTCTGATTTGCTCAATTTTTGAAGCTCTTTCTCTAGAATAAATCATCCAGCTCTTCTGAAATCATTTGTTTTTCTATACATGTACATCAGCTACCGATTTCCGTCGCATTCGGATAATTCTTTCGCGGTGAGCTGCTTTCTTTTCTGTCTTAGAGCGTATATCTGTTGTTAGAATTACGTGGAACGGAAGAAAGAACCGACGGCGAGATTCGAAACAAAGGCCTCGCGATTAGGGAACTAAGTGCTAGCTCGGCTGAGGTCTCTGTGAACACTAGCGGCCTTACAAAGTACAGAGGAACCCCTAAAATTTTCAAACTCGATTTTGTCGAAAGCGGTTTAGAGTTGCACCTTCCTGTATACATATGATGAAGTCCTAGTAGTGCCTAACAATGTGAATCGAATCGGGGACGGGAGGTTGGCACGGTTCCCTTGTGAGCAGCCAGCTGCTGGCTAGCGGGCGTGTTTGGCGGCAGTGGGCAGTACCAGACAAGGCAGGCGCTGTCGCTACGCCAACCAAGGCCGCTGGCCACGCGATGTTCGCGTCTTTTCTTCTCACAGCGGAAACGGCGGCTCTTTCGCAAACCAGTAATCGGGCACGGCAGTGCTGAGTGCTTTGAGATTTTACATTAGAAGAGATAAACTTCTTTGCCACGATCGCTAGTAATAAAGTTTATTCTCGATAACCTGCTTCGATAATCAGTGGTACCATCTTCAGATCTCGACAGACAGGTTATTGCATATTTCTTAAAATAGCAGTAAAAGTACTCTTTCTCATGAATTGTTAGATACGTAGCAGACAATGTACACAGTCCTAGAATGATATTTCCACTCTGCAGCGGAGTGTGCAGTGTTATGAAACCTCCTGGCAGATTAAAACTGTGTGCTAGACCAAGACTCGAACTCGAGACCTTTGCCTTTCGCGGGAAAGTGCTCTACTGCCTAAATTAACCAAGCACGGTTCACTACCCCTCCTCCTCACAGCTTCAATTCTACTAGTACCTCGTCTCCTACCTTCCAAAATTCACAGAAGCCCTCCTGTGAACCTAGCACTCCTTGAAGATATGGCGGAGACATGTCTTGGTATCCTTTCTTCCAGGAGTGCTATTTCTGTAAGGTTCGCAGGAAAGCTTCTGTGAAGTTTCGAAGACAGGAGACGAGATACTGGTAGAACTGAAGCTTTCAGAAAGAAGAGCGAATCGTGCGTGGGTAGCTCAGTCATTAGAGCACACAGCCGAGAAAGGCAGAGGTCCCGTGTTCGAGTATTGGTACGACATGCAGTTTTAATCTGACAGAAAATTTTATATACACAGTTGTACACCACATACATTTGTTGTGAGTGACGAAAGGCAGATGTTGTTTGTTGTTGTTGTCTTCAGTCCTGAGACTGGTTTGATGCAGCTCTCCAAGCTACTGTATCCTGTGCAAGCTGCTTCATCTCCCAGTACCTACTGCAACCTACATCCTTCTGAATCTGCTTAGTGTATTCATCTCTTGCTCTCCCTCTACGATTTTTACCCTCCACGCTGCCCTCCAATGCTAAATTTGTGATCCCTTGATGCCTCAAAACATGTCCTACCAACCGATCCCTTCTTCTAGTCAAGTTGTGCCACAAACTTCTCTTCTCCCCAATCCTATTCAATACCTCCTAATTAGTTACGTGATCTACCCATCTAATCTTCAGCATTCTTCTGTAGCACCACATTTCGAAAGCTTCTATTCTCTTCTTGTCCAAACTAGTTATCGTCCATGTTTCACTTCCATACATGGCTACACTCCAAACAAATACTTTCAAAAAACGACTTCCTGATACATAAATCTATATTCGATGTTAACAAATTTCTCTTCTTCAGAAACGCTTTCCTTGCCATTGACAGTCTACGTTTTATATCCTCTCTACTTCGACCATCGTCAGTTATTTTACTTCCTAAATAGCAAAACTCCTTTACTACTTTAAGTGTCTCATTTCCTAATCTAATTCCTTCAGCATCACCCGATTTAATTTGACTACATTCCATTATCCTCGTTTTGCTTTTGTTGATGTTCATCTTATATCCTCTTTTCAAGACACTGTCCATTCCGTTCAACTGCTCTTCCAAATCTTTTGCTGTCTCTGACAGAATTACAATGTCATCGGCGAACCTCAAAGTTTTTACTTCTTCTCCATGAATTTTAACACCTACTCCAAATTTTTCTTTTGTTTCCTTTACTGCTTGCTCTATATACAGGTTGAATAACATCGGGGAGAGGCTACAACCCTGTCTCACTCCTTTCCCAACCACTGCTTCCCTTTCATGCCCGTCGACTCTAATAACTGTCATCTGGTTTCTGTACAAATTGTAAATAGCCTTTCGCTCCCTGTATTTTACCCCTGCCACCTTCAGAATTTGAAAGAGAGTATTCCAGTCAACATTGTCAAAAGCTTTCTCTAAGTCTACAAATGCTAGAAACGTAGGTTTGCCTTAATCTTTCTTCTAGGATAAGTCGTAAGGTCAGTAGTGCCTCACGTGTTCCAACATTTCTACGGAATCCAACTGATCCTCCCCGAGGTCCGCATCTACCAGTTTTTCCATTCGTCTGTAAAGAATTCGCGTTAGTATTTTGCAGTTGTGACTTATTAAACTGATAGTTCGGTAATTTTCACATCTGTCAGCGCCTGCTTTCTTTGGGATTGTAATTATTATATTCTTCTTGAAGTCTGAGGGTATCTCGCCTGTCTCATACATCTTGCTCACCAGCTGGTACAGTTTTGTCATGACTGGCTCTCCCAAAGCCGTCAGTAGTTCTAATGGAATGTTGTCTACTCCGGGGGCCTTGTTTCGACTCAGGTCTTTCAGTGCTCTGTCAAACTCTTCACGCAGTATCTTACCTCCCATTTCGTTTTCATCTGCATCCTCTTCCATTTCCATAATTTTGTCCTCAAGTACATCGCCCTTGTATAGACCCTCTATATACTCCTTCCACCTTTCTGCCTTCCCTTCTTTGCTTAGAACTGGGTTTCCATCTGAGCTCTTGATGTTCATGCAAGTGGTTCTCTTATCTCCAAACTCTTTAGTTTTACTGTGGGCAGTATCTATCTTTTCCCCTTAGTGAGATAAGCTTCTACATCCTTACATTTGTCCTCTAGCCATCCCTGCTTAGCCATTTTGCACTTCCTGTCGATCTCATTTTTGAGACGTTTGTATTCCTTTTTGCCTGCTTCATTTACTGCATTTTTATATTTTCTCCTTTCATCAGTTAAATTCAATATTTCTTCTGTTACCCAAGGATTTCTAGCAGCCCTCGTCTTTTTACCTACTTTATCCTCTGCTGCCTTCACTACTTCATCCCTCAGAGCTACCCATTCTTCTTCTACTGTGTTTCTTTCCCCCATTGCTCTCAATTGTTCCCTTATGCTCTCCTTGAAACTCTGTACAACCTCTGGTTCTTTCAGCTTATCCAGATCCCATGTCCTTAAATTCCCATCTTTTTGCAGTTTCTTCAGTTTTAATCTACAGCTTATAACCATTAGATTGTGGTCAGAGTCCACATCTGCCCCTGGAAATGTCCTACAATTTAAAACCTGGTTCCTCAATCTCTGTCTTACCATTATATAATCTATCTGATACCTTTTAGTATCTCCAGGCTTCTTCCATGTATACAACCTTCTTTTATGATTCTTGAACCAAGTGTTACCTATGATTAAGTTATGCTCTGTGCAAAATTCTACCAGACGGCTTCCTCTTTCATTTCTTGGCCCCAATCCATAATCACCTACTATGTTTCCTTCTCTCCCTTTTCCTACTGACGAATTCCAGTCACCCATTACTATTAAATTTTCATCTCCCTTCACTACCTGAATAATTTCTTTTATCTCATCATACATTTCATCAATTTCTTCATCATCTGCAGAGCTAGTTGGCATATAAACTTTACTACTGTAGTAGGCATGGGCTATGTGCCTATCTTGGCCACAATAATGCGTTCACTATGCTGTTTGTAGTAGTTTACCCGCATTCCTATTTTTTATTCATTATTAAACCTACTCCTGCATTACCCCTATTTGATTTTGTGTTAATACCCTGTAGTCACCTGACCAAAAGTCTTGTTCCTCCTGCCACCGAACTTCACTAATTCCCACTATATCTAACTTTAACCTATCCATTTCCCTTTTTAAATTTTCTAACCTACCTGCCCGATTAAGGGATCTGACATTCCACGCTCCGATCCGTAGAACGCCAGATTTCTTTCTCCTGATAACGACGTCCTCCTGAGTAGTCCCCGCCCGGAGATCCGAATGGGGGACTATTTTACCTCCGGAATATTTTACCCAAGAGGACGTCATCATCATTTAATCATACAGTAAAGCTGCATGTCCTCGGGAAAAATTACGGCTGTAGTTTCCCCTTGCTTTCAGCCGTTCGCAGTACCAGCACAGCAAGGCCGTTTTGGTTAATGTTGCAAGGCCAGATCAGTCAATCATCCAGACTGTTGCCCCTGCAACTACTGAAAAGGCTGCTGCCCCTCTTCAGGAACCACATGTTTGTCTGTCCTCTTAACAGATACCCCTCCGTTGTGGTTGCACCTACGGTACGGCCATCTGTATCGCTGAGTCACGCAAGCCTCCCCACCAACGGCAAGGTCCATGGTTCATGGGGGGAAGGCAGATGTATACGGTTAATAACTGTGTATACAGTTGTTTTTTTTAATTTTGACATGCCGATGCATTAGTCGCCTAGTCTGTTACCTTCCTGTCAGTTCATGGGAAAGAATACTTTTACTGTTGTTTTTTAAGAAATATGCAATAATCTGTATGTCGACATTTGAGGATGGTGACACTGATTACCGAGATCGGTTATAGAGAAGAGAGGTTTTATTAGCGATCTTGGCAAAGAAGTTTATCTTCTCTAACGTAATATCACAGATCGTCCCTTGCGGCTAAAAATGAGTACACTAGAGATTACCAGATTTTGCAAAATACACGGATGTGTAGAGTGAGCTCAAAAGTTTCCACTGATTACAGAAAATTGTTTTTAAGTAACTGCGTTAAATACATCTAAATGGTTTCTTCCAAATAGTAGCTTAGCTCACGAAATAATTGAGACTCTCGTAGCCACTTTTTGATACATTGCCTGTTGACGTCTGTCTCGGGTTCTTTGACCGACGTTTGTGTGACGATTAACCTGACGATTCCCGCTTGACATCACCAGCCTTTTTTCAAGCACGCCTTACACGAGCTCCTTCGTGTGGAATGGCGATTTCAACGACCAGCTGGAAGGTGTCGCCATTGGTGGTCCACTTAGTTCACTGGCGGCCAGTTTCTTCAATACGTTATACATCTAAGAAGTGGAGCAGGTACGTCGACGATACCTTCGTCTTGTGGAGCAAGGTGAGGAACAGCTCGGTGACTTCCAAAGACACCTGAACAGTCTCCGTGCTACCGTAAAATTTACTACGGAAATAAAAAATAATAAGCAAAGTAATAATAGATGCATGTTTGAGAGAGGTGAAGTAGGTTTAGGAAACGCTGAAAGTAATAATAGATGCATGTTTGAGAGAGGTAAAGTAGGTTTAGGAAAAGTCGCTCGTGCACCAATAATATTATTAGCATCAAGAAAATTTTAGAAGAGCGACCAGAAGTAAATTTCGAAACACATGTTACTTTCATTTCCTTCGAATAAGCCTTTGAATCGGTTATGAGAAAGAGACTGAGGACAATAACGGATAAGCGATGATACCCGATGCATCTTGTGTAGGTAATGAAATGCAAATATGAAGACACCAAAATAACCGTAAAGACAGATATGTCAGAAACAAAAAGATAACAAGAAATCAGGGTGTCAGTCAGTGATTTACCTTGACACCGACTCGTCCAACATACATATATTAAAGATGGTATAAGAAAGTGGAAGATGGAAGTCCATGACGGCATACAAATGAAAAGGAACTGCCGTTACAAAATACTGAGACAGACCTACAACACTCTGTGTATAAGCTATATAAGTTGGTATGAAAACATTACGATCTAAAAATATCAGCTGTTTAAACAATCGTCCACCACGGAAAATTCCGAGTTAGATCTAAGACAGTTATCGAAAACAAGGTACCTGTGCGAGTTGCATTTTCAGTTTTTTTAGATAGTGACATAAGCCTGGACATAGACGAAGACTTACATATGAAATATAAAAAACTTTAAAAACTAAAGTCAGAAAAGCCAAAAAATTGAAATTATATGAAAACAATGGCAGTTTCTTTGCTTCTTTATGGCAGTGAATCCTGGATCGAGAAAAAAAGAGAAAAATATAGCATGCAGTCAGCAGAAATGAAAGGTTCCTCAAGAAGGGATCACATAAAAAATGATCACATTCCGACAGAATAGTCAATTTATGATTTAAGAGAGAAGATTGAAGGATACAGAGAAGAATGGAGAAACACCTCAAGCGGACTGATGTAGACAGAATTCCAGTCGCTGAAAACAAGAAAAAGCCCTCAGGAAGAAGAGGTGTAGGACGGCTGAGAAAGAAATTGAGTTAACTATGTGTAGTCGTAAGGGGCATAATGGCTAAGCTGGAAGGAGAAGAAGAACAAGGAAAAAAGAAGGTAAAAAAAGGACCAAAAGCTACACTCTGTAGAGGTGCTAGTTACGAGGAATGGAAAGAACCTGGCACACAGGGTGTACCTAAAATCGACACACAGACAATACTTGCACAAACGGTCGAATCGTCAACGCAACCAGAAAAGAGGGATGATTAACGCGTCGTGGCGCGCTTAAGACGAATATGTGAGCCGTAGGGTGTCAGACGCGAGGTGCAACACGTGGAAAGTCTTCTGCGGAGCACCTGTTGCGGAAGAAGTGGAACTAAACCTAACATTTGGCGAAGTGACACACTAGAAGAAGAAATGTCGGGTACAGCCTTTCTGCCATAAAAGGGTGACACAATCGGTCGCAATTGCGAAAATATGGCATAAAGATTATTTACAGACCGACCAAGAAGATCAAAGAATTTCTCAGATCTGCAAAGGACTAAAGGGACCCATTTGCAGTGTCGGAAGTATACCGCATACCCTAAATATCTGGAAAAGTCACTGTAGAAATGAGGGGACGATCCATCAAGATCTCAGAACTACATTGCAGGTTGTGGCATGTAGAGAAATCTGCCGTGGCGGAACATGTGCTGTGTGAGATCGACATCATAAAAGTCGCTGACACAGAAGTTCTCAATTTCGTTCATCATATTAGATGATTCAGTATAGTCTGCAACTGTGTCGTTCATGATTTAAATAATGAAATCTGCG
Source organism: Schistocerca gregaria (assembly GCF_023897955.1). Lineage (NCBI taxonomy): Eukaryota > Metazoa > Arthropoda > Insecta > Orthoptera > Acrididae > Schistocerca > Schistocerca gregaria. The sequence goes on along the minus strand of NC_064921.1, from coordinate 824,553,195 downwards.
GTCTCGTAATATCTTTGTAGCATGTTTTGTAAACAAACAGTGTAAGTGATGATTTGCGTGCATGTGATATTCTGTACGATGGAGGAGGCACAATACTTTTAAGTAGTCACACAGAAGTACCATTTCTAACATTAGCGTTTAAAAACAGTCAGTGATTAATTTTGTTCGATTTTCTGATTGCAGCCTAACCTAAAAAGGATGCAAGAGAGGCAGAAAATCACACATCCGGACATCATCAAACATATTCAGGTAAAGAAATGTACAATTGTACTTGAAAATGAGAATAAATTCTCAAAATGCGTTGTGATAAACATCAAGAAGTAAATAACTGCTGCAGTTTTCATTATTTAAATCACAGAAGTTCTCGCTGAGAAGGGCTGCTGTGCACCCTTATTGGATTCTCGTGCTGCAGTGCACAATCGTTCGATAGCAAAGTGAGGTTAATGACCTGGGAATAGCTCTCAGACATTGGTGCGAGAGATTCATACAGGTGATTCAGCAGGTTTTATGCAATCCGGAATGCCTCCAAACACCACTAGCGAGATTTTTATATTCTCTCCCTCCGCTATGTACAAACTATTAGCCCTATAGAAAAAATGAACAGGACATTTTTGTAAGAAATTAAATGTAGCTATTTGAACAAGAAAAAGAAAGCGAGGTTAGCGTCCTCACCCCACAGCTACACCATGACTAACAACAACATATATTTCGAAGGATGCAGCTGACATCAGAAATATCAAGCTATGTATTTTCTTCAAAATGAACAAAGAGCGTTTTTCTAAAGTTAGCAGGTCCGTCCAATATTCCAGCCACCTGCTAGCAAACGAAGGACGTTTGTCTCTGATCTTTTTTTCCTCCCCCAACAGATGTGATATTTTCCTCAAACAGCTGCACAAAGCCTGCTTGAAGAAAAAAGGAGGACTTTCTGGTATGGTACTCTGAATTCCTATTGGTACTCTGCAAAATAGAGGGTGGAGTCAGAAGCTGTATATTGCCCAATCCCGCACACGATCATTATCAGTCTTCGACAGTGCCTAGTTATGTCGGTGTGATTCCTGCAACATGAAACAATCAGCCAGCAGTGATGCCAGCGCTAGTGATGGTGGAAAATGGCCAAACTTGGGTCAATTGGTATACAAGTGCATATAAAAAAAGGCGTTCACACTGCGACAGTTCCAAAATTTTTTACCAAAGTATTCAAATTTTTCTAGATTGTGATACATTTTCGTAACAAGTACTTATAAAAATTCTTTTTTGTTACCATTACAGCATTCATTCCTAGAACACCAGCTGGAAGGTGAAATTCTCCAGCAAGCAGAAGAAGTTGTGCTACTATCATGTAAGTACATCTCAAAATTCTGTGTGTGATAGTTTTAAACTGTACAAATCATGACAAGTGCTTATAACGTTTCTACTGTTGTTCTAGCATTAGAACAACAGCAACTGGAAGCTGGAAGTCCCCATCAAGTGGAAGAATTTGTGCTACCATTACGTAAATACATCTCCAAATTCTGTGTGATCGTTTACATGTTCAGAAAACAGCTCTTGATGTATTCAGATCATAACTAGTGTTTACAAAACTTCTGATCTCGCTGTTGCAGCCTTAGAGCAGTAGCTGATGAACTGTGACTTGCTGCTGGAGTCTGAAATGCAGCAAAAAAGTAAGTACAGTTTTAATATAATGCCAATAGGCTTTTTTTCATTGTATACAGTTGTGTGAGGTATATATTATTCATTGTTGTAGATGGTGCTACAGATCAAGAGGAAAATGGGATTCTAGTAGGGGTATGCATCGAGAATGATGCCCAGGAGTCATCAGTTCCATCTGGTACGAACTTTTTATTTATTTATTTAATTTTCTCATATTTATGTATAATCAAAATCTTGCTGTAGTCAGATTCAGTACAATTTTTCGTTGTTGTTTCTAATAATCAATATCTTGTTGTAGATGAATTATGTGAGATGGATCGATTTTTATTTAATCGTATGGCTAGGGCCCCCTGTCTGGCAGACCGTTCGCCGGGTGCCGGTCTTTCAATTTGAGGCCACTTCGGCGACCTACAGTCGATGAGAATGATAGCATGATGATGAGGACAGCACAACACCCAGTCCCTGGGAGGAGAAAATTCCCCGACCCAACCGGGAATCGAACCTGGGCCCAGAGGATTGAGAAGCCGTCACGCGGACCATTCAGCTACCGGGGGCGGACGGTGGATCGATGGCTCCACAACATTAATTCCGGCGAGGGTTAAATTGTTGAGTGGGAATGTGATATGTTGGCTGCTGAAAGGAGTGCGATCTCTGCCGTCTGGAACAGGAGATAGAGATTTTTGACTGGGTGGGAGGGCTACCAGAAGGATGGACTGAGCTGCTCAATCCTGGGACCGAGTGTGTAAAAGGTGATTATAATGTGACCATCATCGTTAAAGCATATAATTATTATTCAGGAATGGAGATGTATTTAATTGAAGTTTACAGCATATATTTTTAAAAAACATCTTGAGCATTGTGCTTAACTTTCTTTCCGTTATTCGCATGTTACAAAGGTGCCACCATCACCACCACGGCAACAGCTTGCTGTGGCACGTGCACCTAGAGCAGTTGTTGTGGGGGCTGGTGTCAAAGACGCACCCGAGCGGTACGCACCGCCGTGCAAAGCGCCATTCGTTGCTGCGCGAGAGGCTGCCGCGGCTGCTGCAGTGACTGCCGCCGAACCACCACATACCCTCTGGCGTCCGTGGGTGGTTCAGTCACAGCAACGATCTCCCACCCATCCAGGCTGGGGACGGCGCAGCATCAATGCTACAGCTGATCGACGTTAGAGATATAGGTCTATATAATGATTTCCTCGCCACGAAAGTCAACAATTTGGTTATTCTGATCTATAATACGCAGATCCAGGTAGTCTAATGTCTGAATTGTCAGTGGAAGGTGTATAGGGTTTTGATAGGAGACTCAGCAACTTTATATCCTTTTCCAACTGATGGGAAGAATCCGTAAATTGAATGAACCAATCTATCGTTAGTTATATGAGTTCGTTGCAATGTTACACTCAACACTGATTTATTGACAGGGAGAATATCCACTGTCTGATCAGATCTGTAAAATTCATTGGGATCCGTCTTCAAAAACTGTCCCTTTGCGAAACCCAGTAGTGGGCCTATAGAACCTTCCTGCTTAAATAGCTGTCTGTGCGGATCTAACATTTTAATATGATTGTGTACTATATCTAGAAGTCTATTATCACGAACATGATTGGTCTCATTTCTATTCTACGATGTCTGGTTCAATTATACTGTGCAATTATTTGCGAGATCCATTTGTGTGAGCCACGAAGATTGAATTGCATTTACATTTTGCTTTGCACTGTTCTGTTCAGACGTTCCACGATGCTTGCCTTCAGGTGGGTGAACGTCGAGTAGTGATGTACGAGTATTCCATAGCACTCCATCACAGTCTTGAAATATCTATTGTAAAACTCACCGCCGTGATGTGTTTGAAAGTTGTCTGGGCTTCGATTCGTCCCCGTCTACAGCAATGCATCAAACGCATGCGCGACTTCCTTCCCTGCTTTCGCTTTCACAGGTAATGCCCACGCATATTTAGAATAGGTATCAATGACCATTAAAATATATTTAAATCCGTTATTCACACTTGAATATTCCCTCTTGTCAACAGGATCCGCATGCCACAGGTTGTCCAGAACTTTAATCAACATATTTCGAGGGTAGGTTTTGCGTGCTGGTTTGTGCAGTTCTCGAACTACAGTCTCCATATTTATTCGATGATGCCTCTCTCTCTCTAAGCTCTCAGAAATTACTGAAACAACTTCATTCCAATGAGCTGTATTACCAGCGGCAGCTGGTGCCATGAGCCGTCGTAACCGGTCTATTAGCACACTGGGATCGTCGTAATATATTTACTGTGGGAGCTCACTCTTTTATGCTGAATACGGGTACCATCACCACTGCTGTTTTTTCACCATCCAAAAAAGGTTTTATAATAGATTTGTACTTAACATTGATTTGGGTTTTTGCATTCTTATGCAGATCAGTTAAAAGCAATATTTCACGATACATTTCCAGTTCTTTACAGTTTTTGCGGGTGTTACGAAAATAAGGCTCAGTAGACCGGGTGTTCTTTGAAATTGTTTATCGCCGATCTGTATCGTTTTTTCATTTAAAGTTATAGGCTGTGTGCCCAACATGTATGGTTTCTCACCACTGGCACCGAATGTTTTGTATATCCTAGCGTCGCTGTGACGGTTAATGAACTCGGCAACAGCGTCATCGTAGTCTTTGCGGAATTTCTCTGAGATTTCATCGAGAGATTCAGCAACTGGTTTGATGGTTTCGCGCAGTGTCTGCTCCCGCTTCAAATGCCCTAACCTCAGCAACCGTAACTTCTCGCGAACGGCCTGTGCCCGATGACTATGCTTTGTCGACAACTCGGTATATACTAATCGGACTTCTGTGCAGCATGAGGTTTTATATACCAGCTCTTCTTCTTATGCTGCTCGCCCTTCTCGGTAACAGCTATTTTCCCTTCAGATAAATCGCCTATTTTCTTTTCAATTGCGTTTTCCAGTTTTTACAATGACCCGTTGAGGATAACAGCTTTTCACCTTTCAGTTAAGCTGTTTACTTTCTTCTCGATTACATTAAGCCGATCATTCAGTATATTGTTCAGTCTCAGATGGGTATGACAATACGTCTCTAGTTCCTTGCGTAAGCCTCCAATTTTATGTTCGAGAGTATGAATTTTCGCGTCCATGTACAAGCGTATGTTTTGTCTATGCACATCCATCCTATCAAACTGAGCTCCCGGCATGCTTGCGAATTTATCCATGGTATGCGTTTCCTGATCTGCTCACCTCTTTGCCTGGATATATATATATATATATATATATATATATACGGTATACACGAATTCCTGGAAGCTCCGCCTATACCTGTCATCATTCAGTTTTCTTGTTTTATCAATAACAAGAAATACATACTGTGATTGATTCCACGAATCTGCACGTATCTTCACAAAATCATTGAGCGACATGTCGGTTCCGACATGAGCCTGGTAAATGTGTTTTAAATTCAGATTGTCCTATTCGAATGCTATAATTAGGTTGACATTATCCCTCACAAGCTGTTTTGGGGTTCTCGAATATGTCCTACTCAGATAAAATACATCAACAGCCATATGGCGACTGAAACAAAAATATCGCCCCATTTGATCTTGGTTTTCCACAGCAACATCGTCAAGTATAAACACTGTGTTTGGCTTTACTTTTTCCGATGGAGGGATGTCACTGGTCTCACTGAATGCCGGGTATTTCACACCATCTACACCTTACAGTATCTCCTGTAATAGTTGGTATTTGGGCTGAAACAGTGTTTTTGAAAATACATATACATGCTCTAAGTGGACTCCATCCGGATGTGATGGCAGCGATATGAGAACATTTGTCTTCCCGCAGTTGGATGGACCTACAATTATTGCTATGTGGTCAGAAGTATCCAGACACCCCCAAAAACATACGTTTTTCATATTAGGTGCATTGTGCTGCCACCTACTGCCGGGTACTCCATATAAGTGACTTCAATAGTTATTAGACATCGTAAGAGAGAAGAATGGGGCGCTCCGCGGAACTCACGGACTTCGAACGTGGTTAGGTGATTGAGTGTCACTAGTATCATACGAATGTACGCAGCATTTCCACACTCCTAAACATCCCTAGGTCCACCGTTAGCTATGTGATATTGAAGTGGAAACGTGAAGGGACACGTACAACATAAAAGCGTACAGGCCGACCTCGTCTGTTGACTGACAGAGACCGCCGACAGTTGAAGAGGGTCGTAATGTGTAATAGGCAGACATCTATCCAGGCCATCACACAGGAATTCCAAACTGCATCAGGATCCACTGCAAGTACTATGACAGTTAGGCGGGAGGTGAGAAAACTTGAGCGACTGCTCATAAGCCACACACCACTTCGGTGAATGCCAAATGACGCCTCGTTTGGTGTAAGAAGCGTAAACATTGGACGACTGAACAGGAAAAACGTTGTGTGGAGTGACGAATCACGGTACACAATGTGGCGATCCGATGGCAGGGTGTGGGTATGGCGAATGCCCGGTGAACGTCATCTGCCAGCGTGTGTAGTGCCTCGGAGGCGGTGGTATCGTGTTGTGGTCGTGTTTTCCATGGAGGGGACTTGTACCCATTGTTTCGCGTGGCACTATCACAGCACAAGCCTACATTGATGTTTTAAGCACGTTCTTGCTTCCCACTGTTGAAGAGCAATCCGGGGATGGCGATTGCATCTTTCAACACGATCGAGCACCTGTTCATAATGCACGGCCTGTGGCGTAGTGGTTTCAAGACAACAACATCCCTGTAATGGACTGGCCTGCACAGAGTTCTGACCTGAATCCTATAGAACACCTTTGGGATGTTTTGGAACACGACTTCTTGCCAGGCCTCACCGACCGACATCGATACCTCTCCTCAGTGCAGCACTCCGTAAAGAATGGGCTGCCATTCCCCAAGAAATCTTCCAGCATTTGACTGAACGTATGCTTGCGAGAGTGGAAGATGTCATCAAGGCTAAGGTTGGGCCAACACTATATTGAATTCCAGCATTACCGATGGAGGGCGCCACGAACTTGTAAGTCGTTTTCAGCCAGGTGTCCGGATACTTCTGATCACTTAGTGTATGTTGTCGGGAAGGAGTACTCCACATTTCTTCTTCCGGTCTTCTTGCACACCGTCACAACTCCAGTTGCTTACAACAAAGTCTTGATGCTTCACCAACCTTGCTATGTTACCTACTACGTCAGGTGCAGGCGGGCAGTGGATTTTTATAGAAAATAACGAGCACTATACCCTTCCATGATACCGATCATGTCAGGTACTGGCTTTTATGGAGAATATAGTTCAATGACATAATTTTCTTCTGTTGTATGTTTGCAGTTAAAATACTGGGGCAACAGCTTTCGTGTTTGCAATATAATAAGAGATAAGAAATAAATACCACGTACATGGTTATATATATTTTTTTAATTTAGTAATCATACACAGGTTGCACTGTATCAACTAGTTCTTTCTTTATGTTAACGCCAGTACATAATATAGAAAATAAAGCCTTCTTGTAAGCACTGAATTCAGCAGGTACTTCTCTCAAACTTATTGGCAGTACATTAGTGACCCACTGTTCGAAGTTGTCTACATGCTCACTGCTCATACTTAGATAATCTGCAACATCTCTATACACAGCTCTGTTCATTCTTTCCAACGCAATGGATAGGACCATCTGTAGATCGAAAAAGTTTTAACGATGGAGTGCTATAGATAAATGGATGTGTCACCTGATTCCACACGGAGTACAGAGTCATTGTACACTGTTGTAATGGATAGAGTTAGAACAGCACAACAAATGTCCGGAGGAGGATGGCTCGGGTGATAATCGGCGGTCAACTGCTGCTTGATGCACGCTTTTGCACGGCAGAGTTCATTCCATTCCACCTCCATAAACTGCACTTTATCACTTTTAGCTGCATTCTCGATCTCTATCACAATATTCCACTCTCTCTCTCTCTCTCTGTGGTTGTTTCTATACCGATATGTAAACATTTCGAACCACTAGCGTTAAATTATACACTGAAGAGAAGAGTAGTGGTATCTTCTCAACCATAATATCCTCACTTTGTCCATGCAGTATCACTGGAATATTATGCAATGGCACGTATGATAGAGCCCGGTAACGACCTGCGTCATGCTGATTAGGACTCCTGGTGCACATCAGCGAATCAGGGGCTGGCTGGGTGTCTTCAACCTACAATAACAGCTGATTGTCCTGCTCCATCAAACTGAACAGGTGCGCGACAGGATCCCAGGATACTGCCACTGCTACAGACCCCAAGAGGCTGGAGGACGTCGCATCGTTAGAAGCTATGATACAAGTACAAGGACTCTCACACAGCAGTAAACACAGACATTAAGCACCGGGTACTTACTCTTCTGTGGCTTCTTGCTATTCTGCAGCTGCTGCTGTAACTTGATGGAGCTGGACGACCTCCACTGACACTTCCTCCAGGGTGACTGACTAACTGCAACTAAGGCTGCAGGGCTGCTGGACCCGCATTATATCCCCATCGTGACTGGATGCTGCGTTCCTATCGCCTACTGCCAATATTTGAAGCCTCTGATGGTATAATTGTGTTAGGGGGGTGCATTTGGGCTTTCCGTCCAGAAGGACCAGTTTTCGAGTCCCGGAAAGGGCACCGCCAATTTTTATTTCGCACCAGTTCGTGCGTGGGGGTGGGGTGACACGTCAGCACAGTCCTGGGACAAAGAAATTCCCTCCAAAATTCGAAATTCAGGCAGAAATTCGGAATTTCCGCCAAAATTCGAAATTACCATCAATATGTTAGGTGGTGGAGGGGAGAGGGGGAGAGTGGAGAGGGGGAAGGCCCCACGTGCACGCTGAGAAAATCACATGACGTCATCCGGGGTTGGGTTTGGGTGTGGTAGCGGAGGGGGAATTAATTGATCAATTTAATTAATTTGCATATCAATTTGATATCAAAACTGGGGTCTGGGCCCTGTATTCTACTACTTATATTCAATTTAGAACCGAAAATGGGAAGAAAATACAACTGAGTTAACGAATAACTTCTACTAGCATCTGTCTCAGATCGTTTAGAGCATTCTGACATGTGCTGTAACAGCAATTCGCTGTTCAAGCCTTTGACGATACCAGATTCTACTTCCGTTTTCCCCGTTCTTCTTCGACAATTGCTAGTAGAGTTCAAACAGCTACTTTTACGCGCATTTTCGTGAGGAATGTTTGGTTTCCGAGCGAAATAAAGCCGAACAGCCACTGGAGAGCGCTGAGCGCGCAGATCACGTTAACTAGCCAATCCTGCGTGTCGGCAGCTCTGTCTCCCGTGGGTTCACAAATCCCGTTCGCGTCCCGCATCACCTGTGAGGACGGCTTTACGGCAAGAATGGAGAGAAATTTAGTACCATCTAGCCATAAAAACCTTTATGCGTTAAGCGACCATTTGCGACGAACCGCTTAGCTGTATCTAGCACAGTTCCTTGGAAATAAATTTTGTAATCAAGGCAAGAGTTTATGGTTACCCTGTGTATCTCTGGGGCTTTCAGGTCCTCTGAATAAGTCATCTGTTGGGGAAAAGTGAATAGTTCAGTGACGTAAATTGCTAGTCCACGGTGACTTCATTTTTTCCCCGGGAAGTGTTACTGCTGCTGAAGAGGGAAGCTGAATAGCGCGGTACGTCGAAAAGTCGCCGTTTCTCTATGATGAACAGCAGTTTTCATTGGCCGAGGTGTGCATGACGCACGCCGCCTTCCTGGACCACCGCCGCCACATCTCTTAAAATACATTCAGTGCTCTACAAGTGAGCGCTCCGGCCTATGATGCTATCAGTTGATACTGACTCCTCTTGCGGCAGCCCCACTTTGTCGCGATACGTGCACACTTGCTATTCCTCGATCAAAACGGCACATATATTACATCTGTGGCTCCCCTACATACCCGTAGTAAAAAAAAACTTGAAATCTCAGAATATGAAGCTCATAAACATTCTTCCCATTTAATCTCTTGTAAAGTTTTGTACAATACAATCTCGTGTTTACGTAGGTACGCGCAGTTAAAAGCGCTCTACCGCCCACATTGACTGACTCTTATTTAAACCTTGCCATTTCATATTTTTTCTTGTGGTCTTCAGTCTGGGTCCACAGCTCGTGGTCGTGCGGTAGCGTTCTCGCTTCCCACGCCCGGGTTCCCGGGTTCGATTCCCGGCGGGGTCAGGGATTTTCTCAGCCTCGTGATGACTGAGTGTTGTGTGCTGTCCTTAGGTTAGTTAGGTTTAAGTATTTCTAAGTTCTAGGGGACTGATGACCATAGCTGTTAAGTCCCATAGTGCTCACAGCCATTTGAACCATTTTTCTTCATTTTGAAGACTGGGTTGATGCAGCTCTTCATGCTCCTCTATCCAATCCAGAAAGAGTTTCTTTGTCTACGAAAAACTACTGCAACCTACATCCCTCTGAATCTGCTTACTGTGTTCATCTCTTTGTCTCCTACGATTTTCGTAATACTAAACTTGTGATCCCTTGATGTCTCAGAATGTGTCCTGTCAACCGAACCCTTCTTTTAGTCAGGTTGTGTCACGAATTCCTTTTCTCCCCAACTCTGTTCAGTACCTCCTCATTAGTTACGTGCCCCATGCATCTAATACTCTGTAGTACCATACTCCAAAAGCTTCTATTCTCTTCATGTCTAAACTGTCTTTCATCCATTTTTCACTTACATACACGGCTACATTCCATACAGATACTTTCAGAAAAGACTTCTCAGAACTATATTCGGTGTTAACAAGTTTCTTTTCTTCAGAAACGCTTTTCTTAAGATCGCCAGTCTACATTTTGTATCATCTCAAACTCGGCCATTATCAGTTAATTTGCTGCCCAAGAAGCAAAATTCATCCAAAACTTTGAGTGTCTCGTTTTCTAATCTAATTCCCTCAGCATCACCTGGTATTGTTGATGTTTATCTTACATCCTCGTTTCAAGACGCTGTCCATTCCATTCAAATGTTCTTCCCAGTCCTTTGCTGTATCTGACAGAATTAAAGTGTCATTTTATTTCTTCCCCTTGGACTTCACTTCCTACTTCAAAGTTTTCATCGGTTTCTGTCTATTGCTTGCTCAATGTACAGATTGAATGACCTCGGCGATAGGCTACAATCCTGACTCACTCGCTTCTAAACTATTACTTTCCTTCATGTCCATCGACTCTTATAACTGCCCTCCGGTTTCTGCACAAGTTGTAAATAGCTTTCACATCGTGTATTTCACTCCTGCTCACTACAGAATTTCAAATAGAAGGGAAAGCTGAAAGACAGAAGCAATATATAGAGGGTCTTTACAACGGAGATGGACTTGAAGGCAATATTATAGAAATGGAGGAGGATGTACATGAAGATGAGATGGGAGATACGATACTATGAGAAGAATATGACAGAGGACTGAAGTCGAAACAAGGCCCAGGGAGTAGACCACATTCCGTCGGAATTATTGACAGCCTTGGGAGAACCAGCCATGACAAAACCTCTCCCACGGTGTGGAATATGTATGCGACTCACGAAATACCCTCAGACTTCCCGAAGAAATAATAATGCGAATTCCAAAGAAAGCAGATGCTAATATGCGTGAATATTACCGAACTATCAGTTTAATAACTCATGGTTGCAAAATACTAACACGAATTCTTTACAGAGGAATGAAAAAGCTGGTAGAATCCGACTTTGTGGAAGATCAGTTTGGATTCCGGAGAAATGTAGGAACATGCGAGGCAATGCTGACCCTACGACTTAATTTAGGAGGTAGTATAAGGAAAGTAAAATCTAAGTTTATAGCATTTACAGTCTTGGAGAAAGCTTTTGACTATGTTGAGTGGAACACTCTCTTGTCATTTCATTTATTTCAAGTTTATACTCATGTGAGGATCAGATTAGCTAGTTACATTTTATTCGAATAATTCTTTGTAAAAAACTCGAAGGATATTCCGCCGTATTCACGAGACCGTTTGTTTCGTTTTTCTTCATCCAGACTTGTTTAAGCACCTATTGTGCTATCTTCAGTTGGATTTTTTTTATTATTCAGTCTCGAAATTATAATCCAGTTACTATTCACGCACAAACACAAATCAGATCTGCCTGACAGCTTGCACCTTCTACTAGTTCCCTGTGCGTCAAGCCTCTAATCACTAGAGATATAGATACAAAATACTCTAGATCGGAGATACTGATTCTCGTTTCTATAGCTACCTTATGTACAATATATTTGTCAGCACTGGATCTTAGAAAATAATAAAAGCTTTACGGTCAGCGTAGGTCTTCAGTGGACACTCAAATGACGTAATATAACACTAGGTAATACGAAAGCATTATGTATGCGACCACGCTAGTTCTCCCCCCTCCCCCCTTCCCACCCGCCCTACCCCACCCTTTATTTTCTTTAAAAAAGTATTAAATACCTATGAATTTATCTCTCACGAATTTCCTTCAACATGACTTCTTGAAACATTATTTGACTAAATATACATTTGTTGGTAATTTTACGTTAGGATCGTCGTTTTGTTACTCCACACAGCTTTAAAAGAAAAATTAAAACTGTTCAATAATCAGAGATATTACTCCCAAGATAGCTCCCTTCGTAGTTGGAGTAACTTTTCTTTTTCCTTTACAAAGTATTTCCCTTTTGCTATTCCCTTTCCTTATATTATGACGTGACTAGATCAATATTTCTGAGGTCTACTATTCTCACTCTCTTTCAAGTTAAATCATCTTGTTACAAAAGGAACTGTCTCAAGAATGCAGATATATATAGATTCTTTTAAATATGATTTCGGGGTGCACTCAGCCTCGTGATGCCAATTGAGGCGCTAGTCGACCGAATAGCAGCGGCTCCGGTCAAAGAAACCCATCATAACGACGGGGAGAGCGGTGCGCTGACCACACGCCCCTCCTATCCGCATCATCATCTGAGGATGATACGGCGTTCGGATGGTCCCGATGGGCCACTTGTGGCCTGAAGACGGAGTGCTTTTAAATATGACTGGCGAAGAAATCAATCTGGTTTATACAAGGTCAAAGTACTATGAATAAGAGACAATTAGACATTTTCTTGCACTATAATAATGAAACACTGGCCTTTATTCTCAGTTAGATCGTACAATTTCTAATTGGCGAAAACGAGTTGCACTGTACCCCCTTAGTCCTATTACTTGATCTGTTCTAATAAAAAATCCCTAACTGGCACCACTACTTTCTCCCCCCCCCCCTCCCCCCCCATGAACCATGGACCTTGCCGTTGGTGGGGAGGCTTGCGTGCCTCAGCGATACAGATAGCCGTACCGTAGGTGCAACCACAACGGAGTGGTATCTGTTGAGAGGCCAGACAAACGTGTGGTTGCAGGGGTAACAGTCTGGATGATTGACTGATCTGGCCTTGTAACAATAACCAAAACAACCTTGCTGTGCTGGTACTGCGAACGGCTGAAAGCAAGGGGAAACTATAGCCGTAATTTTTCCCGAGGGCATGCAACTTTACTGTATGATTAAATGATGATGGCATCCTCTTGGGTAAAATATTCCGGAGGTAAAATAGTCCCCCATTCGGATCTCCGGGCGGAGACTACTCAAGAGGATGTCGTTATCAGGAGAAAGAAAACTGGCGTTCTACGAATCGGAGCGTGGAATGTCAGATCCCTTAATCGGGTAGGTAGGTTTTAAAAAGGGAAATGGATAGGTTAAAGTTAGATATAGTGGGAATTAGTAAAGTTCGGTGGCAGAAGGAACAAGACTTCTGGTCAGGTGACTACAGGGTTATAAACACAAAATCAAATAGCGGTAATGCAGGAGTAGGTTTAATAATGAATAGGAAAATAGGAATGCGGGTAAACTACTACAAACAACATAGTGAACGCATTATTGTGGCCAAGATAGATACGAAGCCCACACCTACTACAGTAGTACAAGTTTATATGCCAACTAGCTCTGCAGATGACGAAGAAATTGAAGAAATGTATGATCAAATAAAAGAAATTATTGAGATAGTGAAGGGTGACGAAAATTTAATAGTCATGGGTGACTGGAATTCGGTAGTAGGAAAAGGGAGAGAAGGAAACGTAGTAGGTGAATATGGACTGGGGCAAAGAAATGAAAGAGGAAGCCGCCTGGTAGAATTTTGCACAGAGCACAACTTAATCATAGGGAACACTTGGTTCAAGAATCATAAAAGAAGGCTGTATATATGGAAGAAGCCTGGAGACACTGACAGGTTTCAGATAGATTATGTAATGGTTAGACAGAGATTTAGGAACCAGGTTTTAAATTGAAGGCATTTCCAGGGGCAGATGTGGACTCTGACCACAATCTGTTGGTTACGACCTGTAGATTAAGACTGAAGAAACTGCAAAAAGGTGGGAATTTAAGGAGATGGGACATGGATAAACTAAGAGAACCAGAGGTTGTACGGAGTTTCAAGGAGAGCATAAGGGAGCAATTGACAGGAATAGGGGAAAGAAATACAATAGAAGAAGAATGGGTAGCTTTGAGGGATGAAGTAGTGAAGGCAGCAGAGGATCAAGTAGGTAAAAAGACGAGGGCTAGTAGAAATCCTTGGTAACAGAAGAAATATTGAATTTAATTAATGAAAGGAGAAAATATAAAAATGCAGTAAATGAAGCAGGCAAAAAGGAATACAAACGTCTCAAAAATGACATCGACAGGAAGTGCAAAATGGCTAAGCAGGGATGGCTAGAGGACAAATGTAAGGATGTAGAGGCTTATCTCACTAGTGGTAAGATAGATACTGCCTACAGGAAAATGAAAGAGACCTTTGGAGAAAAGAGGACCACTTGTATGAATATTAAGAGCTCAGATGGAAACCCAGTTCTAACCAAAGAAGGGAAAGCAGAAAGGTGGAAGGAGTATATAGAGGGTCTATACAAGGGCGATGTACTTAAGGACAATATTATGGAAATGGAAGAGGATGTAGATGAAGATGAAATGGGAGATACGATAGTGCGTGAAGAGGTTGACAGAGCTCTGAAAGACCTGAGTCGAAACAAAGCCCATGGAGTAGACAACATGCCATTGGAACTACTGACGGCCTTGGGAGAGCCAGTCCTGACAAAACTCTACCATCTGGTGAGCAAGATGTATGAGACAGGTGAAATACCCTCAGACTTCAAGAAGAATATGATAATTCCAATCCCAAAGAAAGCAGGTGTTGACAGATGTGAAAATTACAGAACTATCAGTTTAATCAGCCACAGCTGCAAAATACTAACGCGAATTCTTTACAGACGAATGGAAAAACTGGTAGATGCGGACCTCGGGGAGGATCAGTTGGATTCCGTAGAAATGTTGGAACACGTGAGGCACTACTGACCTTACGACTTATCCTAGAAGAAAGATTAAGGAAAGGCAAACCTACGTTTCTAGCATTTGTAGACTTAGAGAAAGCTTTTGACAATGTTGACTGGAATACTCTCTTGAAGATACTGAAGGTGGCAGGGGTAAAATACAGGGAGCGAAAGGCTATTTACAATGTGTACAGAAACCAGATGGCAGTTATAATAGTCGAGGGACATGAAAGGGAAGCAGTGGTTGGGAAGGGAGTGAGATAGGGCTGTAGTCTATCCCCGATGTTATTCAATCTGTATATTGAGCAAGCAGTAAAGGAAACAAAACAAAAATTCGGAGTAGGTATTAAAGTCTATGGAGAAGAAATAAAAACTTTGAGGTTCGCCGATGACATCGTAATTCTGTCAGAGACAGCAAAGGACTTGGAAGAGCAGTTGAATGGAATGGATAGTGTCTTGAGAGGAGTATATAAGATGAACATCAACAAAAGCAAAACGAGGAT
Source organism: Schistocerca gregaria (assembly GCF_023897955.1). NCBI lineage: Eukaryota > Metazoa > Arthropoda > Insecta > Orthoptera > Acrididae > Schistocerca > Schistocerca gregaria. Next base: position 824,537,737 of record NC_064921.1, on the reverse strand, counting down.
AATGGAATGTAGTCGAATTAAGTCGGGTGATGCTGAGGGAATTAGATTAGGAAGTGAGACACTTAAAGTAGTAAAGGAGCTTTGCTATTTGGGGAGCAAAATAACTGATGATGGTCGAAGTAGAGAGGATATAAAATGTAGACTGGCAATGGCAAGGAAAGCGTTTCTGAAGAAGAGAAGTTTGTTAACATCGAGTATAGATTTAAGTGTCAGGAAGTCATTTCTGAAAGTATTTGTATGGAGTGTAGCCATGTATGGAAGTGAATCATGGACGATAAATAGTTTGGACAAGAAGAGAATAGAAGCTTTCGAAATGTGGTGCTACAGAAGAATGCTGAAGATTAGATGGGTAGATCACATAACTAATGAGGAAGTATTGAATCGGATTGGGGAGAAGAGAAGTTTGTGGCACAACTTGACCAGAAGAAGGGATCGGTTGGTAGGACATGTCCTGAGACATCAAGGGATCACCAATTTAGTATTGGAGGGCAGTGTGGAGGGTAAAAATCGTAGAGGAAGACCAAGAGATGACTACACTACGCAGATTCAGAAGGATGTAGGTTGCAGTAGGTACTGGGAGATGAAGAAGCTTGCACAGGATAGAGTAGCATGGAGAGCTGCATCAAACCAGTTTCAGGACTGAAGACCACACCAACAACAACAACTTTCTCTTTGTTGATTTAGCTATCAAATCTCACCCTCTTCAGTTGTTGGCCTATCTAGCATATACCCTCGGTGCAGCATAGTTGCCAAGTAACAAAAACAGCTGTTTTCTGGTTCTCAGTGGTTCCGTACCCGTATGGAAATTCCATGATTCGGAATACTGGCTTCCAGAGAAGGAATTCCATCATTCTGCTAGGTACTTAACGTCTTACTTTACTCTTCCAAAAACTTAACCTTGGCCTGCCCCTGATCGGAACTGCGCGTAATGGAGACTGAATATCTTCTGCAGTCCATTGTCTATCGCTGGTTTAGACCGACTTGCAAGAACTCGTTACAGTTGACTTACCCTTCGGCTGTTAATGGCTTCCGTCAGATCAGGCTCGATATCTCAGCTCAAAAAGATACTTTTTGTTTAAGGACCAATGATCCACTGCTCTGCAATAAGACGTAGCAGAAAAACGCCACATGATCTTTTTCAAGCAACAAAAGAACGGCGTTTGTAGCTGTTTTGACAGTAGTTGTGTTGTTTGCGGATGGCTGTCCACACCCAATCAGGCGGCCATCTTCTCGGTTGCAGGTGATGGCTGTCAGCCAAGGATTCTCCGCTCGGATGTTGCACTTCCGTGGCTGTACTTCGTTGCTTCTGCTGTCTCTTTATGTATCTACAACACTAGACACACCCAAACAAATTAACATATTGGCATAACATTTATCATTTATGGCTGATCTGTACTTATCATCACGTGAGAATTGCTTTTCGCGATTCTGATCTTCCTGCTTTCGCCATTCACAAACTCCATCTTGTCCAACTAACTATTAATGCAATGATATAGTGTGATAGTCGTAAAGTTTTACTTATCGCCTCGAAAAAATTGCTATGTAAGAAACTATTTGTTTGTTTTCATGGACTCGTCTGCAGTTAACGACGCACTTTACTACCGAACTGTAAAGTTTGCTTTGGTAACATCATAGATTAAGGGTCGACCTGCGACAGCAATCGCACAACTTACGTACGGGCCGCTAGACGCCACCGCGAGCGCTGAAGAGTGCATTGCGATCGCAGGTGCGCGTGTAGCGTACGGGCCGAGAGTTTCCACCACGAGCGCAACCGTGCCGACGGAGTTCGGCCACGTCCCATTTTCTTGGCATCTCATTTTGTTGGCTATTCTCTTATTTGCTTAGTTGCTTAGGTCTTATTCGTTTCTGGCTCATGTTACTGTGCTCTCTTTCAGTCATTCTGATTATTTTGATTTACTTCCAATTGAGAAGTGTTCACTTTGGCATTTCACTTTTGCATATTTCTCATTTTGCTAATAATATGCTCATTAGCTTTTTACAGTTGAATTAAAATAGTCTCATGTATTGTTTGTTCATTTCAGCCTGTTCATAGTTTGAGGTTCTTTAAATACTGTAATAATTATCGGAAGCATTTCTTCCCTTAAACTTGTGTAAAGTATTCTAGATGTAGAATTTCTGTGACACAGATGTAAGGTTTTGAATATAAATTATATACGAAACTGTGCTTTGAAAGAAATTTATTTTTTTCAGTTTCTACTACATCAGACGAAATTTTTGTGATATGAGGGAGGAATTTGAGGGGCGAACCCATGGGAATAGTCTTAAGTGATCCCCTTTAAAAATAAAAATGTGTGTGACACTGAAAGACGTGACACTGTAGGCACCGAAAATTTTTATACGTCACACCCGGCAGTGTGCTACGGTATTGTTGAGACGGAAGACAGGATGGATGTGGTAACCGGGCACCTTCTCTTACGACAAGAGAAATTTTTCTTGGATTCGCATTGAGCGATCTAGAGAAATCAAGGAAAACCAAATTGCGGTTGTATAAATTAGAGTGATTCCGTGAATGTTTTGTTGCTAGAGCTGCTACAACTGAACTGTCTCCTCCCGACTCCATTAACGATGCTGCTAGAAGGAATACTCTGTGTACATATTCACACACATTATCTTCCTAAGATGGCAGTAAATTGAGGAAAGCTTTCACTAGAGGCGTCTGGTAAAGTATCCACAGGGATAATTCTGTAATAATTTGAAATACGTACGTAATCCAGCCTGGTATTTCAACTAATACACAGTTAAAAACAGTTTTTCTTCAGAAATGGATTTTCTGCAAGTTAGATACACTTTTTTACTATTTCTTTTTACGATACTATCATGTCAAGTGGTTTTTCCTTTTTTTGACAGCAGAGGTTGAAATCCAAAACTTAATAGGCCATGGTTCACTATTTTACTGGCTACAGAAGCCTAGTTTGCATTGGTTTTACAATGGGGTCTTCACTACAAATTCGCAAAAGTTTATGTTACAGGTTGTTTTAGTTATTGTCTACAGCCCGAAAAGTGGTTCGATGCAGCTCTCCAAGCCTGTCTGACCTGTGCAAGCCTCTTCAGAACTATTGAAAAAAAAGTCTCACTGGCGTATTTTATACCTCAGAGCTTTGATTATAAATGTAGGCACGATTAACGTTCCACAGCTTGTAAATTTGATTTGTCTGGTGTTTGTAGTGTCTAATGTAGTGACTGTCCAGTGAGATATATCGGCCAGACTGATAGGTTATTTAATAATATACGTTTCCAGGAACTATCTTAATTCGGCCAGCTCGAAGTCAGGCTTAACCCAACACCTCCGTGAAACGGGGCATTCAGTTACAAACGGTGTCTCCTAATTGTTATGCATCGTCAGGAGAAACTCCTGATTCTCAATATCGTTGAGGAGGCTGAGACTGTTCACAGTAAGAACACACTCCTATTGCATACTTTAAATAAGAATCTGGAGCTGAGACACTACGGTATTCTAAGTAATTTTGATTTTTTAGGAAGTGGAGTGTAATTCCTTTGATCTCTCTACTTGTATTACTTCTCGTACCTTACTCCCTCACTATTCGTATATCTTACATTCCCACTTATACGATGAGCTATGTTTATGATAGGCACGACTTGTTTTTATTATGTTCGTTGGTTCCTAGATGTAGCGTTCTAATACAGGGTGGCGCAGGAGAACGGGAAATTTTGAACGTTACGGTTGGTAGCACTGTAGCGCTTGCAGATGTTCGAAACTTTGCGCAATTGATGTGAACGCATTGCCATTTAGTAATCATGGAGAATTGGACTGTGTGGAACGTGCAGTAGCTGTGAGAGCGTTTTACAAAAATGGTGATAGTGCGACTGCGAGAACATTTCGACAGCATTACCAGCTTGGACGTCATGGACGTGTCCCATCTGCGCATGCGATTACAACGTGGGTGCGTAATTTTGAAGAAACAGGATCTGCATTGAAAAATAAACCTCCGGGTGGCATTCCAACAGTACGTACCCCAGAGAACATTGCAGCTGCTAGTGCTGCAATCGAGAGAAGTCCTCGCCGCTCCGTTCGACAGCATGCATCTTCGCTAGGGATTAAGCGACGAAGCTTACAAAGAATACTGCACGAATTAGACTTCCATCCCTATAAGTTGCAGATTGTCCAACACTTACATGAACGAGACCCAGCGTCACGTATGGAGTTTAGTAGCCAGATATTGGCTAAAATCAACGAGGACGCGAATTTCCTTGGTAACTTATGGATATCAGACGACGCCCATTTCCACCTGAACGGATTCGTGAACAAACAGAATTTTCGTTATTGGGCACAGGACAATCCTTGTGAGTTTCACCAGCGACCTCTACATAGCGCCAAGGTCACAATATGATGTGCTGTATCATGTCATGGTGTTATCGGCCCTTATTTTTTTGAACGTGAGGATGGTAGTGCAGTGACAGTAACATCTGCTCGATATGTTGAAATGCTTCAAACATTCTTTACACCGAGACTGTACGAGCTTAATCTTAACGTCGAAAACATATGGTTTCAGCAGGACGGAGCCACGTCACCCACTGCTCGAAAATCAAATGGCTCTGAGCACTATGCGACTTAACTTCTGAGGTCATCAGTCGCCTAGAACTTAGAAGTAATTAAACCTAACTAACCTAAGGACATCACATACATCCATGCCCGAGCAGGATTCGAACCTGCTACCGTAGCGGTCGCTCGGCTCCAGACTGTAGCGCCTAGAACCGCACGGCCACTCCGGCCGGCCCTCGACAATCGATGGCAGCAGTTCGTCAATTGTTTGGAAGACGCATTATTTCACCTAACGGTGACATTGCATGGCCTGCGAGATCCCCTGATCTTAGTGTGTGCGACTTCTTTCTGTGGGGATATCTTAAAGGCAAGGTGTACCGTACACGTCCTGCAACAATCATTGAACTGAAGGAGAACATTGAAAACGAAATCACTGCCATTCCCCAAGATTTTGTACACCGTGCATCCCAGAGTTTTTCATAACAGGCTGTTAGAGGGTGAACGCCGAATGGAAGCACATCTTTCCGACGTCGTCTTTAAAAAGTAAAGAGACATTTTGATTGTAAAGACATACTGAATAATGGCATACTGAATACATTCACCTTCGTTAATAAATTACTAATTTTATGAATTTATTCATGGAAATGACGTTATTAAGTACTGAATAGGATTGAGGAGAAGAGAAGTTTTTGGCACAACTTGACCAGAAGAAGGGATCGGTTGGTAGGACATGTTCTGAGGCATCAAGGGATCGACAATTTAGTATTGGAGGGCAGCGTGAAGGATAAAAATCGTAGAGGGAGACCAAGAGATGAATACATTAAGCAGATGCAGAAGGATGTAGGTTGCAGTAGGTACTGGGACAGAGTAGCATGGAGAGCTGCATCAAACCAGTCTCAGGGCTGAAGACCACAACAACAACAACATGACGTTACTTCGAAATTTCCCGGTTCCCTGCACCACCCTGTATAAAGGCGCTCCCCAGACTTCGGAGTTAAAAATTCCGCCGTGCCTGTCACGTGGTGCCGTTTTCCATCGTCCACTAGAGCCTGCGTTCCTCTGGTAATCCCCGCTAGTTTACTATACAGCTGGCCGCCTCTAGCGTTATACCCTCGCGACAACCAACTACAAGGTACGTAAATTTCGTGTACTGGTCTATTTTGGACATTCAGATTGCGTTAGGTGGTTCATTAATCTATTCTTTTGGTCTACATTTTTGCTAGTATAAATGGGTCTCCTATTATCTACTGATCACTCTCACTTCTTCTACATCTACATGGATCCTCTGGAAATCACACTTAATTGTCTAGCAGACGGTTAATCGAACCACCTTCTCTTTTATTCCAGTGTCGAACATCGCGCGGAAAAAACAAACACCTATATCTTCATCATTTCCCTTATTTTATTACGATGGTCGTTTCTCCCTATGTAGGTCAGCACCAACAAAATATTTTCGCATTCAGAGTGGTGATTGAAATGTCGCGAGTAGATTCCGCCGCAACGAAAAACGTCTGTTTTAATTATGTCCACCCCAAATCCTGTATCATGCCAGTGACATTCTCTCCCCTGTTTCTCGACAATACGAAACCTACTGCCCTTCTTGGAACGTTGTCGCTGTACTCCGTTAACCCTTTAATGCATAGTGCAGCTGATCAGCTACAGATGTCATTTCTTCGGTGTATCCTATACTGAGCAACATTTTGCAACAAATTCGTTATGTAGTTAAGTGTATACATTCTAATCCAGCTGGTAACTGCTAGTAGTTCTTCATAGCGATCGTAAATGGCACTATGAACTGAATCAGTTCGACAATCAATGTATTGTGTTTTGGCGGAAAGAAGAGACGGGTGTTTATGCACTGATTTGTGGGTTTGAAAATTACTTTTTTATCTTGAAAACGTAAGTAGATATGGTGTAGACAGTTAATTCGAGTGTCTTTCCGATAGATCGGGAATTAGGTCTGTTTTTGTGTTTGTAGCAATTGTCAACAATAATGCTTTGTTAATTTAATTTAAAACAATTTTCAATATTTTTTTTCGTAATGTAGGCACTATAAACTAAACGTGGTAATTTTTACAGCATGAAATAAAAAAAAATCATGCATTTAAGGGAATCCTATAGGATATGGATCCCAGACCGCGCAGCAGTACTCTATAAGCGGATGGACAAGTGTAGTGTAGGCAGTACTCTATAAGCGGATGGACAAGTGTAGTGTAGGCAGTCTCTTTAGCAGATCTATCCCATCTTCTGAGGGTTCCGCCAGTAAAGCGCAGAGCATGCGTTTCGATAAGTGCCGATGTGATAAAGAATAGCACTCAATCCACGGTAAGAAGATTGCATTACTGCATTGATCCCAATGGTAATGACTTCGAACACCTCCTGTCCGTAATTGGAGTTCATGCCACCTTTGTGATCTTCGTTGACCTTACATTTAGATATCGTTGAATTCGTCTCGATAGCCTCTATGAGAAAATGAGTACCAAACTATAGCATCCCATTTAAAAAACAAAGTTGATCTTCATATCTCTGACGCGATCCCACCTAGCAACAGAAAAACAACATCATATTGTGGCCCCTGTTGCCCCATGCAACATTTGTCCCACAAACTTTTCAGCTACTATCATACCTTCGGAGTTATTCTAGGTGGCAATAGTTAGTCACTCTCCCTGTATATATATGTATGACTTTAAACAAAAAGTGTATAAAAACAGTGTGCTGATCAATAAGATTTTTCCGGGTCTGTGACCTCATTGTCAGTGTGCGAAACTTCAGACATTTCGGCCACTACTGCAAGTAGCCTTCCTCAGGGTGTTCTGTTGCTAATTGCCGAATGAGGAATGTACTGGCGGAAGAGGCTGTTATGGAACTCTGATAGGCCATTGAGGATGACAAGGAGGGGTATTACATGTCCTTTATTAGTGTTTTCATTATTTCTTTTCGTTGGTGCAAGTAGACGTTCTTGATTAAAATTTATTTTATTGCTTGCCACTGATGCTGTTTTTTTTTCGCTCGCAGTCGGTTTTAACAGAAGTCAGGAAAGTTGTACTAATGGCTTATCGGCTTATGATTAAATACTACGATGGAATAAGAATAGTTCGAAACGTAGCAGTTGTACTCGGTCGCAGATTAAAACTATTCGTCATTGAAGCTACTACCCTCAGAGATCCGGCAACATGAGAGTTATCTCTCACTCGCCTTACTTCAATGATCCCAACAGATTTAGCCACTCATTTTAAGCGACTTCAGTTCCATTTTAGTTTTTGTTTACAGTAACAATAAACAAGGCTCAAGGTTAGAGAGAGGGCTAAGGAAGAGGTGGACAGAGAGGAGGGGGAGGAGGAGATCGACAGAGAGGAGAGGGAAGGATGGTCAGAGAGAGGGAGTAGGAAGAGGAGTTCGACAAAAATGGTTCAAATGGCTCTGAGCACTATGGGACTTAACATCTGAGGTCATCAGTCCCCTAGAGCTTACTTAAACCTAACTAACCTAAGGACATCACACACATCCATGCCCGAGGCAGGATTCTAACCTGCGACCGCAGCAGTCGCGCGCTTACAGACTGAAGCGCCTAGAACCACTCGGCCACAGCGGCCGTCTGGAGATGGGCAGAGAGAGGGCTACACGAGCGGAGATGGACAAAGAGTGAGGGAGGAGAAGCAGGAGATAGACAGAAAGTGGGGAGACAAGGGAACTGGGACCTATATCCAATCCGAAAATTGGAATAACGTTTGGCAAATGTGAAGAATTGCTGGGTTCGCTAGTTCACATATAAATTCATATGTCTTAATGTGCACTGTCTTGTTAAGCATTTGTGTAGTTCTAGTTTATGGAGAAAATTGTTTTCATCTGTTTTCTCGCCAATTAGCCTGAGCTCCAGATCTCTAAAATCGTCAGCATTTATTATTTTCCTACGTTCTTTACCAAGCCCTCGACTACCAAACATTATGTTGTCTTTTACCTCTGTATTAAACGAGAGTATCACAGAGGAACGTGTACTCAGAACGTTTACGGAATCGCAACTCAGGATGTCTTATCAATGAAGTGAAAGGGAATCCGTCTGGTGAAGTGTTTTCGATATTTTCAGTACGATTAGGTAACACTTGCTGCCTTAACACGGACACCCAAACATATACAGTGTCCCTAAAAAAAGTGTCACACATTCCTAGAGGAGACAGTATTCCTGAAAACTAGATGAAACGTTCCCGGGATTGTATGTTGCCGCGCCGGGTAGCAGTGCGGCCTGAGGCGCCTTGCCGCGGTTCGAGCGGCTCTATCCGTCGGAGGTTCGTGTGTGTGTGTGTGTGCGTGTGTGTGTGTGTGTGTGCAGTCCTTAGCGTAACTTGGTTTTAGATAGATTAAATAGTGGATAAGCCGATGGACCAATGACCTCAGCAGTTTGGTCCCATAGGACCTTACCACAAAAAAAAAAAAAAATCATACGTTACGGACACCAACAGCTGTTGAGATACGGGCTATCTCTCCTCTCGTTCTCACCGCGGAAGTCGACACTGGAGGGGCAGTACCCGCCCGGACTGGTCACGCGCCGCTTCCGGGATTCGAAGATGCGCACAGGTAGCGGATCGAATCCTGCCGGCGGGTTATCGACGAGGAGCGGCGTGCTGGTCAACCTGCAGGTAGTTCCCACATCCGTGTAACTGGGTGATTACCGGACCGGTTACCACGTTCCGCTTCAGTTACATGATTACCAAACATTTCGAAAACGTTCTATTTTCACACGGATCACACTAGACGCAAACAGATGGGAAGCATCTACATCATTACTCCACAATTCACAATTAAGTGCGTGGCAGAGGGTTCACCGAACCAACTTCAAGCCATTTCTCTGCGGTTCCACTCTCTAACGGCGCAGGCGATGAACGAACAAAAAAATCTTTCTGTGCGAGCTCTAATTTCTCTTATTTTATCGCACTGCTCATTTCTCGCTATGTAGGCGGGAGCCAACAGAATATTTTCGCATTCTGAAGAGAAAGTTGGTGATTGGACTTCAATGATAAGTTTCCGTCGCAACGAAAAACGCCTTTGTTTTAATGACTGTCACCCCAATTCACGCATCATGTCCGTTTCACTCTCTCCCCTATTTGGCTATAATAAAAAGACGACCTTCCCCTTTTTGAACTTTTTGGATTTCCTCCGTCAGTCCCATCTGATGCGGATCCCACACCGCACGGTAATACTCCAGAATAGACCTGTTGCATTTCCTAAGTGTTGTACCGATAAATCGCAGTCTTTGGTTTGCTTTTCCCATAACATTATCTATGTGATCGTTCCAACTGAAGTTATTCGTAATTATAATTCCTAAATATTCATTTGAATTTACAGCCTTTGTATTTGTGCGATTTATCCTGCAACCTAAATTTAACGGATTTCTTTTAGTACTCATGTGGATAACTTCACACTTTTCATTATTTTGAGTCATGTTATATGACTGTGTGGTGTTTGTTCTGCCGGACATGTCCGAAAGAACAGACACCTCACATTCATATAATTTGAAAAGCCTAGCTGCGCAATGAATCCACCTTCTTCAATGCGGATGCGTAAACACGTCCGACTTCTTATGGGATCTCGCAAGACCGAATGTGGGGAAAATGGACAGGGGCTGCGGATGGGAGTGTGGATCTAGAGAGCCTATATAGGGATAGAGTGGCCAATCGGCCCGTGGCCCGCCGTCATGTTTTTACCAGATTGCGCGTGGGACTTACAATTAGGTAGCGACACAAGCAGAAAGCTAGCCACTTCACGAGTAAAATAAGGCATGTGTTTGAGGCATGAGACCAAAGCAGATCTTCTAGCATAATACTCGGTACATAATTAAAACAAATGCTATTCGTCTATGTTTACATAGGCCTAATAAATTTGTGAGCAAATGGAAGTATTGTGAAGCAGTGTCTATGTCTGCCGAATTTCAACAGCTGTATTTTATGATGCTATATAAACATTGACAACTGATTAATAAGAAAAAGAAGTTTTATTTAATGTAACTCAGAGTACATTATGCTATTTCAGATTTTTCCGTGAGGATATTCATCGCTGAAATTGGTATATTCTTGTCTCTTTCCGGCCACACATACTGCATTTTAAGTGTGTGTCGATCTTATAACAATTTCTTATGCTGGCAAGCCACGTAATTTTGTACACACTTTTAGGAACTCTATATCACAGAAAATCGGAAAAATATCAATACTTAGGTACTCTACTGAAACAGCGGAAAGTAAGTCAAAATAGGTAACTGAATATCCACGCGATAATTATAGCTTACAGGAATGTGAATAGCCAAGACTACAGAGTCAAGTGCGAGTCGCCAGTCGGAAGTACGATACTTAGGGTTCCGTATACATGTTAAAACACATCGTGGAGCATGAATTTCCACGCAAGAACCATTAAAGTCTAGAAAATAAAGTTTAAAAAAGTAATAAGAAAAGCAAGCAGAACTAAATAATAAGAGGACAGCAATATGGCTAATTATGCAACTTTACTATTCTAATGAACAAGTATCTCTATGCACAAATATGGATATTTGCGTGTATTTTACTGTATAATGTTGCATTTCAAAATGCTTATAATTTTTATTACAATTAAATAGAAACTGAACTACTTACAGGCCAGTGCATTTTATTGTTCGTGTAGAAAGGCACCATTTAAGTAAACAGCCTGTGAACCTTCCAAGTAAAACAAAATGTTATTGCTTGGACCTTACTAGAGGCGTATCACAGGAGAAAATTACTTACTTCACACAGAAAGGAATAATTTGTTGGTTTCCATAAGTCGCCTTTACGATTCCCGCCTTCTCGGTTGACTTTCACTGCCCACTGTTTACGTTTTTCTTTATTTCTTGGGAAAACGAACATCATATATCCATCTTCACTTCGGTTTTTGCAGCCAAGAGCGGAGAAACCAGGCATTCCTCTTGACTGTCCTTGATGACTTTGTAATTCATGTTATTTGTGACACACAGTAAATCACTTTAAATAAAAATTTTGCCTCAATAACTGCTGTGAAGTTCTAAAAGTATCGTCACAGATCCGACCAACAGAGTGACTGTAAGGTAATTTACGTAAATAGAATCGACAGAGAACATGCAAAAGTCCCTGAATACCTGCCGCATTACAACTTGTGCACAATTGTACAGTGGATTGGCGCCCGAAGCGTTGAAGAGAACCAATAGTACATAATCACACACAGTATCTATTTATACTCGTACCAAGTCAGCGTCAGTTTGGTAAAAACATGGCCTCCTCGACTCTCAGCCAGTCAGCGACGCTATCACCACTGGCCTTTCTCTCCCTCTATATAGGCTCTCTAGTGTGGATCGGCAGTGAGGCAACTCGAGATAGTCCGTGCAGTTGCAGTAACACTGTGTCCCAGATGGCGCAGTGAATAACACACCTGTCTAAGAAGCAGGAGACCCCGGGTTCGAATCTCGCTCCGGTACACAGTTTCACATGTCGCCGCCGATTCCGCGTAATATCTTAATGATCCCTCCCTTTCTTTTCTTTTCTTTTCTTTTCTGACACCCCTCTACCTTCAATTTACATATTTAGAGCTAACTGCCACTTTTTGTACCATACAGATATCTTGTCTAAATCATTTTGCTGTTGATTTTGATCATCTGATAACTTTACAAGACGGTAAATGACAGCATCGTCTTCAAACGCTCTAAGAAGGCTGCTCAGATTGTCTCCTATGCCGTTTATGTAGATCAGGAGCAACAGAAGGCTTATAAGACCTCCTTGGGGAAGGCCAGATACTACTTCTGTTTTACTCGATGACTTTCCGTCAGTTACTACGAAATGTGACGTACCGGACGAGGACTCGCGAATCCACTCGCACAACTGAGACGATACTCCATAGGTACCCAATTTCATTAGATGACGCTTGTGAGGAACGATGTCGAAAGCCTTCTGGAAATCTAAAAATACTGAATCTGTCTGACAACCCCTGTCGGCAGCACTCATTACTTCGTGAGAATAGAGAGCTTGTTGTGTTTCACAAGAACGATTTTCCCTGAATCCGTGCTATTAGTCAATAAATCGTTTTCTTGGAGGTAATTCATTATGTTCGAACACAGAATATGTTCCAAAACCCATTGCAAATCGACGTTAGTGATATGTGTCTATAATTCAGCGGATTACTCCTTTTTTCTTTCTTGGGTATTGGTGTGACTTGTGCAACTTTCCAGTCTTAGGTAGAGATCTTTCAAGAAGCGAGAGGTTGTGTATCATCGTTAGATATGGAGCTACTATATCAGCATACTACGAAAGAAACCTGACCGGTATATAATGTGGAGCGGAAACCTTGGTTTTATTGAGTGACTTAAGCTACCTCACTACACCGAGGATACCTGAATATAAGTAACTGATGACCGCAGTTGTCCTAGATTCGAATTCTGGAATGTTTAGTTCGTGTTTAGTAACTTTGTTGTAGTGGCACTGGTCATCAGTAACATAATCATTGTTATCGCGCAGTGAAGGTATTGACTGCGTCTTGCCGCTGGCATGCTTTACGTGTAACCAAACTACTTTTGCGTTTTCTGCCAGATTTTGAGACGGAATTTCATTGTGGAAACTGTAAGTAGGCTGTTTAGGTTTTTATATTGGTAACGCCACGTAGCGCTCTGTATGAAAATCACTGGCTGTGCTGTGTGCAGTCAGTGGCTGGTTGGCATTGTTGTAATACTCGCCATTGTAGCGTTGAGCAACTGGATGTGAACAGTGCGTAGCGTTGCGCAGTTGGAGGTGAGCCGCCAGCAGTGGTGGATGTGGGGAGAGAGATGGCGGAGTTTTGAAATTTTTAAGACTGGATGTCATCAACTGCTATATATGTTATGACTAGTAAGGTAAATACATTGTTTGTTCTGTATCAAAATCTTTCATTTGCTAACTATGCCTATCAGTAGTTAGTGCCTTCAGTAGTTCGAATATTTTATTTAGCTGGCAGTAGTGGCGCTCGCTGTATTGCAGTAGTTCGAGTAACGAAGATTGTTGGTGAGGTAAGTGATTTGTGAAAGGTAGAGGTTAATGTTAGTCAAGGCCATTCTTTTGTAGGGATTATTGAAAGTCAGACTGCGTTGCGCTAAAAATATTGGGTGTCAGTTTAAGCACAGTCTTGTATAATTTTTCTAAGGGGACGTTTCAAAACTACTAAAAGCATCTCACACTGAAGCACACGCTGTATTTGGAACTTCTGCAAAACTTTGCCAATCTTCGGGATTTTGCGTTCTTTTAAATTTGGCATGCTTTTTTCGTTGCTTCTGCGAGTGTTCTGACACATTTAGTGTAACAGGGGGATCAGTACCACAATTTCTCTCGCGGCAGGGAACTGCTGGCGACAGGAAATACATCCGGTCACCCTGTACGACTAACACTGTCAAATGCAGAATGACATGCCGACTCTCTGAGGACTCAGGATAAGCCCAGGAAAAAGACGGAAGACACTACAATACATGTAGCGCACCATGTGGTTATCAAGGATTCTAACATATCCTTAAGCCCTGCCTCACAGGTGAATAACGCACTCTTTCAATTCACCTGACGCCATTCGCGTTGCTTCAAGTGCACGGGTCACACATTTCTGTAATATCTGCACGTTACATGGTTCTCTAAAAATTGTCTCCTCCTTAATTAAAAAAAAACACACTACATACAGTTCTATACAAGAAATAGTCATATCAGCTATTGATATAGCAGTGAATAAGAGTCATAAAATAGGGTAGAACATTCCAAACTTTTGAGTGTACATATTGATGGAAACCTGAACTGGAAGAGACGTGTTACTGAGCTTCTAAGACGACTAAATTCAGTCAGTTTTGCCCTTCGTATAATTGCTAGTCTTGCATATTTACACACAATGTCTTACAGAATGGTTTTCTGGAATAAGTTATCACTTAGAAAGCAAGTATTGATTGTACAAAAGTGATCGGTGAGCCGGCCGGGGTGGCCAAGCGGTTCTAGGCGCTTCAGTCTGGAACCGCGCGACCACTACGGTCGCAAGTTCGAATCCTGGCTCGGACATGGATGTGTGTGATGTCCTTAGGTTAGTTAGGTTTAAGTAGTTCTAAGTTCTAGGGGAATGCTGACCTTCGATGTTAAGTCCCATAGTGCTCATTTGAACCATTTTTGATCGGTGAGAATAATATTTGGTGTTCACTCGCTGAGATTTTGTAGCAACTACTTCAGGGAATAAAGTATTTTAACTGCACCTTCACACTATATATATTCGCCAATGAAATTGGTCACAATTTGAGAACAGCGATGTTCTCACCTACAACACTAGAGAAACAATCACCTGTATCACCTACTATTAAAACTGTCAGTGGCTCAGAAAGAAGTTAAAATGCAGTAGCAAAAATTTTTGATGGGACGCTCAATAACATAAAATGTCTGACAGGTAACCAAAAATGTTTTAAATCTAACCTAAAATAATTTCCTACTGGACCTCCTCGACCAATATATCGTCAACGAAACGATACGGTGAGGTACTGTCGCACTGTCCGTAGAGACTAGGGTTATTCCCATCGCGCATGAACCACAGTCGTCTTTCTGCAAGGGTAACATTCTCCAGTAGCGGTAGTGATTAATCGCGCAGAAATCGATAATCCAAAGCACCTCTTAATCTCTTTGGAAAAGCGTATAGCGCTACGAATCTGTCACCGGCCACTCCTGCCCTTACACTGATGTTGAAACGATTCTGATGCCTTACCTTAAAAGTTATCTAAACAAATAAAAATATACAGTGACAGTTATCTGAATAAATAAAAATATAGCTGAAGTACCCTGTTTCTGGTTGTAAGCCTGAGCTGTGATAATAAATGAAAATAGTTCAAATGGCTCTGAATACTATGGGACTTACCATCTGAGTTCATCAGTCTCCTAGACTTAGAACTACTTAAACCTAACTTACCTAAGGACATCACACACATCCATGCCCGAGCAGGATTCGAACCTGCGACCGTTGCAGCAGCGCGTTTCCGGACTGAAGCGCATAGAACCACTCGTCCACAAAGCCGGCTGATAGTAAATCAACGGTCGTATTGTGAAAACAAAGCTGCACTGTAATAGCAATTAATTATCGCAATGAAAAGGGCGCCCCCCCCCCCCCCCCCATGAACCATGAACCTTGCCGTTCTTGGGGAGGCTTGCGTGCCTCAACGATACAGATAGCCGTACCGTAGGTGCAACCAAAACGGAGGGGTATCTGTTGAGAGGCCAGACAAACGTGTGGTTCCTGAAAAGGGGCAGCAGCCTTTTCAGTAGTTGCAGGGGCAACAGTCTGGATGATTGACTGATCTGGCCTTGTAACACTAACCAAAACGGCCTTGCTGTTCTGGTACTGCGAACGGCTGAAAGCAAGGGGAAACTACAGCCGTAATTTTTCCCGAGGGCATGCAACTTTAATGTATGATTAAATGATGATGACGTTCTCTTGGGTAAAATATTACGGAAGTAAAATAGTCCCCCATTCGGATCTCCGGGCGGGGACTGCTCAAGAGTATGTCGTTATCAGGAGAAAGAAAACTGGCATTCTACGGATCGGAGCGTGGAATGTCAGATCCCTTAATCGGGCAGGTAGGTTAGAAAATTTAAAAAGGGAAAGGGATAGATTTAAGTTAGATATAGTGGGAATTAGTGACGTTCGGTGGCAGCAGGAACAAGACTTCTGGTCAGGTGACTACAGGGTTATAAATACAAAATCAAATAGGGATAATGCAGGAGTCGGTTTAATAATGAATAAAAAAATAGGTATACGGGTAAGCTACTACAAACAGCACAGTGAACGCATTATTGTGGCCAAGATAGACACGAAGCCCACACCTACTACAGTAGTACAAGTTTATATGCCAAATAGCTCTGCAGATGACGAAGAAATTGATGAAATGTACGATGAGATAAAAGAAATTATTCGGATAGTGAAGGGAGATGAAATTTTAATAGTCATGGGTGACTGGAATTCGAGTGTAGGAAAAGGGAGAGAATGAAACGTTGTAGGTGAATATGGATTGGGGCTAAGAAATGAAAGAGGAAGCCGCCTGGTAAAATTTTGCGCAGAGCATAACTTAATCATAGCTAATACTTGGTTTAAGAATCATAAAAGAAGGTTGTATACATGGAAGAAGCCTGGAGATACTAAAAGGTATCAGATAGATTATATAATGGTAAGACAGAGATTTAGGTACCAGGTTTTAAATTGTAATACATTTCCAGGGGCAGATGCGGACTCTGACCACAATCTATCGGTTATGAACTGTAGATTAAAACTGAAGAAACTGCAAAAAGGTGGGAATTTAAGGAGATGGGACCTGGATAAACTGACTAAACCAGAGGTTGTACAGAGTTTCAGGGAGATTATAACGGAAAAATTGACAGGAATGGGGGAAAGAAATACAGTAGAAGAAGAATGGGTAGCTTTGAGGGACGAAATAGTGAAGGCGGCAAAGGATCAAATAGGTAAAAAGACGAGGGCTAGTAGAAACCCTTGGGTAACAGAAGAAATATTGAATTTAATTGATGAAAGGAGAAAATACAAAAATGCAGAAAGTGAAGCAGGCAAAAAGGAAACAAACGTCTCAAAAATGATATCGACAGGAAGTGCAAAATGGCTAAGCAGGGATGGCTAGAGGACAAATGTAAGGATGTAGAGGCTTATCTCACTAGGGGTAAGATAGATACTGCCTACAGGAAAATTAAAGAGACCTTTGGAGAAGGGAGAACCACTTGCATGAATATCAAGAGCTTTGATAGAAACCCAGTTCTAAGCAAAGAAGGGAAAGCAGAAAGGTGGAAGGAGTATATAGAGGGCCTATAAAAGGGCGATGTACTTGAGGACAATATTATGGAAATGGAAGAGGATGTAAATGAAGATGAAATGGGAGATATGATATGGCGTGGAGAGTTTGACAGAGCACTGAAAGACCTGAGTCAATACAAGGCCCTGGGAGTAGACACCATTCCATTAGAACTACTGACAACCTAGGGAGAGCCAGTCCTGACAAAACTCTACCATCTGGTGAGCAAGATGTATGAGACAGGCGAAATACCCTCAGACTTCAAGAAGAATATAATACCCCAATCCCAAAGAAAGCAGGTGTTGACAGATGTGAAAATTACAGAACTATCAGTTTAATAAGTCCCAGCTGCTAAATACTAACTCGAATTCTTTACAGACGAATGGAACAACTGGTAGAAGCCGACCTCTGGTAAGATCAGTTTGGATTCCGTAGAAATGTTGGAACACGTGAGGCAATACTGACCCGACGACTTATCTTAGAAGAAAGATTAAGGAAAGGCAAAACTACGTTTCTAGCATTTGTAGACTTAGAGAAAGCTTTTGACAATGTTGATTGGAATATTCTCTTTCAAATTCTGAAGGGATAAAATACAAGGAGTGATGGCTATTTACAATTTGTACAGAAATCAGATGGCAGTTATAAGAGTCGAGTAGTATGAAAGAGAAGCAGTGGCTGGGAAGGGAGTGAGACAGGGTTGTAGCCTCTCCCCGATGTTATTCAATCTGTATATTGAGCAAGCAATAAAGAAAACAAAACAAAAGTTCGGAGTAGGTATTAAAATACATGGAGAAGAAATAAAAACTTTGAGGTTCGCCGCTGACATTGTAATTCTGTTAGAGACAGCAAAGGACTTGGAAGAGCATTTGAACGGAATGGACAGTGTCTTGAAAGGAGGGTATAAGATGAACGTCAACAAAATCAAAATGAGGATAATGGAATGTAGTCGAATTAAGTCGGGTGATGCTGAGGGAATTAGATTAGGAAATGAGACACGTAAAGTAGTAAAGGAAGTTTGCTATTTGGGGAGCAAAATAACTGATGATGGTCTAAGCAGAGAGGATATAAAATGTAGACTGGCAATGGCAAGGAAAGCGTTTCTTGAGAAGAGAAATTTGTTAACATCGAGTATAGATTTAAGTGTCAGGAAGTCGTTTCTCAAAGTATTTGTATGGAGTGTAGCCATGTATGGAAGTGAAACATGGACGATAAATAGTTTAGACTACAATATAATAGAAGCTTTCGAAATGTGGTGCTACAGAAGAATGCTGAAGATCGATGGGTTGATCACATAACTAATCAGGAGGTATTGAATAGAATTGGGGAGAAGAGGATCTTGTGGCACAACTTGACTAGAAGAAGGGATCGGTTGGTAGGACATGTTCTGAGACATCGAGGGCCCACCAATTTAGTATTGGAGGGCAGTGTGGAGGGTAAAAATCGTAGAAGGAGACCAAGAGATGAATACACTAAACAGATTCAGAAGGATGTAGGTTGCAGTAGGTACTGGGAGATGATGAAGCTTGTACAGGATAGAGTAGCATGGAGAGCTGCATCAAACCATGCTCAAGAATGAAGACCACAACAACAATAATGAAAAGGGAAGTCTTTCGTACTGTGAAAGTTAGCAATCTGATTGCAAGAATTTTGATCAATATAAACTTCCTGTATAATTAAGTTGGACATGAAACCTGGAGTAATTGGCTTTGCAAAGTTTGATCACAAAAACTGTCTCTGAATAACGTAAGTTGGCCCTGACTGAATAAATAAATAAAATCATAATCTTTTCTCCTTACCTCTGTTTTGCGCAAATCTGGATAACGCGTTGCAGTACTGCTCTGTCTTGCGCGCCGCTACGCTAAAGCTGCAAATTACTCTCGAGAGGTACAATGAGTTCTCTGTTAATTGCAAATCGAACATACTTGGTTGGATTATCCATTAAAAAAATTGTAAGGGAAAGGTTGGTAAGAAAACGAAATATGTGGTTAAATGATAACAAACTGCTTGTTTTTTTATATTGAGGAAAAGTGCTCAAGGCAGATTTTAAACTTAATGGACTTCTCAATATGCAAAGAATACACTTCCCTATCTCTAAAATCTAATAACTTTTCAGTGCAACAAACAAGTTAGTTCGACAGCACAGCAATAGGGAAAAAAGAACATCATTATTGTATTTAGCTGAAATTCCACTGGATTTCTTCCTTAACAAATCATTTTCGAAATCTTGTTGATTGGACAAAAAGATAAATTCAGACATTAAATTTGAATCATAATATTGCCATAGCTTCCTCACTAACATTGCTTGAAATTATCAGCTTATCTTTAACACAGTTGAACTTCGACTGCGTCTCTCTAAAGGTAAACACTGTCTGTTCCGTTGCGCCCTCGCGCAGCTCAAAGATACTCACGTAACTTCTGCGACACAGCTTACAACATCGCTGCTCGCTCACAATCGATTCAGATACCAAAATTTCATATATAAAAATTATACATGACACCTATCAACCTTAATGATTGCCCCAATATTTTCATCTGGCCACGTGTATATTATTGTAATTTAGTGAGCCATCTCTTGTAAATCCTGCCTCAACTGTAACTACAAGTTTCTCGTTACGATGGAAACGGCCCATACGTCAACATCTATTTGTTTCCGGGCGTCTAATTATGGGAATTCTACATCAAGTTTTGACCTCCTGTAGAAATATGGAGCGCTTATTTTTAAACACTCCGCATATGTCATCCACATTTTCAGTCAGCTTGGTAATCCACCATTAAGTCACAGTGTACTGTTTTCCGTGAAAGTGTTAAGAAGTTGTTGACTGTCTATTTGATTGCACTGTATGTTACGAGCATTAGCTGTCGGTGTACTAGCGCTGGCCGGGTAGCCAGTTAGGAAAAATAATCTTAGGGCTGCTACGTGCCTCTGTGAAGGAAGTAGACTATGTGCTGCCCTGTGAACAAGAAGAAAGTTAGTTGCAGCAGTGAGGCGACTGCAGTGCAGTGTGGCGTATATACCGTTGCGCAGCCTACATTCTTATGCACAGCCCGGACGTTCTCATGTGGAACGGGGACACTGGGGGGAAACTTCCTCTCTTAGTGAGATGCGTGGCTACACTATCGTCCAAAGCGCCAGTCTTCAGCGAACCATCACAACGGCTCTTTCAATGCAACAGCCTGAGTATTACCTGAAGTGACGACCGGCTTATACGGTCAGACTGGCTGCCAGATGGTGTATGTCCAAAATTCAACTTTGTCAGGAAAGCAAATTTAAAGTTTGTAGCTCATTATCAAATATTTAACAAATGAGGACATGGTAATGACTTGTAAACATAAACTTTCTATTACATTTTATAAATCTGTTGCTGAAAGATGTTAACTACCTCAAAATTAATTCTTTCAAAATCAGTATCCAAAACAAATGTTTTGGAAAGGGGGATGAGCTTAAAGGAAAGCTGACTCAAAAAACAGAACTGAGATATGTTGTCAAGAGATACTAAGAGAAAGAAAATGGAAAAAACACGAATTAAAAATTCAGGCAATGTCATTACTTTTGTGTTATCATGGTTTCATCAAATTGTTCATTATCGTTTGAAGCGTTGCCACGACAACATTGTGATCCTAGAAAGGAACGATAGTGGGAAGGAGGTATTAAGTTCAATAGGTCCGCCATATTTCTTTCTTTGCTTCTGTGAGGAAAACTGTTTGAAATTGACGCCAAGCAAAGCTCACTGACAGGCTCCTAGCACCGCCTCTAGAAATCAGGCACCTAAAATCCGGCCTTCACGTTCATTCACATTCATAAAGACCGGACGTTCCATGCGCTTTATCATATTTCATATGACGCCTTTTCACCCGTGCTTTCGTTTTCAGCAACATTTCTTTTTTCCTCCTCGTCGTACGCTCCTGAAAGCGTTTTTCGTAAAATCTGAACGTTGCGTTTCATGAACAACAGACTCTTTCGTTATCAGACGATGGTAACAGACCAGACTCCCATGAACATTTGAACGTACACCACTCGATCGCCAAGGCGCTCAGCTATTTCATCGAATGTGAGCCACCTATCAAATAACGACCCACGTCACTTGTCGGATACAAAGATCTGCCTGTCTAGTAATAAGTGGTGTCAGCCTATTTCTCAGTTTCTGTGACTAAGACCACTTGGCAGCAAACCCGCCCTTATAGCCTCGGGACCATATGCCCTTAGCAAGGTATGGCACTTTCGCTAGCGCTGCACCGACCACGTAAAGCTAGTAGCTACCGTTTTTCCCTCCACTTCGCAGCCTTCCTTTCTTTTCTTATGAGTAGCCAGGGCCGCCTCTAAAGGGGAGGTGGAGGGGGGTGACGGGCCACCGTCAAGGACGGCAGATGATTGGGGGCTGCAAAATCTTCATTTTTAATATGGTTCCAAAAGTATGACTTAAACAAGACAAGCTTTGAGTAAATGAAGACGTGTGAAAATAATTTGTAAATACATCTCATTCATACAGAAAACTCGATCTTAGGGAGGCAAAACGTAGATACGAAAGAGACGGAAGAAGAAACAGTTCCAGTACGAGGAAGAATATGAAAAAGCTGAAGATCCGCAAACGTTGTACAAAATAGATGTTTACTTTCAAATACTGCATATTATATATGCTCTCAGTGAGGGATTTTATTACCTTCAAAGTCACGGAGAGATTTTCTTTCGTGCTGCATTAATAAAATTAAAGAGGTGTCACCTGAAGTACTAACCTACAAGTGTTCCAAAGTGCGTGACAGTTTGTCTCGGACAGGTTAAAGGCATCAGTCTTGCCGATGTTAAAGAATGAACTTAAATTGGTCTCAACGTTGGTAAAGCCTGCTAGCATACAAATGAAACTTTGAAACTCATACAAGAGTATGGCAGTGCGCCCAACGTAGGCTCAGCCTTAAGAAGCCTGATAACACAACCATTGACAGTGCCAAGTGGAGAAAGAAGTTTTTCAAAGCTTAAACTGATTAAAACATATCTGAGGCCAACAGTGAGACAGGAACGACTGTGTGGGCTGGCAAGGTTGTCGACTGAGCATGAGATAACCGAATGCCTGGATTTCAACGAAGTCAAATAGAAGTTCGCTGATGCAATATAAGGTAAGTCTGTAAGCGTACGTTTATCATTAATTTTAGTTCCAATTCATGCTATAACATTGAGGTTCAGAGACGCGAATTTTGTGCTCTCGTACAGATTAGTGATTTAGACTGAAATAAAACTTAGTTTAATACCGATAACACATTAAATACGTTATTAGTGTGCTGAAGCTTACCATTAAAGATTTCACTTTTCTTTGCGTATTATTCCTGAAAACGCAAAAAGATCATAAAGTAGGGTTACAGCTGTATTTTTGTTTACGTTTTGGAGCAGTAAACTTAAAGAATATCATTTAACTGTTTCTTTTCCTTCCAAGAAGTTAAGTACTTCACTGGTTTAATTCTTATTTGCGAAACGCAGAGTTCGTAAATTTAATTTACTGGATCTAGAAACTTTGCACATAGCAGATTTGTTTACGTACAGTTGCAAGTAGGCCTAATTTTCATAAATGTGTTTTCTTGTTTTTCGCCAGTTTGACTTACTGAATTATTATTTTTACCATGTGTTAAGTGTTTGAGTTGCCGTCGGAATTTTAGCTCCGAGGTTTTACTTCCACCTAGTTTTATCTCAGTCAGTGTGAAACACCAACTGCCTTTAACGCATCAAAATATTAGAGAGCTAAGAAGTAAAATTAATGAAATACTTAACTGCATTGATGAATTAGTCAACCAACTCTGTTTACAGAACCTGCCTCTCAGAATATCATGTGACCTCTGGTATAAACGTCTTAAATGTTGCAGGATTTACGTTAGCTTCTCACTTTTGTGGGGCGGAAATGAAGGAAAAGTTGCCACTTCCATCAGGAACTGCCATAAATTAAATAACGTAGACATTCATAAATTTTGCCTAAGAGATATCATATGCACTTAAGTGCATTGAACATTTAATATTTGGTGACAAGTTTTATATCTTTTTAAATGTAAATATGCTTAAGATTTTTTTTTTTTTTTGAACGATGTCACATCTACAACGGCAATTTCATTTGGGGGTTGTGGAATGTACTTTAGTACCTTCTTCTTCTTCTTCTTCTTCTTCTTCTTCTTCTGCGTCCGCAGCTCGTGGTCGTGTTGTAGCGTTTTCACTTCCCACGCCCGGGTTCGATTCCGGGCGGGGTCAGGGATTTTCTCTGCCTCGTGATGACTGGGTGTT
This sequence comes from Schistocerca gregaria, assembly GCF_023897955.1. Classification (NCBI taxonomy): domain Eukaryota; kingdom Metazoa; phylum Arthropoda; class Insecta; order Orthoptera; family Acrididae; genus Schistocerca; species Schistocerca gregaria. The sequence goes on along the minus strand of NC_064921.1, from coordinate 824,514,160 downwards.
GTGTGTTGTCCTTACGTTAGTTAGGTTTAAGTAGTTCTAAGTTCTAGGGGACTGATGACCATTGATGTTAAGTCCCGTAGTGCTCAGAGCCATTTGAATCATTCTTCTTCTGCGACTCTGGCGTCTCCAGCTATCTCCTTCCATTTATCCTAGTCCCTTGCCGTTCCTGCAGCACATCTTCCATGATTCTGTCATTCCATTTAGTTTTAGGTCGACCACGTCTTCTCTGTCCTCCTGGCTTTCCTTGCAAAATCTTTTTTAGTGTTTCCGTATCATTCATCCCTGCCACGTTTCCGAGCCTCCTCAGCCTCGATGACTTCACAATTCTTTTAACACATGAAATGTGTTCATAGTTGTGAATGTCGATAACTATCAGCTGTACAATGGAATGGCAATGAAACTTTGTGCCGGACTGGGACTTGAACCCTGATTTTCCGCTTATGGCGAGCATTTGCCTTACCATTTGACTATCCGAGGACAACTATGGTCAGATCCAAACTTCCATAAGTCGTCAAACATGTGTCCACAACCTGTACTTGTGCATCCATGATGTATATTGCATATCCGAAGGAACTTTGCATCGTTTTTAATGCTTACACACTACTTAATCTAACTGAAACTAACTTACACTAAGGACAACACACACACACACGCACACTCGAATGTCCGGCGCGGGAGCCGCACGAACCGTGGCAAAACGCCTCAAACTGCACGGCTACCCCGCGCAGCATCGTTATTAGGAATAACACAGGTACTGCAATGTCGTATTCTTCTAACAGGTTGATCTTTGTAGATGGTGTACAACTCATGGTTGCATCTTCTCCTCCATCTTCCCCTTTCGCAAACTCGGCCGATAATTCTCTTCTCTCGAATGCACCCGGCGATTCAGCATCCTTTGCTGTCAGAGCCCCGGTTTCAGAGGCGAATGTAAGCGCTGGTCTGATCTGTGTTCTGTAGGTGGTTGGTTTTGTGGCGCCAGTCAGGAACCTTGAAGATAGAAGCTTTGCTTAGGCGAAATAAGTTTTATTGGCTGCAATTAGGCTCTGCTTCATTTCATAGCAGCTATCATTTAGGCTGGTTACAATTGAACCCAGGTAATCGCAATGATCGACTCTTGCAGAGGTATAGCTACCCATCGTTATATCGGCTGGCATGTTCTCCCCGTGCGCTGTCCCAGCAGCTAGGTATTTTGTTTTCTGCTCGTCGATATTTAGTCCTGTTTTCAAGCCGGCCTGTTCAAGTGCGGTCAATGACGCTTCCATAACGGGCCAGTATCTGCACAGATTTATTAAAAATCGTTCCCCTATTCAAAATATTTGCTTCTCTCATCACCTTCTCCAGGGCGGCGTTGAAGAGGAGGCATGCCAGCGCATCACCTTGCCGTAGTACACTTTTAATTTCCAAAGTATTGGACAACATTCCTCTAGATTTTTTGTATGCTACCTTGCTTTCCTTTCAGTGTCATTCTTACTATCTTTATCACTGTTTTTGGAATATCCAATTCATCTAGAGTTCGATATAGTTGCTCTCTGTCTGTACTATCGTAATCTGCTTTAAAATCGATAAAAAGATGATACGTTCCGACCCCATAATCCTTCGCTTTTTCCAGACTTTGTCTTAGGATAAATATCTTCTGGTACCGCGCGCCGCGGAGTTTGAATCCCCGCCAGACGTCACGGACGTCGAAGACCCCTAGAGGTCTCTGCAGCATCGCGCCGTAAGCCGTGGCGGCGCGCGCCTCCTGGTCCGCATTTAGTGTGAGGGCACCACAGTGGAACACGTGGTTCCAGCGGCCAATAGCGGCGCCCCTATAGAGCATTCAAGCGCCTGTCTCTCGCTCAAAAAAAATGGCTCTGAGCACTATGGGACTTAACATCTGTGGTCATCAGTCCCCTAGAACTTAGAACTACTTAAACCTAACTAACCTAAGGACATCACACAGATCCACGCCCGAGGCAGGATTCGAACCTGAGACCGTAGTGGTCACGCAGTTCCGGACTGAAGCGCCTAGAACCGCACGGCCACACCGGCCGGCTGCCTCTCGCTCAGCCAGCCAGTCTTATCTTGCGTACGTCTCAGGACACATCGCCTCGCCTTAGACAGCTTATTTACTTTCTTGTTCTGTATACGAGTGGACGTGGTTGTTAGGTTTCCTGGTGACTCCGTTGTCTCGGTCCTGTTGTTCGTTCTGTCCTTCGCTGCTCGTGTCCGTCCTCTCAAGTTGTGCTGCTGTTCGAGGGCCACTCCGCGGGACGCGCAGCGCTTTCGTCACTTCTACCGCTCGACCGTTCCGGTCGCCGTTACAACATATCTGGTCGATAGTTTACTTACCTGGGATAAATCCACATTCGTAAGGCCCCGTTTCCCTCAGTGTTATTCAAACGAGTCGGCCGTACAGTATGTTAGCGACGATTTTATATCCGAGATTAAGCACTGTAGTTAACGCATTTCATCTGGTGTCCTTTCATACACTCCTGGAAATGGAAAAAAGAACACATTGACACCGGTGTGTCAGACCCACCATACTTGCTCCGGACAGTGCGAGAGGGCTGTACAAGCAATGATCACACGCACGGCACAGCGGACACACCAGGAACCGCGATGTTGGCCGTCGAATGGCGCTAGCTGCGCAGCATTTGTGCACCGCCGCCTTCAGTGTCAGCCGCTTTGCCGTGGCATACGGAGCTCCATCGCAGTCTTTAACACTGGTAGCATGCCGCGACAGCGTGGACGTGAACCGTATGTGCAGTTGACGGACTTTGAGCGAGGGCGTATAGTGGGCATGCGGGAGGCCGGGTGGACGTACCGCGCCGAATTGCTCAACACGTGGGGCGTGAGGTCTCCACAGTACATCGATGTTGTCGCCAGTGCTCGGCGGAAGGTGCACGTGCCCGTCGACCTGGGACCGGACCGCAGCGACGCACGGATGCACGCCAAGACCGTAGGACCCTACGCAGTGCCGTAGGGGACCGCACCGCCACTTCCCAGCAAACTAGGGACACTGTTGCTCCTGGGGTATCGGCGAGGACCATTCGCAACCGTCTCCATGAAGCTGGGCTACGGTCCCGCACACCGTTAGGCCGTCTTTCGCTCACGCCCAAACATCGTGCAGCCCTCCTCCAGTGGTGTCGCGACAGGCGTGAATGGAGGGACGAATGGAGACGTGTCGTCTTCAGTAATGAGAGTCGCTTCTGCCTTGGAGCCAATGATGGTCGTATGCGTGTTTGGCGCCGTGCAGGTGAGCGCCACAATAAGGACTGCATACGACCGAGGCACACAGGGCCAACACCCGGCATCATGGTGTTGGGAGCGATCTCCTACACTGGTCGTACACCTCTGGTGATCGTCGAGGGGACACTGAATAGTGCACGGTACATCCAAACCGTCATCGAACCCATCGTTCTACCATTCCTAGACCGACAAGGGAACTTGCTGTTCCAACAGGACAATGCACGTCTGCATGTATCCCGTGCCACCCAACGTGCTCTAGAAGGTGTAAGTCAACTACCCTGGCCAGCAAGATCTCCGGATCTGTCCCCCATTGAGCATGTTTGGGACTGGATGAAGCGTCGTCTCACGCGGTCTGCACGTGCAGCACGAACGCTGGTCCAACTGAGGCGCCAGGTGGAAATGGCATGGCAAGCCGTTCCACAGAACTACATACAGCATCTCTACGATCGTCTCCATGGGAGAATAGCAGCCTGCATTGCTGCGAAAGGTGGATATACACTGTACTAGTGCCGACATTGTGCATGCTCTGTTGCCTGTGTCTATGTGTCTGTGGTTCTGTCAGTGTGATCATGTGATGTATCTGACCCCAGGAATGTGTCAATAAAGTTTCCCCTTCCTGAGACAATGAATTCACGGTGTTCTTATTTCAATTTCCAGGAGTGTATTTGCTGGGTATATAATTCCCTCTTTCCGTGTTTGATACATTTCCTCTTCTTCCCGTATGAAATTAATTAGTTTCGGAATGTCCCTTTCCCATTCAGAGCCTTCTTGCTTGAAAGTTCTGCAGGTATGCCGTCCGTTCTTGCCGCTTTGTTGTGTTCCATAGCAATAACGCCACACAACATGAAAAAGTTCGGAACATGAAAAAGTGCTTATGTTTCGTAAGTAAAGTTATAGTGCGACCTCCAGCATGTGACCAGATGAGAGGAAACGCAGATACCAATCAAAATTGCGAAGAACTGTGAGTAATCACGTAAAAATTGAGACGCTAACTGTTTTATACTCTTCAAATGTCACACATAAAAAGAAAACTGTAGCATTCCAGATCTCAGTGAAGATGTCCGAAGAAATAAAATGCGTATGGGAGAAATAAAATACATTGCAGCAAGAAAAGGCGGTTTTTATTTACAAAGCGAAACAAACAGTTCTGTGTTTGCTGCGGATGATGGCCACGCAAACGAACGTGTGTTTTACTTCTGTTTTGAGTGGCTGGTGCCCCATACCTGGCTCTGATCTTAAAGTTCTTTTCTCGACAAAAAGACAAGTGAAATAGTGTCATACGTGAAAATAAAAAGTCATCGGAGAATGTCATTGAGAAATAGGTTGACTATGTCTCAAAATACAAGGAGAGTAGAGCGCAGCGGCCCCTGACATTTGCGCATCGGGGCGACAAAATCCCTGGAGCCCACCCCGTGAGTAGCTTCCCATATCAACCACTGCCGGTTTCTCCAAATATATTTCTTTTGTATTGACACCCGAGACGTCTGCCATTCCCACAGTCATTGATGCTTCTACAGATTTTAATTTCCCCGCTAGCCACTCTTCCTGTGCCATTTTGCATCATCTGTTGGTCTCATTTTTAAGACGTTCGCAGCACCTTTTGCCCTCTACATTTTCTGCTCTTTCGTATTTTTTTCCTTTCATCAAATAAAGTTTAAACCTTGTATTATCCAGGGGTTTCCTCTACACCTTGTCTTCTTGCCCATTCATTCCTATGATGTATCCATTACTTCTCCTCTATAAATGTTACCCGCAGAATCGGCGAAGAAAGGAACATGTGGAATACACTGACAAGAAGAAGGGGGTACAGAATGAGAGGACAAGTTGCGATATCCATAGTACTAGAGGGAGATGTACAGGGTAAAGAAGACAGGCAAATGATTGAGGACGTCGAGTGCAAGTGATTCTCTACGTTTACATCAAACTCCTAAAGCTATCTAACAGTGTGTGGCGGAGAATACTTCTGGTACCACTAAGTGATCGCACCTTTCGTGTAGCACTCGCGAGTAGGAAGAATGATTGCCGGTAAGCCTCTGTATTGGCTCTAATTTCTCGAACTTTCTCGTCGTGGTCTTTTCACGAAATGTGGGAGGAAGTAATATGTCGTCAGACTCTTCCAGGAAAGCGGTCTCTCGAAATTTCAATAGCACGCCTCTCCGTGATGCACAACGCCTCTCATGTGGCGTCTACCACCGGAGTTTGTTGAGCACCTCTTTAACACTTTTGCGCAGACTAAACGATCCTGTGCCGAAACGCGCCGCTCTTCGTTGGATCTTCCCTATCTCTTCTATCAGTCCTACCTGGTAAGGATCCCATATTGATGGACTAGACTCTAGACTCAGCAGAACAAGCGCCTTGTAACTCACTTCCATCGTGGACGTTTCCTTAACATTCTTCCTAAGAATCTGTCTCGGAGGAATAGTGTTTGGCAAGTTCTCTGTAGAATCCATGTTGATTTTTATAGAGATTTCGTTCTCCAAAACTTTCATAATTCTTGAACATAAAACATGTTTCACAACTGTACAACAGACTGCCGTCAACGATATAGGTCTGTGCGAGCCTGTCCTAAGACCCTTGTTAAAATCGAGAATGACCAGCGCTTTACTCCAGTCGCTAGGCGCCTTTCGCTGTTCCAGCGATCCACGATAAACTCCTGCTAGACGGTCAGCAAGTTCTGTTGCATAATTTTTGTAGAATCTTATAGGTATCTCATCTGGTTCTGATACCTTTCCAGTATTAAATGATTGTTGTTGCTTTTATATCCTGCGATCATCTGAATGTCTGTCATTTCGATGTTCGTACTACGATTGAAAGGAAGGACCGTGTTATGATTTTCCGCGGTGAAATACACTCCTGGAAATTGAAATAAGAACACCGTGAATTCATTGTCCCAGGAAGGGGAAACTTTATTGACACATTCCTGGGGTCAGATACATCACATGATCACACTGACAGAACCACAGGCACATAGACATAGGCAACAAAGCATGCACAATGTCGGCACTAGTACAGTGTATATCCACCTTTCGCAGCAATGCAGGCTGCTATTCTCCCATGGAGACGATCGTAGAGAAGCAGGATGTAGTCCTGTGGAACGGCTTGCCATGCCATTTCCACCTGGCGCCTCAGTTGGACCAGCGTTCGTGCTGCACGTGCAGACCGCGTGAGACGACGCTTCATCCAGTCCCAAACATGCTCAATGGGGGACAGATCCGGAGATCTTGCTGGCCAGGGTAGTTGACTTACACCTTCTAGAGCACTTTGGGTGGCACGGGATACATGCGGACGTGCATTGTCCTGTTGGAACAGCAAGTTCCCTTGCCGGTCTAGGAATGGTACAACGATGGGTTCGATGACGGTTTGGATGTACCGTGCACTATTCAGTGTCCCCTCGACGATCACCAGAGGTGTACGGCCAGTGTAGGAGATCGCTCCCCACACCATGATGCCGGGTGTTGGCCCTGTGTGCCTCGGTCGTATGCAGTCCTGATTGTGGCGCTCACCTGCACGGCGCCAAACACGCATACGACCATCATTGGCACCAAGGCAGAAGCGACTCTCATCGCTGAAGACGACACGTCTCCATTCGTCCCTCCATTCACGCCTGTTGCGACACCACTGGAGGCGGGCTGCACGATGTTGGGGCGTGAGCGGAAGACGACCTAATGGTGTGCGGGACCGTAGCCCAGCTTCATGGAGACGGTTGCGAATGGTCCTCGCCGATACCCCAGGAGCAACAGTGTCCCTAATTTGCTGGGAAGTGGCGGTGCGGTCCCCTACGGCACTGCGTAGGATCCTACGGTCTTGGCGTGCATCCGTGCGTCGCTGCGGTCCGGTCCCAGGTCGACGGGCACGTGCACCTTCCGCCGACCACTGGCGACAACATCGATGTACTGTGGAGACCTCTCGCCCCACGTGTTGAGCAATTCGGCGGTACGTCCACCCGGCCTCCCGCATGCCCACTATACGCCTTCGCTCAAAGTCCGTCAACTGCACATACGGTTCACGTCCACGCTGTCGCGGCATGCTACCAGTGTTAAAGACTGCGATGGAGCTCCGTATGCCACGGCAAACTGGCTGACACTGATGGCGGCGGTGCACAAATGCTGCGCAGCTAGCGCCATTCGACGGCCAACACCGCGGTTCCTGGTGTGTCCTCTGTGCCGCGCGTGTGTTCATTGCTTGTACAGCCCTCTCTCAGTGTCCGGAGCAAGTATGGTGGGTCTGACACACCGGTGTCAATGTGTTCTTTTTCCCATTTCCAGGAGTGTAATTTCGACCTTCTGTTATCTTCCTTTTCGGTGCCAGTACGGTCACTGAGTGAATGAATAGGTAATCTTGAACCACTTACTGATTTTACGTAAGACCAGAACTTCTTAGGGTTGACAAAATTTTGTTTCCAGTGTCATTGAAAGGTGTCTCATTGCCCACTTTACGCTCTGAGGTGAATAGATTGACACAGGAGGGGAATTTGTGATGAACCGCATCAGATCAGTTATAAGAGTGATGAGAATTATGCTGAGATGACGAAAGTCATGGGATACTTTCTAATATCGTGTCGATCTCATTTTGCTCGGCGTAATGCAGCAACTTGGTATGCCTTGGACTCAAGTCTTTGGGAGTTCATCCATAAAAATTCCATCGCCGTTTGGGCGTATGAAGTCCACGAATGGCTGCAGATGGTCTCCAAGTAGCCGAACATAACCATTTTCAGTGAATGATCGGTTCTGTTGGACCAGAGAACTGCCCACACCATTATGGAGCACCAGCTTACACAGTGCCCTATTGATAACTTTGCTCCATGTCTTCGTGGAATCTGCACCACACTCGAACCCTACCATCAGCTCTTACCAACTGACATCGGGACTTGTCTGACCAGGTCACGGTTTACCAGACGTCTAGGGTCTAGACCGAGGCCCACGAGAAAGACACGCCGCGGCGCGTACGTCACGAAGGTAGGCCTGAACTTACTCGCTCGCTCAGCTTAGCAGACAAAATGCGTTTCTAAGCCTGTTAACTCGCAGCTAGGCATGTACGTACTAACGAGGATTGTATCTTCTACTGGAATCTGCTATTATGAAGTCTTACTGATTAACAGTACTACAGCAAAATTTAATTTAATATCAATACTCGAGATAAATGGTATAACGGCTTTTTTATAGCAAATAGTCTCTTCTGCTTAACAGCCCTCGTTTCATACAAGGAGTGGTGCCTTGATAATCAGTTTGGCATTATTTTAATTTTACTGTCCCCCAGCACAGTCGCAACAAATTATAAGTAGGCCTATGGACTTCCGATCATTGTAGGACTAACAACAGTAAGACTCCATAATAGCGGATTCCAGTAGAAGATGCTACTCTCGTTTGTATGTACACACCTAGCTACGAGTTAACAGGTGTAGAAACGTAGTTTGTCCGCTGAGTTGAGCGAGCGAGCGAGCGCATGACTACCGTGGTGACGTACGCGCTGCGGCCTGTCTTCCTCGTAGGCCTCGGTCTAGACCAGGGGTTCCCAACAAAATTTGCTCGAGGACCCCCTCATCGAGCATGATTGGTACCTTGCCATATCACAGTATCAAGTACGTAAAAAAGCCAAATTAAGAGTCTTTTATACGTTTTCTATTTTTGGCACTTAGAAAAAACATTGACATATTCATTATTGAAAAACTATTGAGGTTAAAACTTTTTCAATTTAGCCATCATTGTTATTGTTAAATTTTTGATTATTGCTCAAAATCTTTGTCTTCAAACCTGGGTGTTTCGTATAACAAATTCCTTAAAAAATAAAAATTGAGTATGAACTGAAAATGATAGAATAAATTTAAAACTGAGTGTATTGGTCTTTCAAGTGTACTACACTTGAGATGCAGTGAGTAGACTTGTGTGAAAAATAAGAAAACACTAATTTCATACAAGGTATTATATATTTGAAAAAATACAGTTAAAACAGAGTACTCCATCAGTATACAGTTAGCTTTAGTTTTCGGTTCTTAATGAGATGAGTTCAATCTGACCTTTGAGTCCATTATTTCTGAACTATTAGGTTCCAAACTTGAAACTTTCACTCTGAAATCCAACCGCACGTCGAGCCGATTCCTATATTTGCTTTTGATGAAACACTTGGAAGAAAGTGCTTGCTCACACCGATATGTGGTTGCAAATGGAAGGATCTTTTTCATTGCCTTTTCTCCGAGTTTCTTGTATTCCTTGCGTGCTGTTGCCCAGAAGTCTGTAATTTTATCACCGATGAAAATGTTTATCATCGTACCACAGCTGGAAAGATCCACAAGTTGATCTTGCTCTTCTTCAGTGACGACTTGGATTTTATCTATCCCTTCACAGCTGAAGGGATTTCGAATCCATCAGTCGTCAGGGTTAGGTTCAGAGGAAATACTCTAAAAGTGGTGGCTAGGCTGCATAGATGCTCGGCTACATTGATCTTGATCTGGTCAGGCAAACTCTCCTCTTATGACTCCAAGAATTGTTTTAAAGTAGAAAAGTAGGTTAGTGACTCGTGTTCTATTCTTGATGCCCTGATCTGACACTTCTTGAGCGTAGCACTGATCTTATCCTCAACTTTGAAAATGTCTACATTTTTTCTTGTAAACTCAAGTTTAACACATTCAAGTGTTCAAACACATCAACTAAGTGCACAAACCCGCCGGAGTGGCCGACCGATTCTAGGCGCTACAGTCTGGAACCGCGCGACTGCAGCGGTCGCAGGTTCGAATCCTGCCTCGGCCATGGATGTGTGTGATGTCCTTAGGTTAGTTAGGTTTAAATAGTTCTAAGTTCTAGGGGACTGATGACCTCAGAAGTTAAGTCCCATAGTGCTCAGAGCCATTTGAACCATTTTTTAAGAGCGCAACTGAGCAAAGCCAAGAGAATTTAGTGAGAAAATCCGTGTACTTTGTGTCAAGAAGGAGGAAACGAACCTTGTCTCTAAGATCAAAAAAATCTTGACAAGATCCTACCTCGAGAAAGCCCTCTTACTTCCGTATGAATAAGAAGTTTCTTATGCTCACTGCCGATCTCTCTACACTCTAGGAAGACGCTAGTTGTAGAAGTTGGCGTTCGCTAAAGCTTTGCTCATGCAGGAAGCGGCCAAAACAAAAAATCTGTTATCATACGAAATATATTTAATATATTTGTTATTCTAATGGCAGCTTGCGGACTCCTCTGGCATGGGGGTCCGAGGACCACCTGTTGGGAATCACTGGTCTGGCGCTGCAGGCGACGTCGTGCTGTTAGCAGAGGCGCTCGCGTCGGTCGTCTGCTGCGATAGCCCATTGACGCCAAATGTTCGTTGTACGTCCCACATTGATTTCTGAGGTTATTTCACGCAGTGGTGCTCGTCTGTTAGCAATGACAACTTTACGCAAATGCCGCTGCTCTCGGTCGTTAAGTGAAAGCCGTCAGTGACTGCCTTGTCCGTGGTGAGAGGTAATGCCTCAAATTTGGTATTCAGTGTCTCATCCGTCAAGCTCCAACTGCCTTTCCGCGTTCCAAGCCTGTCAATTGCCGTCGTGCGGCCATGGTCGCGTCGGAAACCTTTTTACGTGAATCACCTGAGTACATACCTTGTGTACGCAGTACTGCCGCCACCTGCGTATGTACAGTCGCTGTCCCATGGCCTTCGTCATCTCAGTGCACTTCGTGTCGACCTAGAAAGTGATCTACTCTGTACATCCAGTTGTAGAGACGAGCGCCCTGCTGGCTAATGACAGCTACCTCGCCCACACGCTCCGCTCTGGGCGTCCCCCTAACAGCCAGCGAGCTCCGCCCTGCGTCCTGTCGCAACCTCTCGTCGGCTTCCACAGCCACAGCCACACCGTCGACCACGACCCGCCAGCTGGTATCCGGCATGCGGGCGCCAGCACATCGCCGCACGCCGCACGCCCAGCTATAAATATTCCGCTCCGGCTCACAGCTTCCTGCCGTGGCCCGAATGGCTAAAAGTCTGCGCGCCCTCCCTCCCACACCAACACTGTTCACGGCGGTGAGAAACTTACCGAGAGAGTGTTTTTTTTTTTTATTCTCAGCAGTCTTCTGACTGGTTTGATGCTGCCCGGCTCTAAATCCTCTCCTGTGCTAATTTCTTCGTCACAGAGCGTAAACAGAGCAATTAGAGAAGCGTTCAGTGACTTTGAAAGTAAAATTTTGTCAACTTATCTGAGTGACAACACTAAGACGTTTTCGTCTTACGTGGAAAATCAGTGTTGTTGTTGCGGTCTTCTGTCCGAAGACCAGTTTAATGTAGCCCTCGATGTTACTCTATCCTGTGCAAGCCTCTACGTCTCCGAATAACAACCACAACCTCATTCTTCTGAACTGCTTTCTGTGTCACCTCTTAGTCCCCCTCTACGATTTTTGTCCGAAATATTTCCCCCCAGTACTAAATACGTGATTCTTTAATGCCTCAGAGCGTGTCCTGTCAACCGATCACCTCTTTTAGTCAGGTTGCGTCACAGATTTCTTGTCGCCCTAATTCTATTCAATACTTCCTCATTAGTTACGTGATCTACCCATCTAATCTTCATCATTCTCCTGTAGCACCACATTTCAAAAGCTTCTACTCTCTTCTTGTCTAAATTGTTTATCGCCGATGTTTCACTTCCATAAATGGCTATGCTCCCTACAAACAGACTTTCTAACATTTAAATATACCGAGTGATCAAAAAGTCAGTATAAATTTAAAAACTTAATAAACCACGGAATAATATAGATAGAGAGGTAAAAATTGACTCACATGCTTGGAATGACATGGGGTTTCATTAGAACAAAAAAAAACACCCCATATTGCTAGATGCGTGAAAGATATCTTGAGCGCGTCGTTTGATGATGATCGTGTGCTCAGCCGCCACTTTCGTCATGCTTGGCCTCGCAGGTCCTCAGACCTCAGTCCGTGCGATTATTGACTTTGGGGTTACCTGAAGCCGCAAGTGTATCGTGATCGACCGACATCTCTAGGGATGCTCAAAGACAACATCCGGCGCCAATGCCTCACCATAACTCCGGACATGCTTTACAGTACTGTTCACAACAATACTCCTCGACTACAGCTATTGTTGAAGAATGATGGTGGACATATTGAGCATTTCCTTTAAAGAACATCATCTTTGCTTCGTCTTACTTTGTTATGCTAATTATTGCTCTTTTGATCATATGAAGTTCCATCTGTCTGACATTTTTGAACTTTTGTATTTTTTTGGTTCTAATAAAACCCCATGTCATTCCAAGCATGTGTGTCAGTTTGTACCTTTCTATTTACATTATTCAGTGATTTATTGAGTTTTCAAATTTATACTGACTTTTTGATCACCCGGTATATTCGAGGATAACAAAGTTCTCTTCTTCAGAAATGCTTTTCTTGCCATTGCCAATCTCCATTTTATATCCTCTCTGCTTCAGCCACCATCAGCTACTTTGTTGCCCAAATAGCAAAACTGATCTACTACTTTCTCACATTTTCTAATCTAGTTCCCTCACCGCCACCTGATATAATTCGACTATGTTCCATTATCCTTGTTTTGATTTTGTTGATGTTCACCTTACATCATCCTTTTAAGACACCGTGCGTTCCATTTAACTCCTCTTCCAAGCCCTTTGCTGTTTGTGACAGAATTACAGTGCCATCGGCAAACCTCTAAGTTTTTATTTCTTTTCCCTGAATTTTAATACCTACTCCAAGTTTTTCTTTAATTTCCTTTACTGCATGCTCAGTGTGCAGATTGAATAAAATCGGGGATAGGCTGTCTGACACCATTTTCAATCACTGCCTCCGTTTCATGCACGTCAACTCCTACAACTGTCGGTAGGTTTCTCTACAAGTTGTAACTAGCTTCTGCTGCCTTCAGAATGTCAAAGAGAGTATTCCAGTCAACACTGTCAAAAGCATCCTCTAATTCTACAGACGCTATAAAAGTAAGTAGCCTATCTCCTTATCTTCTAATATAAGTTGTAGTGTCAGTATTGTCTAGCGTGTTCCTACATTTCTCCGGAATCCAAACTGATCTCCCCCGAAATCAGCTTCTACTAGTTCTTCCATTCTTTTGTAAAGAAATTGTGTTAGTATTTTGCAACCATGACTAACTAAACTGATAGTTCGATCATTTTCACACCTGTCAGCAACTACTCTCTTTGATGTTGGAATTCTTACATTCATCCTGACGTTTGAGGGTATTTTTCCTATTTCAAACGTCTTGTACGTCATTTGTAAGAGTTTTGTCACGAATGGCTCTCCCAAGGCCGTCAGTAGTTCGGACGGAATGTCGTCTACTCCCGCGGCCTTATTTTGACTTGTGTCTTTGTGTCTTTCTACATCTACATGACTACTCTGCAATTCACATTTAAGTGCTTGGCAGAGGGTTCATCGAACCACAATCATACTATCTCTCTACTATTCCACTCCCGAACAGCGAGCGGGAAAAACGAACACCTAAACCTTTCTGTTCGAGCTCTGATTTCTCTTATTTTATTTTGATGATCATTCCTACCTATGTAGGTTGGGCTCAACAAAATATTTTCGCATTCGGAAGAGAAAGTTGGTGACTGAAATTTCGTAAAAAGCTCTCGCCGCGACGAAAAACGTCTATGCTGTAATGACTTCCATCCCAACTCGTGTATCATATCTGCCACACTCTCTCCCCTATAACGCGATAATACAAAACGAGCTGCCCTTCTTTGCACCCTCTCGATGCCCTCCGTCAATCCCACCTGGTAAGGATCCCACACCGCGCAGCAATATTCTAACAGAGGACGAACGAGTGTAGTGTAAGCTGTCTCTTTAGTGGACTTGTTGCATCTTCTAAGTGTCCTGCCAATGAAAGGCAACCTCTGGCTCGCCTTCCCGACAATATTATCTATGTGGTCCTTCCAACTGAAGTTGTTCGTAATTTTAACACCCAGGTACTTAGTTGAATTGACAGCCTTGAGAATTGTACTATTTATCGAGTAATCGAATTCCAACGGATTTCTTTTGGAACTCATGTGGATCATCTCACACTTTTCGTTATTTAGCGTCAACTGCCACCTGACACACCATACAGCAATCTTTTCTAAATCGCTTTGCAGCTGATACTGGTCTTCGGATGACCTTACTAGACGGTAAATTACAGCATCATCTGCGAACAGTCTAAGAGAACTGCTCAGATTGTCACCCAGGTCATTTATATAGATCAGGAACAGTAGAGGTCCCAGGACGCTTCCCTGGGGAACACCTGATATCACTTCAGTTTTACTCGATGATTTGCCGTCTATTACTACGAACTGCGACCTTCCTGACAGGAAATCACCAATCCAGTCGCACAACTGAGACGATACCCCATAGCTCCGCAGCTTGATTAGAAGTCGCTTGTGAGGAACGGTGTCAAAAGCTTTCCGGAAATCTAGAAATACGGAATCAACTTGAGATCCCCTGTCGATAGCGGCCATTACTTCGTGCGAATAAAGAGCTAGCTGCGTTGCACAAGAGCGATGTTTTCTGAAGCCATGCTGATTACGTGTCAATAGATCGTTCCCTTCGAGGTGATTCATAATGTTTGAATACAGTATATGCTCCAAAACCCTACTGCAAACCGACGTCAATGATATAGGTCTGTAGTTAAATGGATTACTCCTACTACCCTTCTTGAACACTGGTGCGACCTGCGCAATTTTCCAATCTGTAGGTACAGATCTATCGGTGAGCGAGCGGTTGTATATGAGTCCTAAGTAGGGAGCTATAGTATCAGCGTAATCTGAAAGGAACCTAATCGGTATACAATCTTGACCTGAAGACTTGCCCGTATCAAGCGATTTGAGTTGCTTCGCAACCCCTAAGGTATCTACTTCTAAGAAACTCATGCTGGCAGATGTTCGTGTTTCAAATTCTGGAATATTCCATTCGTCTTCCCTGGTGAAGGAATTTCGGAAAACTGCGTTCAATAACTCCGCTTTAGCGGCACAGTCGTCGATAACAGTACCATCGGCACTGCGCAGCGAAGGTATTGACTGCGTCTTGCCGCTTGTGTACTTTACATACGACCAGAATTTCTTCGGATTTTCTACCAAATTTCGAGACAATGTTTCGTTGTGGAACCTATTAAAGGCATCTGGCATCGAAGTACGTGCCAAATTTCGCGCGTCTGTAAATTTTAGCCCATCTTCAGGATTTCGCGTTCTTCTGAACTTCGCATGCTTTTTCCGTTGCCTCTGCAACAGCGTTCGGACCTTTTTTGTGTACCACGGGGGATCCGTTCCATCTCTTACCAATTTATGAGGTATGAATATCTCAATTGCTGTTGCTACTATATCTTTGAATTTGAGCCACATCTCGTCTACATTCGCATAGTCAGTTCGGAAGGAATGGAAATTGTCTTTTAGGAAGGCTTCTAGTGGCACTTTATCCGCTTTTTTAAATAAAATTATTTTGCGTTTGTTTCTGATGGATTTGGAAGAAATGGTATTGAGCCTAGCTACAATGACCTTGTGATCACTAATCCCTGTATCAGTCATGATGCTCTCTATCAGCTCTGGATTGTTTGTGGCCAAGAGGTCAAGTGTGTTTTCGCAACCATTTACAATTCGCGTGGGTTCGTGGACTAACTGCTCGAAATAATTTTCGGAGAAAGCATTTAGGACAATCTCGGAAGACGTTTTCTGCCTACCACCGGTTTTGAACAAGTATTTTTGCCAACATACCGAGGGTAGGTTGAAGTCCCCACCAACTATAACCGTATGAGTGGGGTATTTATTTGTTACGAGACTCAAACTTTCTCTGAACTGTTCCGCAACTGTATCATCGGAGTCTGGGGGTCGGTAGAAGGAGCCAATTATTAACTTAATTCGGCTGTTAAGTATAACCTCCACCCACACCAATTCGCACGGAGTATCTACTTCGACTTCACTACAAGATAAACCACTACTGACAGACACCAACACTCCACCACCAATTCTGCCTAATCTATCTTTCCTGAACACCGTCTGAGACTTCGTAAAAATTTCTGCAGAACTTATTTCAGGCTTTAGCCAGCTTTCTGTACCTATAACGATATCAGCTTCTGTGCCTTCTATTGGCGCTTGAAGCTCAGGGACTTTTCCAGCGCAACTACAACAGTTTACAACTATAATTCCGACTGTTCCTTGATCCAAGCACGTCCTGTAATTGCCAAGCACCCTTTGACATTGCAGCCCATCCCGCACTTTCCCGAGGCCTTCTAACCTAAAAAACCGCCCAGTCCATGCCACACAGCCTCCGCTACCCGTGTAGCCGCCAGCTGAGTGTAGTGAACTCCTGACCTATTCAGCGGAACCCGAAACCCCACCACCCTATGGCGCAAGTCAAGGAATCTGCAGCCAATACGGTCGCAAAACCGTCTGAGCCTCTGATTCAGACCCTCCACCCGGCTCTGCACCAAAGGTCCGCAGTCGGTTCTGTCAACGATGCTGCAGATGGTGAGCTCTGCCTTCATCTCGTAAGCAAGACCGGCAGCCTTCACCAAATCAGATAGCCGCTGGAATCCAGAGAGAATTTCCTCAGATCCAAAGCGACACACGTCATTAGTGCCGACATGTGCCACCACCTGCAGCTGGCTGCACCCTGTGCTCTTCATGGCATTCGGAAGGACCCTTTCCACATCAGGAATGACTCCTCCCGGAATGCACACGGAGTGCACACTGGATTTCTTCCCCTCCTTAGCCGCCATATCCCTAAGGGGCCCCATTACGCGCCTAACATTAGAGCTCTGTCAAATTCTTCTCGCAGTGGCGTATCCCTCATCTCATTTTCATCTACGCCCTCTTCCATTTATATGTACATAGTGAATAACATCAAGGATAGGCTACAATCCTGTCTCACTCCCTTCTCAACCACTGCCTCCCTTTCATGCCCCCTTCAAAAATGGCTCTGAGCACTATGCGACTCAACTTCTGAGGTCATCAGTCGCCTAGAACTTAGAACTAATTAAACCTAAGTAACCTAAGGACATCACACACATCCATCCCCGAGGCAGGATTCGAACCTGCGACCGTAGCGGTAGCTCGGCTCCAGACTGTAGCGCCTAGAACCGCACTGCCAGTCCGGCCGGCATGCCCCCTTCAAGTTCTTGTACGGACCCTCTATATACATCTTCCACCTTTTAGTTTTCGCTTGTTGAAATAATTATTCCATATTTTTAATATGGACTAAAGTATTCAATACACAAGGGTTCTAAAATACACACCTTAAGAAATATGAGCACTCGTTCATCTTCGCTACTGTGAAACATCTCTATATTGCGAGCTCTTTGCTTGTCGCAGGGGTCGTAAGGCTGTCGCTCCATCCCGCATGTCTGTCGTCAAACGCCTCGATCTCGCCATCCTTTCTCTTCTGTCCTTCTTTTCTCCATAGCTTCTTTTATATCCGTTAGCCAACTTTTTCATGGTCCTCCTGTTTCCTCCTTCCAGGCGGTTGCCACGAAACTGCTCTCTTTGCCCACCTGCCTTCTGCCACTCTTTCGACATGCTCTAACCGTCCCGTCTTTTTTTCTATTCTATTCGTAATACTACAGTGTGTCTGTGTCCTTTCTATTTCCTCATTTCTTACATGACCAAGTCACGAAATTCTTTATGTTCCTCTTAAGTGGTCCATTTACTCCCATAACTTGTTACTGGCTCTATGAAGAGTTTGTGTAATCACATTTTAACCTCTAAACTCATTTTTGAAGGCAAAAATACAGGATTTATTTTTTGGATAGCCGCTCTTTTCCTCCAGATCCGTTGTTGGTACCTCTGACATGTCTTTCCATAACATCATTTCCATATTTTGATAGGTATTAGTATGAACCAAAACAAGAGTAAAATTTCCAACAGACGTGTGCTCTGAAATGCTTACTATGGAATCGTGCAGAGATCGCTTTGCCGCTCCAAAATGGGTAGAGTGAATCGATACCACAGATATCAGCGAGGTCTCGCTGCAACCGCAGCGACGTATGGGAGGCGCTACTGATGAGCACGCCTCCCCTCTCAGAACACCAGTGCACTCACACTGAGGTCAATATAGTGTCGGGCCTACAAGAGCGTGCCCTAGTTCGAAAACTTAGCTGCAGCACTCAACATCATCGAGTAGGACAGCGACTGTTACAGTTTCTAACGGAATGTAACGTTGAAAATTGTAGTTCTAGAGAACAGTTGTTAATTAGTGCATCAAGTGATGCTTTGCTAGCCCATGTCAGTTGTAAATTATCCAGTTCTCCTGTGGCAAAGGACTGTGGGAAAGTTAAATAATTATGTAATACATTTAACGAATATTTCATGCGTTCTGCTTTATGATCCTCCTCCTGTGCAATAAATAATTTAAACTAATATTTAATGTTTTCTGCTTGATGATCCTCCTCCTGGGGCAATCAACGAACCCATATTTGTGTCTGTACAACGGTAGTTTCGCCTGGTCACAACACTTAACTGAATTGCTATGAGCACTTGTTGATCTTAGCTAATGTGAAACGTATTTGTTCAAATGATCATGTGCTCAAAGGTCTCAAGGTACCCATTTTAAAGCTGGATATTTCTGTCCATACAACCACTTCTCCAAATATGGAAAGGGAAGAGTTTGCAGTAGGAGATATTTCGCAGTAGCAAAGATGAACATGTGCTCATAACTCTTAAGGTATGGTTTTTAGAACCCATGTTCAACAGACATTCTTTTTCTTGTTTTGCTCCATGCTACATCATCTCAAAATACGGAATACAATTTTAACGCCCAGTACGTATGTATGTATCAGTAGTAAACCTAAACTGTTATCACACGAAAAGAACATTAAATATTTATCAAAAAACGAAGAATCAACTACTGGGAAAAAGCGCTACTGCTGTAGTGGATATCATAATACACAGTACGTAATAAAACGAAATTAATAATAACGAAATCGAAAAAATACCCTTTAGCTATGTATCTCGAGTGGAGAATGTGACACTAAGATACACTGATCAGCCAGGACGTTATAACCACCTACCCAATAGTCGGTATGTCCATCTTTGGCACGGATAACAACGTCGGATAACAACGGTGTGGCATGGAAGCAATGATGTCTTGGTAGATCGCTGAAGGGAGTTGACATCACATCTGCACACACAAGTCACCTAATTCTCGTAAATTTCGGGGAGGGGGGAGGGGTGAGTGATGAGCTCTGATGCCACGTTCAATCAGTTCCCATATGTGTTCGATCACATTCGGATCTGGCGAGCTGGAGGGCCAACACATCAATCGGAACACTCCACTCTGTTCCTCGAACCACTCCATCACACTCCTGACTTTGTGACATGGCGCATTATCTTGCTGAAAATTACCACTGCTACGGTCGCAGGTTCGAATCCTGCCTCGGGCATGGATGTGTGTGATGTCCTTAGGTTAGTTAGGTTTAAGTAGATCCAAGACTGGGATTCTGATGACCTCAGATGTTAAGTCCCATAGTGCTTAGAGCCATTTGAACCATTTTTACCACTGCTGTTGGGAAGCGTGATCGTCATGAAGAGGTGTAAGTGCTCCATAACCAGTCTAAGATACTCCTTAGCCGTCATGGTTCCTTGCTCGGGCTCCGCTGGAGCTCCCTCAGAGCATAATGTAGCCGCCGCTAGCCTGTTTCCATCCCTCCGTACTGGTGTCAAGTTGTTCCCCTGGAAGAAGAAGCATTCGCGCCCTCCCATTGACACGATGAAGAAGGTATCGTAATTCATCAGACCATGCAACGCTTTGTCACTGCACCAATGTCCAGAACCGATGGTCACATGCCTATTTAGGTCTTAAGTTGCCGATGTCGTGGTGTTAACACTGGCACACGCATGGGTCGTCGGCTGCCGAGGCCCATCGTTCGGTGCACAGTGTGTTCAGACACACTTGTACTCTGTCCAGAATTAAAGTTTGATGTTAGCTCGGCCGCTGTTTGCGCCTGTCCTGTTTTTTTCAGTCTGCCCAGCCTACGACGTCTGACACCTGAATGAGGGGTGGCAGCCTAACCCCACGACGTCTGTACCCGGTTTTACCCTTGTTCTGCCAAGTGTTGAAGACACCCACCACAGCACTCCTCGAACACCCGACAAATCTTGCAGTTTCCGAAATGCTAATGCCGAGCCTCCAGGCCGTCATAATCTGCCCTCAGTCAGATAGATCGCGCGCCTTCCCTATTCTACACACGGACAGCACGCTCACCGATACTACATGCACCGTGCATGTGTCTGACTAGCTGTCATTCCTCACCAGGTGACACTGCTTTCGCCTGGACGAGTTCATATCGATAGTAGGTCGGTGGTCATACTTTTCCGGCTGATCACAGTTTGTACGTAGAATGAATAAATCAAAATGGGTACCTCAAAAAGAACTTTAACTATTTATCGAAAAATAAAATGCACTGAGTGTCGAAGAAAGCACTTCAGCTTTGGTGGGAATCACGATAAACAGTGTGAATTTAAAATAAAATTATCATAAGGAAACAAGAAGCTTGATAGAGACATGAACTGAAAACGTAATTCCCTTCGAAAAAGAAGACACAGTATTTTGTTTCTCACACAAGCAGAGATTAAAAAATAACTTCTCCCGAAACCATTAATATAAGTGCATAAAAAGCGGTATAAGAAATGCGATTCAGAATGTGCAGCAAGAAGTGACGTGAGAGCAGCCACTATTATTCACTGAAGAGCCGAAGAAACTGGTATATCTGCCAAATATCGTGTAGGGCCGCCAGGTCACGCAGAAGAGCCATAAAACGACGTGGCATTGACTCGACTAATGTCTGAAGTGGTGCAGGAGGGAATTGACACCATGAATCCTGCGGGGCTGTCGATAAATCCGTAAGAGTGCGAGAGGGTGAAGATCTCTTCTGGACAGCACATTGGAAGCCATCCTATATATGCTCAATAATGTCCACGTCTGGGGAGTTTGGTAGCCAGCGGGCGGAAGCGTTTAAAGTCAGAAGAGTGTTTCTAGAGCCAGCAATTCTGGACGTATGGGGTGTCACATTGTCCTGCTGGAATTTCCCACCTCCGTCGAGATATGCTATGGACATGAATGGATGCAGGAGGTCAGACAAGATGCTTATGTACATGTCACCTGTCAGAGTCGTATCTAGACGTATTAGGGGTCCCATATCACTCCAACTGCACACGCCCCACACCATTACAGAGCCTCCACCACCTTGAACAGTCCCCTGATGACGTGTAGGCTCCATGGATTCATAACATTGTCTCCACACCTGCACACGTCAATCCGCTCGACACAATTGGAAACGAGACTCGTCCGACCAGGCAACATGTTTCCACTCATCAACATTCCAGTGTCGGTGTTGACGGGAACAGGCGAGGCGTAAAGCTTTGTGTCGTGCAGTCATCATCGGCTCCGAAAGCCCATATCGATGATGTTTCGTTGAATGGTTCACACACTGACAGTTGTTGATGGCCGAGCCTTGAAATCTGCACCAATTTGCGGAAGGTTTGCACTGCTGTCACGTTGAACGATTCTCTTCAGTCGCCGTTGGTCCTGTTCTTGCAGGATGTTTTTGCGGTCGCAGCGATGTCGGGGATTTGATGTTTTACCGGATTCCTGATATTCACGGTACACACGTGGAATGGTCATATGGGAAAACCCCAACTTCATCTCTACCTCGGAGATACCATGTCCCATCGCTCGTGTGCCGACTATAACACCACGTTCAAGCTCACTTAAATCTTGACAACCTGCCATTGTAGCAGCAGTAACCGGTCTAACAACTGCGTCAGACACTTGTTGTCTTATTTAGGCGTCGCCGATCGCAGCTCCGTATTCTGCCCGTTTACATATCTCTGTATTTGAATACGCATGCCTATACAAGAGCCAGCCGCTGTGATCGAGTGGTTCTAGGCGGTTCAGTCCGGAACCGCGCTGCTGCTACGGTCACAGGTTCGAATCCTGCCTCGGGCATGGATGTGTGTGATGTCCTTAGGTTAGCTAGGTCTACGTAGTTCTAAGTCTATGGGACTACTGACCTCAGATGTTAATTCCCATAGTGCTCAGAGCCATTTGAACCATTTTTGAGCCCATATCAGTTTCTCTGGCGCTTCAGTGTAGCTTCACTGGTCAAAGCCGAGGGCTAACTGATCAAGGAAACCTGTGGGGGAACGACTTTTGAATGGGGAGGTCACCTTTGTCTCATACAGCAGACGCTCTCGCCATTTTCTGGCAACTTTCAAAGTGCAGCTACTGAGCTCGGCTAGTAGCTGCATCAGGAGAGCGGCACGTTCGCTACAGACACACGTCGGCTTGTAAGACGAGCCGCTGGTGGGAATTCCGCACATTAAGTTGCCGTGCCTCAAGGTGAGGCTGTTCCGCGCTCTCCACGGCCGCTGTTCGCGAACACACGTCCCTGCTCTCCCGTCCGGAAACCTGATTCTCTACAACCATATCTGCCCTTGCAAAGTTATTTATGTTTCGAGGACCCCTTCATACTGCAGTAAATATCAGCGTTTCTTCTAGTATTTTACTTATCCACGTAATTTATGTCATACAGTAGTTAGTATATACGAGGGTGGTTCAAAAACTATGGTAACGTATGTCTAGGACAAAAGGTTTAGTCACGAACTCACAGATACATACAGTACTCATCACTATCGTGTATCCTCGTATGTTATGTTGCTGCATTAAGAGAAAATCCAATATTTGAAGATATTATCTGTTAACTACGCTATCTACGTCAAAATCAGCGTTGTGAGTTAGACCCTTCGTTGGGATAGTATTTATCCTTCAGCAAAATCAAATCACAACTGTCAGAACACGCATACTCCAGCCTATATTCGCGCCCATCAAGTACAAAATATATAAATTTATATTCTCTATAAGCCAATACTACAATTTCAGAAAAATTGATTTATTAAATAGAAAGTGATAAACAAGCAGGTCAATAACACGTTGATCCACCTTTGGCGCTTATGCAAGCAGAATGGCATTGATTGATGGTATTGGATGTCCTGCTGAGAGATCCTGTGCCAGATTTTGTCCTATTGCTGTGATAGATCGTCAAAATCCCGACATGGTCGGAGAGAGCTGCCCGTAATGCTCCACACTTTCTCGATTGGGGAGAGATCGGGTGACCTTGCTGGTCAAGGTAGAGTTTGGCAAGGACAAACACTAGGAGTAGAAACTTTCGCTTTCTGAGGGAGGGTATTATTTTGCTGAAATGTAAGCGCAGTATGGTATGCCATGAACGGCAACAAAACGTGGCGTATAATATCGTGGACGAACAGCTGTACTGTAAAGGCGCCGCACATGAAAACCAAAAGGAGTGCTTTTTACGAAATCAAATGGAGCCTCGACCATCGCTCCTGGCGGTTGGGCCGTATGGTGGGCGACAGTCAGACTGGTATCCCATCGCTGTCTGGTGCGTCTCCATACACTCCGTCGATGGTCATTGGGTCTCAGTTCGAAGCGGGACTCATCACAGGAGAGAATTCTGTTCCATTCAGTGATATTCCAGGCCGAAGATAACGCCTCTCCGCATACGGCGAGAGTTTCTACTGCTACTTTTTGTTTGTGCTTGCTAAATCCTACCTCTGCCAGCACGGTCGCTGGATCTCTTCCCAATTAAGAACGTTTGCACAATTATGGGCAGGATTCTCCAAGCAGCTCGTGATTTCGGCATCTAACACGGCAGTTGGACAGAATTTAGCACAACATCCCTCAGAAGAACATCCAGCAACGCTTATTAATCAATGCCAAGGTGAGTAACTGCTTGATTAAGCACCAGAGGTGGACCAATGCGTTATCGCCTCACTCTATTTGCGTAGTTCTTTATCTTGAATAAATCATCCAATTTTTTTGAAATTGCTGTCATTTGTCTGTATATGTACTTCACATCTGAACAATCTTCCCTCAAACACTTCACAAACTGTGCGACCTGAGGTTTTCTGTACAGTCGTAGCTGCACCACTAAGTGGACTACATCTGTCCACGTGTCCACACTTCAACACCTGACCTGCTGCCCAAGGGGAAATGAGTATTAATGGCTCCCTCTTTCCATACGTACTTGAAGCTACTACTCGGCACCCTTGGGCATGGGTGTGTGTGTCTGTCCTTAGCATAATTTAGGTTAAGTAGTGTGTAAGCTTGGGAACTGATAGCCTTAGCAGTTAAGTCCCATAAGATTTAACACACATTTGAACATTTGGTACTACTCGACCTAAACACATACGACATGTAGTAGCTATAATTATTAGTCTGGAAATGTCGTAAAGCCGGCTGGAGTGGCCGAGCGGTTCTAGGCGCTACAGTCTGGGACGGCGCGACCGCTACGGTCGTTGGTTCGAATCCTGCCTCAGGCATGGATGTGTGTGATGTCCTTAGATTAGTTAGGTTTAAGTAGTTCTAAGTTCTAGGGGACTGATGGCCTCAGATGTTAAGTCCCTTAGTGCTCAGAGCCAAATGTCGTAAATACTGATGTAATGTTGTTCAGTACACCGTCCTCGGTCACCAATAGAAATATCTGTACTTACAACCATTACGTCCTGTATATAGCAGACTCTGCTACGATTTCTGTTCTGCTTGTAAATTGGTGTTCTTATAAACATGCTTTCAGTGGTAAGTGCACGACTCTGCTTTCGGATTTGGACTTGAATGTGGCTGCTACATGACGTTGCTTAGTGCAGAAGTCAGGTATATTCATACATCTCCAACGTCACTGTGGCTCCAACTGGCCAAGGTAAAAGCTG
This sequence comes from Schistocerca gregaria, assembly GCF_023897955.1. Classification (NCBI taxonomy): domain Eukaryota; kingdom Metazoa; phylum Arthropoda; class Insecta; order Orthoptera; family Acrididae; genus Schistocerca; species Schistocerca gregaria. The sequence continues at coordinate 824,489,243 of NC_064921.1, read as the reverse complement.
TCACCTACACGGACAGGAACCGGAAAACGAACAGTACGTCGTTACCAAGGTCTGTATATTCAGAATGCCAATCGATTTTAAAACAGAAAAAAGACAGCTGCACATGAGGCATCCATCAATGTTTTCCAGAGACGCTGGTCACGAGTAGAGAACCAGAAACTCTCTGAAGGTTTAATGATATCATCTTGCAGTATTTTGCCCAATTCCTCCTGGACTGTTTATCGTTCATAATTGGTGGATACTCGCCAGTATTGATACAGCGTTTTACCATGGACCTCTTTCTCTCTCTTCCTTCACTCCGGATTTGAATGCATCCGAAAACTGGGGCAGAACGGCTGACGTAAGCCCTCGATCAGGCCATATCCCACTGGCAGTTCGGCCGTAGGTTCTTCCACTACTTTGTCGTGGATGACACTAATCTGCCCTTCACGAGCTGGTTGGGCTCACCCTACGTACAATATCTTTAGGGAAGAGTCGCAACTGCTTGTGAGAGCTGCTGATCCAAAGTTCTCCCTGACCACTTATAATACTTATGATAGTCGCTGCCCTATAGATTTAGTTTGTGAGCTTGGACTGGGTAGCTTTTTGCAATCGGCAAAAGATTCATAGTTTAACTAAGCAATTCGATTGTCGACTGGAACTCATCTAGTTAACGACCATGGGATAGCAACGCTACAGCAGTAGAGAACCGTTTAAGGATTAGATTAGATAATTCCAATTGATCCACAGTGAATAGGTCCTCCAGGATGTAGAAAATGTCAGAAAAACAGTAATACATGACAAATATCTACAACTAAAGCAAATAAGCTGATGTACTTTCCACAGGTCCCAAGTGGAATGATCACCATTTTTTAATGAACACTATATGAAAGAATCATTTTACAACACTCATTTACTAAGATCGCTTTAATGTAATGAACTTAAAATTTTAAAAAGAATTTTTTTTATTTATAAATTAATAAACATATAATAGAACTACTACAATACTTATTTAAAATGAACACATTGCCGCAGTGGAATGGTGCAGAAGTTATATTGTACTTTATATATACCCACCCACCCACACACACACACACACACACAGAGAGAGAGAGAGAGAGAGAGAGAGAGAGAGAGAGAGAGAGAGAAATCAGTTGGTTCAACTGAGAAATTCATCAATGGCGTAGAAGGAGTTGGCCAGCAATAAATCCTTTAGGCATATCTTAAACCGAATTTCATTGGTTATTAAGCTTTTTATGGCTGCTGGCAAGTTACTGAATATGTATGTTCCCGAATAGTGCACACCTTTTGTACAAGAGTAAGTGACTTTAAATCCTTGTGAAGATTAGAGTTTAATGTCCCATCGACAGTGTGGTCATTACAGGTGGAGTACAAGTTCAGATTATGAAAGGATGGGGAAGGATATCGGTTGTGCCCCTTTCAGATGAACCATTCTGGCATTACCCTGGAGTGATTTAGGAAATCACGTAAGACGTAGATCTAGAATACGCGTCCATTGTCCCAGCCACTGGGCCACTTCAGTGAAACCGTTCAGAACAATGTCTCTTGCGTACGCTTGTTGGAATAGCTTCGCGAAACTTTAGCTCTAATTTTACACCTTTTATGTCTGATTTGATGAATGCAAGAAGTCCCACCTGACTATAACATTATGACGGCATTCTGCTAAAGCGACAGATTCGAAGGGCCGCGTTTTATCATTGATAGCTAGTCTTACAATACATGTTCCTGTCAAGTGGACCTATTGCCACGAGTTGTGGCGGATGCCATTGGCTAAATGATTGGCGTAAAAAACTGGTGACCCACAGCTATGTCGCAAGGCACCCGCCACATTTGTGGAGCGATTACACATATATTTATTAATTCTCCATATAGGATACTCTAACAATTCTTTATGTTTTATATAGCCTCTAGACACGGGAAGCATCGACCGTGTTTCCCTTGCCTGTAATCTTGGCTTGGTTCAATACACAAAAGTAAATGAACAAAAATAGCTGTATGATACTGCCTCTTTATCTTATTAAAAAAATAATTCGCCATTTCAAGTATTGGCTTTCACCGGAACGAGTTTCCCAACCTACATTACATCACTGTAAAATTCATTCATGGTCATACAGGCTAGTAACAAAGCATGACAAAGTGCTATTGAAGCCTTGTGCTCTCTCATCAATCTTCCGCCACCGAGTGAGGTGTAGAATAGGTTAGCATATCAGTGTCACGTTTGGGAGGACGACAACTGAAATCAGCATTCTGTCAACCACATTTACGTTTTCATTGCTATCACTAAAACGCTCCAGGCAAACGCCAGGATGGTTCCTTTGCAAACGGCAAGCGCGATTTTCTTATCAATGTTCCGTAATCTGAGCTTGTGCTTTGTTCAAAAATGGTTCAAACGGCTCTGACCACTATGGGACTTAACTTCTAAGGTCATCAGTCCCCTAGAACTTAGAACTACTTAAACCTAACTAACCTAAGGACATCACACACATCCATGCCCGAGGCAGGATTCGAACCTGCGACCGTAGAAGTCACACGGTTTCGGACTGCGCGCCTAGAACTGCGAGACCACCGCGGCCGGCGGAAGTAATTATGCAGTACAGATTCTGGACGGCCTTGACCCCATTTTCAAGGTCAAAGAGGGTAATTCCAGGAACTGAGAAAATGAAGGAGGTATCAGATTACATTTCTAGTATCATGTTACACCTGAAGTAACTGGACAAGTTATATTCTACATCAATCGGCCCCCCTCCTCCCCCCTCAGGAACCTCAAACTCCTCCTCCTCCTCTCCCCTCCTGCAACAATTGAAGTCAAGATCTCATTCCCCCTCTTCATCTCTTTATAACTAGAGAAATTAAGTGGGATGCATCTTTCGAAGTCTGTAAGCCGACGTGAAAGGATCACCATGAAGTATCACGGACCAGCCACCACCCCAGGCAGAATGAGAAGACATATAAGTACAACTAACACCTTCCTTTCATAATTAATTACTATTTTTCATTTTTAGGCAATTTTTCACAATTTTGCCGCTTTTCGAAGTACCCACATTGCATTCTAAGACATATGTACATAGGATGTTAAACAATTAGCATAGTATATCATTCAACTAACTACACAAATAACTCAAGTTAAACAACTTTCACAATGCATTATTTAACAATGAACTCACTATTGGCGACGAATTAAATGTTTAATAAATTAGGACAATATTCCATATTAAACATACTCTGCAATGCTTTATTAGAAACAAATATGCTGTTGCTGAGCCTTTTAAAAATGTTAAACAAGTACCACAACATGATTTTTAAAGAAAAATCTCTAGCTACAAACCAAACCTACAGCATCCCAACATTACTAGTGTCTGTGTGCAAAGTGTATCTGTTAAAACGAGCACATTGTCCTATGTTAAAACAAGCACAGTGTTCTATAGAAAGAAATACGGTAATATAATGGTGTAACGACGTATTCCGGAAACCTCAGCAAATATTAACAAATTTTTGACGTAAGACACTTTGACAATATAATATAATGTGGCTGAGTCATTATAATTTAATGATGTCATAGGAAATTTTGTTAGCACTTTAACCATCTAAATTACAAGGACCTCACCCTATGCATTATTAATGTGTGATGTCACTAGGAATGGATAGAGAAATAGACTTAAAAAAACTAAAAGAACTGCTATTTGGTGGCCTGTGCATAATGTCATCGTGACACCACTGTCTAACTAGGCTCTGTAGGATCAGTTAATCCTAGCTCTGGCTAGCACTTGATGGGTCTACATCTACATCTACATCTACATCTACATGACTACTCTGCAATTCACATTGAAGTGCTTGGCAGAGGGTTCATCGAACCACAATCATACTATCTCTCTACTATTCCACTCCCGAACAGCGAGCGGGAAAAACGAACACCTAAACCTTTCTGGTCGAGCTCTGATTTCTCTTATTTTATTTTGATGATCATTCCTACCTATGTAGGTTGGGCTCAACTAAATATTTTCGCATTCGGAAGAGAAAGTTGGTGACTGAAATTTCGTAAAAAGGTCTCGCCGCGACGAAAAACGTCTATGCTGTAATGACTTCCATCCCAACTCGTGTATCATATCTGCCACACTCTCTCCCCTATAACGTGATAATACAAAACGAGCTGCCCTTTTTTGCACCCTTTCGATGTCCTCTGTCAATCCCACCTGGTAAGGATCCCACACCGCGCAGCAATATTCTAACAGAGGACGAACGAGTGTAGTGTAAGCTGTCTCTTTAGTGGACTTGTTGCATCTTCTAAGTGTCCTGCCAATGAAACGCAACCTTTTGCTCGCCTTCCCGACAATATTATCTATGTGGTCCTTCCAACTGAAGTTGTTCGTAATTTTAACATCCAGGTACTTAGTTGAATTGACAGCCTTGAGAATTGTACTATTTATCGAGTAATCGAATTCCAACAGATTTCTTTTGGAACTCATGTGGATCATCTCACACTTTTCGTTATTTAGCGTCAACTGCCACCTGACACACCATACAGCAATCTTTTCTAAATCGCTTTGCAACTGATACTGGTCTTCGGATGACCTTACTAGACGGTAAATTACAGCATCATCTGCGAACAGTCTAAGAGAACTGCTCAGATTGTCACCCAGGTCATTTATATAGATCAGGAACAGTAGAGGTCCCAGGACGCTTCCCTGGGGAACACCTGATATCACTTCAGTTTTACTCGATGATTTGCCGTCTATTACTACGAACTGCGACCTTCCTGACAGGAAATCACGAATCCAGTTGCACAACTGAGACGATACCCCATAGCTCCTCAGCTTGATTAGAAGTCGCTTATGAGGAACGGTGTCAAAAGCTTTCCGGAAATCTAGAAATACGGAATCAACTTGAGATCCCCTGTCGATAGCGGCCATTACTTCGTGCGAATAAAGAGCTAGCTGCGTTGCACAAGAGCGATGTTTTCTGAAGCCATGCTGATTACGTGTCAATAGATCGTTCCCTTCGAGGTGATTCATAATGTTTGAATACAGTATATGCTCCAAAACCCTACTGCAAACCGACGTCAATGATATAGGTCTGTAGTTAAATGGATTACTCCTACTACCCTTCTTGAACACTGGTGCGACCTGCGCAATTTTCCAATCTGTAGGTACAGATCTATCGGTGAGCGAGCGGTTGTATATGAGTGCTAAGTAGGGAGCTATAGTATCAGCGTAATCTGAAAGGAACCTAATCGGTATACAATCTTGACCTGAAGACTTGCCCGTATCAAGCGATTTGAGTTGCTTCGCAACCCCTAAGGTATCTACTTCTAAGAAACTCATGCTAGCAGATGTTCGTGTTTCAAATTCTGGAATATTCCATTCGTCTTCCCTGGTGAAGGAATTTCGGAAAACTGCGTTCAATAACTCCGCTTTAGCGGCACAGTCGTCGATAACAGTACCATCGGCACTGCGCAGCGAAGGTATTGACTGCGTCTTGCCGCTTGTGTACTTTACATACGACCAGAATTTCTTCGGATTTTCTACCAAATTTCGAGACAATGTTTCGTTGTGGAACCTATTAAAGGCATCTCGCATCGAAGTACGTGCCAAATTTCGCGCGTCTGTAAATTTTAGCCCATCTTCGGGATTTCGCGTTCTTCTGAACTTCGCATGCTTTTTCCGTTGCCTCTGCAACAGCGTTCGGACCTTTTTTGTGTACCACGGGGGATCCGTTCCATCTCTTACCAGTTTATGAGGTATGAATATCTCAATTGCTGTTGCTACTATATCTTTCAATTTGAGCCACATCTCGTCTACATTCGCATAGTCAGTTCGGAAGGAATGGAAATTGTATTTTAGGAAGGCTTCTAGTGGCTCTTTATCCGCTTTTTTAAATAAAATTATTTTGCGTTTGTTTCTGATGGATTTGGAAGAAATGGTATTGAGCCTATCTACAATGACCTTGTGATCACTAATCCCTGTATCAGTCATGATGCTCTCTATCAGCTCTGGATTGTTTGTGGCTAAGAGGTCAAGTGTGTTTTCGCAACCATTTACAATTCGCGTGGGTTCGTGGACTAACTGCTCGAAATAATTTTCGGAGAAAGTATTTAGGACAATCTCGGAAGACGTTTTCTGCCTACCACCGGGTCCCTCCTACACCTGCAGCTTCAGATGGGGGACTTGCCGAAGAGGATGCTGGTATCTGTGGGGTACAGCACGCAACACAGTGTGGTCACCAGCATCTGTCGAAAACATCCCAGGCACACACTAGGGAGGGAAGAAGTGAGAAGTAGAATAACGCCTTTCACTAGACACCAACTGTCAAGAAGTCGCCCAACATACGGTACACTGCAGGCAACAGAAATTAGCTGGCACAGCTGCGACCCTCGCAAGAGATAACTCACTGTGGAGAATACGGACCAAACCGTGATAGACGGCAATTCTCCAGAATACATTTTGTATTAAATGCGCTCGCCATGTTTCACACTGCCTCCGTCAATCCTTCTGTGCCCAGAACCCGCACCGCATAACTACTGGCAGGACGTTAATTACTAAGCTTCAGCACCAAGAAAGAGTTGTGTGACATACACGAAAGTTGGTAGGCGTGTTTCTACATCTGAAATATGATGTCTATTGAAATTTCGCGCCAGTCGCATAAGAGTGGCGCTAGTAACGCCACTATGAGGATGCAAATCAGATTTCCTTTAAATACACGCTGTAACACTCGTGAGCGTCAGTTACCTTTGAGATTGGAATGACTGATTGATGTTAGTCAAGAATGCATTTAAGGTGCCAAAGACACCGTTATCAACACTTCACTGACTTTGAACGATGTCGTGTAATAGTGTTACGAGGAGTTGGATGTTCCTTCTGTGATACTGCAGAGAGACTTGGCGGGAATGTAGCCACTGTACCCCATTGTTGGCAGCGGTGATTATGAAAATTTAGGGTCGCAAGAAGACCAGGCTCCGAACGGCCATTTGGCACTAGCGAGATAAAAGACCGTCGTGTTCGGGGTATGGCTCTGGCAACATATATGGCAGATGTAAATTCCTAACCAATTCAGGAAAGAAGGCATCAACACCGGTTCTCAATCAGCATATGGGCAGCCGAACTGGGTGACAGATCAATGGGGCCTACATATTCCGAGAAAAGTTAATTGGGGCGCATTATCGGACTTTCTCAATAATCTGTTGCCCTCCTTGCTGAAGGCTGTGCCATTGCAACAACGAATAAAAATGTGGTTCATGCATGAAGGCGCACCACCGGTCTTTCATCGCAGTTAAAGTTAAAACAAATGAGCCCTCGATAACAATTTTTAGTCTTATTAACCAGGTTTCAACATTTCTAAGGTGCCTCCATCAGAATTTAAATGTTTAAAGTGGCCTATAACGTAATTACAAATTTATGGGAAAAGAAAAATCTATATATAAAAGTGTAAGTACTGACTAACAATACAAGACAGAGACAGTACTTACATGTCACTTATAAAATAAATAACAGGCCAGAAAGGCTTTAGTCACAATTTTTTTTTTTTAGAAGGAATGCATGAAGGCGAGCCACTATGGGCTGCTCATATCTGTGATGCCACAGGTAGCGCGAACACTTGAAGCAGACACTTCAGAACCGCTTCATTGTTAGTTGGAGGACACTAAAGATCGCGTCTTCAATGCGTGCCAGCAAGTAAAACAACAATTGGGTGTACTTGAAATTGTGCGTCATTCCTTACGCCGGAGGGCAGAGAGGCGCACTGCCATAAATGGACGCCACGTTGAACACCTCATGTAAACACGTGTTTATCGCAGAAACTATGCGTTTCCGGACTCAAATTAATGGACTTATTTCAGGAAGTATGCATTTCAGAACCCATGCTTTTGGACTACTACCTCTTAAAGTATTTCGACATTGTATTTTTGAACACCCTATATAATCTGCGGCCACGAGCTCGAATCCAGTCCACCACCAGCAACGGAGGGTGAAGCTTTGACAATGCCAGCCACTCGTGCTGGCGAAAACCCAGAAACCCGTCAAACGAACGTCGTCCGAAAAACACACAGAGGAAATAAACTGCTGTTATACGCAGACTTGACTTAAATTTCAAGATCTTTAAACTTGTCCTACAACGTTTTCTTGTCAGGTGACCCATTAAAAACAAATATAACATGTTGTGTGCCTAATTGGTTAACTTTACTGCGTCGACGTCATCCTTGTGCACAGTAGCCAAGTATGATGATAATTTACATATTATTTTGCGTCTCCAACGGGCATTATACTCGCACGTCTTGTATTACTACGGTTTAGTTTCATTAACGAGACAGAGTTGAGTCCACTTCCCCTAGAAATACAAGATGCTCGTGCACTGGCAATAATTCACAATATAGTCATCACAGTAGGAATTTTGAAAATGTGGGGTGTATGCAACAGATAATAATAAGGTGAACTATTCATGCATCAATTAGTAGACAGTGTAAGGGGTGAAAAATTCATACATCAGTTGTGTGCTGCGAGTGCCCCACCTTTTTCGTTGAAATCAGGCATGTGTTTTCATCTATGAAAAATTCACAATCACAAAATTTCAAGATTTTCTGTATGGGGCGAGGAATCTGTAAGGACTAGGAGAAATTATTTTGTACTTTTTAGCCGGATTTAAAAACATGTAATAAAAAAATAATTCAATTCTTTCCAAACAATTATTTTCTCCCTTTTAATGTTGTGTATGTGAAATTTTTCAGTCGATTTCAAACATCGAGATGAGATTACGACAGAGACATGTGCTAAATTTCAGATTTATTTCAGTTTCTCTTCACCTGTCTGAACCAGTATATTGTTTCCTCCTATGAATATCTCGCAAAAAGAGCGTGACGGTAAAAATGAGAGAGATTCAAGCTTACACGCACGATTAGCACCAATCGTTCTTTCCGTCTACCATTCGTGACTGGAACAAGGAAAGGGGCAAATGGCAGTGGTAGACAAAGTACACTCCTATATGCACCATACAATAAAGTGAATTACTATTGCATTGACATCCAGTTCTGACCTCTTGAAAGCTTCAAATCTGTAGCTCATCAGGAAGTTAGTTTAAAATGAAGACCAAAATTTGTAAAAAACACTAAGACAAGAAAGCGACACAAAAAAGTCACAGAAAGCATGTGAGTCTGACTCCATCACTACGATACAAGATACAATTTATCATGCAAAAGAGTCATTAGACGCATTTTTCTCTAGTATTCCGCGAAATTTCGATTTTGCTGTGTGCAGCTTAAGTCAGCCCAAACAAATACTGCTGATCACATTTTTTCATACGACACCCATTCTCAAGCCAAAGGATCGGCTTGTTTTCCGTTACGGACAAAATGATTTTTAAGACGTGGTTTTACGTGCTCACTCGATAGATAGGTCCTAGATTAGCCTACTGCGATGTTTGTTTTATCTGTTTGTAGTAACAGGATAAAACAGGAAGAGTAATCACCAGCAACAGCACCGCCGTGGCCAGAGTTGACTGCTGTCGTCGCGTAGAGGCGCTGCTGAACAGTCGTTGCTGAAGTGTTGGTTAGTTTTTGAGTTTTAGTGTCCTTTTTAACACATATAGATGAAATACATATCGCAGTAGACTAATCTGGGACCTCTCTATTGAGTGAGCACGTAAAACCCAGTCTTAAAAATCATTTTGTTTGTAATGGAAAACAAGCCGACGCTTTCCGTTGACACTGGTTGGTTGGTTGACTGGGGAGAAGCGACCAAGCAGAGAGACATAGGTCCAGTCGGATTAGGGAAGGTTGGGGAAGGAAGTCGACCGATTTCGGCATTTGCCTGAAGCGATTTAGGGAAATCACGATAAACCTAAATCAGGGTGGCCGGAAGCGGGTTTGAACGGTCGTTCTGCCGAATGCGAGTCCAGTGTGCTAGCCCGGCGTCACCTAGCTCGGTCCGTTGAAACTGGGTGTCACATGAAAGACATGGTGAGCAATATTTGTTTGGTGTGATTCCATCTATAAAATGTAAAAACAAAATTGCAAATGGTGAGCAATATTTGTTTGGTGTGATTCCATCTACAAAATGTAAAAACAAAATTGCAAATATCTCGCAAAACACCAAGGGAAAAGCGCCTGATGACTCTTAGGGTGGACACCCGATGTGGCCGGCCGGTGTGGCCGAGCGGTTCTAGGCGCTTCAGTCTGGAACCGTGAGACCGCTAAGGTCGCACGTTCGAATCCTGCCTCGGGCATGGATGGGTGTGATGTCCTTTGGTGAACCCTGCTTCATCGGTAAATAAAATGCTGGATGAGAACAGTGGATCTACGGCACACTTCTGCAACAGCCATTGAGAGAACTCCCTTCTGCTAAGATGATCCTGTGGGCTTAGGGCCTGAGCACACTGTAGATGATATGGGTAAAGCAACTGTTCATGAAGAATTCCCCAGATAAGACAGTGAGACACTCCTTCTGCTACTGCTAATCGACCCACACTAGTCCCAGGGGTTTCTTGCATCGAACGTAGCACACCCTTCTCCATGTCAGGTGTACGGACTGTGCAGGGCCCTCCGCTGTCAGTCTTCCGAGGTGCAAGGGTACCTGTGTCCCTCTGACGCTGGAAAAGTCTACCGAACAGCTTACCAGAGGGCACTCTGCGCTGCAGATATTTTTCAGCGTAGAGGGCACAGGCTCACAGGCTACATCCATTTGCTAAGCCAAAGTAGAGTATCTTATTCGCCATTTCCCTTGTCGAGAAGTAGGCTCCCATTGCTAACAAGTGTTGGAAGGGAGAAAATGTAAATTTACTACACCACCTGTACGTGCAAACAGCGCAATGAAGTAAACATGTAAGTGAATCCGCGTTTGGAGGAAAGTAAAACACCAAGGTGTGTACCCAGTCCACCCCCAGCCATAGAGAGTGAAGCTTTGACAATGCCAGCCACTGGCGCCGGCGAAGCGTCAGCAAAAAATGAAACTGCAGTCGGCCTTGACAGAGCTGTACAGTAGGGCACACAGACACTAATGCTAGATAGAGCATTCTGAGTAAGACTTCATAATACCCTGCTGATACGTTTGACGGAGCGCCAATGCAACCACTCTGTGCTAATATCCGCAACCAAGAGTCGTGCAGCCCTTCATATAAACACGTGTTTATCTCGGAAAGTATGCGTTTCCGTACGCATGTTTGTTGGACTTATCCTTCTTGTTTCGACGAGTACTACCACCAGTCAGAGTGTCAGACACTCTTTTTCTTGAACTCCCTGTATGTACCTGGCGCGCGTGCGCTAACGCCCAACGGCTTTCGCCTAGTCATGGCAGTGGTCGTTCGGTGCAGCGCGGGAATCGAGGATCCTTTCACCTTGAGGTTTCCATCTTTTTTGTTCAAGCTGTTGTCATGTTTGTGTATTTCTATAGCTTCCTTGAACAATCGGATGTGACAGCCCTTCTCTACAGCAAGAACTTCCGTGTGGGCGAGTTTTACTATGTGGGCGGTCTTACACAGCGCATGGTCCGTCACGGTCGACTTCTCCACCTACCCAAATGTGCAATGGGGCTCAACAAGAAAGATGAAGGACTCAAGGTGAAAAGATCCTGGATTCCAGTGCAGGAGCGAACGAATGTTGCAGGTAGCAAGGGGAGAACCTCAGCGGTATTGACCGCGGAAAAGCCGTTGAGCGTTGGAGTGCCAGGTACATATAACCTGTGGCCGCGAGCTGTTCTCCAGTCCACCACCAGCAATAGAGTGTGAAGCTTTGACAGTGCCAGCTACTTGTGCCGGCGAAGCGTCAGCAAAAAATGAAACTAAAGTCGGCCTTAAGTATTTTGTGTCTGTATGGGATTAGGAATTTTACGGAGCTAGGAGACATTGCTTTATGATTCCGATTTAAAAATGTGGTTATTGAAATTTTTATGTGAATAATTACTGACTCGTAATCTCTGACAGCCAAGACAGCACTCCTCACTAAAAAGTAGTCTACTATTACCATAAACTAAGGCCACAACTTGACAACAAAATTTAAGGGTAGGTGTTTGTTCAGTTGTCTTTGACGGATTATAGATTTAATCTCTGTTCTAAGTGGATCTGCCTTTTCTAAATCCGGCTTCATACTCATTTAGTTGTCTATCTACAGGTTTTTTCAGTCCTGTTCAGTAGAAGTTTTGAAAACTGTATAGAAAACTCACAGGAGACATGTTCTGCGCTTATTGAAGTCTTATTTTCACGCGTTTCTTGTGTCGTGGGTGTATTGCTAAGACCATCCATTCCTTCCGGAATAATTCCAGTTATCCACAGTTTTCAAAAACTGTTTGAGGACATACAGGGTGATTCAGCTGAGCATACCGTCGTTTTGAGAAACCTGCGATGTTGTATCTGTCATTCAAGAACAACGCGCGACATCATAAAAACGGACGGGGCCTTTTCTAAGAACGTTAACGTAGCTTAATTTTGCACTGAGATACGTTTTCGCCAGAGGCCACGATTTTCGAGTTATTCGAGAAAAACGTACAATAGTGACCTTCAAATGCACCTCCACACCCATACTCATCCCTCTGTACAATCTTATTGGAAAATATTGCTATTTTTTATTTGCTAGTTAGTTAGTGTCTTTTCGAACGAACATTTATTTTCGTTATGAACATAAGATGTTTTTGCAAGTGGTGTAAGTTGTAAATGTTTAAAGCTTGTACACTCTTTAAGATCAGAATGTTTAATACTTCGTCTACTAACGTGAAAGTAATTGCGTGGGTTCTTGTTGTACACCTTTGCATTACACGTAGGCCACAGAAATAGTATCTATCCGCATTTATACTCAGTACTTTATACACTGAAAGAAATTAGGGTTAAGTATGTAAAATTATACCGGTACAAGTGAAAATAATTTAATCTATGCAAGAAAAACAATCTCGGACGTTAAGAATCTGTTCCTATGTGTGCATAAAATGTGAATTGGACACTACAGAAGCATAGTTTCAGTATTGCAATATATCCCCCATAAATCCATAATGTTATTATGATTCAATATCTTTTACTTTTACACCACCATAAACAGAAAATTAATTATTTTACCTTAAGCCATGAAACCAGGCGTTATCGATTCTGGACTTTTTACTTACATCAGCTCTACACCTTTTGTAGAAAAATATCTGTGACAGATCTTAGAACTCCTGTAGAATGATAACATAACTGACTGTGCACTTTACGTTGCGTTATTTCATAAATAATTAATGAAAATTAAAATTTCCGCGTAATGGCGGACAATGAGACCAGCGATGTTGCGTTCCTCCCCGCAGCAGTTTGCGTCAAAAATGTCGAAAACTCAAGAACGTGGCAAATGTGAATTACTTTTTTTATAAATGAAAACATGTAACCACATTTACTGCGAAGTCCCTCTTTCAGAATAAATCAAATTCAGCAGAGCAACAGACGTGAATACAGGGATTCACTATTACTCAAATCGAATACATCCGATCAATAGCGAGCGAAGAAAACGACAAGACAGTAGCAAGAGGGAGAAAACGAACAGAATCCCCAGAGATATTCTTATCGCAGGATTATATATATCAAATGACACCAGCCAGCGATAACATGCTGGCTTCTTTATACACATCCTTCATAGTCTTTAGCAGTCATAAACGAGATATTTACTAAATGTACATAATCACAGATTTCATCACAGTTTCCAGTATCAGAATAATATTTCACTGTTCACTAAAATCCAAATAGTTCGTGTATTTTATATTTAGTTGTAAAAAGTCTCCATGGGAACGCTACACCTCACCAGTCAGTATTTCTAGTATGTTGTTCGTGGCACCTACTCCTCCTACTGTACAAACATTTCCGACTGTCCGAACTGTTCAAGATATTCGACCTTGTTTGGTCTTTACCGATTGGGCTCTTACGCCACCAGCATAGTCGAATATTTCGGTTACATTATTAATTTAAAAGTGCCCGTGAGGATAATGAAAGAAAAACGATTTTTGTAAACGTGACAGTAAAAATAATTACGTTGACATTTCGATCCAAACTTAACTCTTACAAGCACAGTAGTTTCGTACTCAGAAGGCCTGACGAATACAACGATGAAATTGTTTAAGAGGTTAAAATTCACAAAATTGTAGGATAAAATTTACACAAACGTCAATGTTACAATTTATAAGTGATCTTCTAAGCCGTTGACGTAATAAGACCAGCCAGTGAGGACTAAAAAGGGTCGAATGTGGGGAGTAATTCATGCAGTCGAAAAAATTTTTACAGTGGAAGGTGAGAGTCCCATGAACAACAAACTAGAAATCTATTAGTATCAAATATAGGCCTTAATTTGAGGAAGTAATTTCTGAGAATGGGCGTTTGGAGCACAGCATTGTATAGTAGTGAAACACTGACTGTGGGAAAACCGGAACAGAAGAGAATCGAAGCATTTTAGATGTAGTGCCACAGATGAATGTTGAGAATTAGGTGGACTGATAAGGTAACTCTACTCTACATCTATATCTACATGAATACTTTGCAAATCACATTCAACTGCCTGGCAGAGGCATAATGAAACCACCTTCACAGTATTTCTCTATTACTCCACTCTCCAACAGCGCGCGGAGAAAACGAACACTTATATCTTTCCGTGCGAGCTCTCATTTCCCTTATTTTATTATGACGATTGTTCCTCCCTATGTAGGACGGCCTCAACAAAATATTTTCGAATTCGTAGAAGAAAATTGACGATTGAAATTCCGTGAGAAGACTCCGCAGCGACGAAAAACGCCTTTGTTTTAATGATGTCCATTGCAAATCATGTATCATATCCGTGACACTTTCTCTCCTATTTCGCGATAATACAAACCGTGCCATAGAGATATCTTATCTAAATCGTTTTTCAGTTTGCTTTGATCTTCTGATGATTTTACTAGACGGTAAAAGACGGTATCATCTGCAAACCACTAAGAGGGCTGCTCAGATTTTCTCCTAAATTGTTTATATAGGTAATGAATAGAAGAGGATCTATAACATTACCTTGGGGAACGCCAGAAATCACTTCTGTTTTACTCGATGACTTTCCGCCAGTTTCAAAGAACTGTTACATCTCTGACAGTAAATCACGAATCGAGTCACATGACTGAGACGATATTTCAGAAGCACGCGATTTCACTACAAGCCACTTGTGTGGTACAGTGTCAAAAGCCATTTGGAAATATAGAGATACAGAATCAATTTGAAATCCCTTGTCAATATCACTCAACACTTCGTGTGTGTAAAGAGCTAGTTACGTTCCACAAGAACGATGTTTTCTAAATCCGTGTTTACTGTGTGTCAAGGTAAGGAATGAGGAGGTTCTTCGCAGAATTGCAGAGGAAGGGAATAAGTGGGTAACACTGACGAGGAGAAGGGACAGTATGATAGGACATCTATTAAGACATTGTAAGTGGGCTGTTTAGGTTTTTATATTGGTAACTCCACGTGGTGCTCTGTATGAAAATCACTGACTGTGCTGTGTGCAGTCTGTGGCTGGTTGGCATTGTTGGACTATTCGCTGTTGTAGTGTTGGGCAGTTAGGTGTGAACAGCACGAACCGTTGTGCAGTTGGAGATGAGCCGCCAGCGGCCGTGAGCAGTGGTGGATGTGGAGAGAGAAATGCCAGTTTTTAGAGGTCACTATAAGCAGACGACCTGGACTTGCGTCCGCAAGAAAAACGAAATTTGTAAAGATGGATGTCATGAATTGATAGATATATACGTATGATGACTTTTTACATTATTAAGGTAAATACACTCCTGGAAATGGAAAAAAGAACACATTGACACCGGTGTGTCAGACCCACCATACTTGTTCCGGACACTGCGAGAGGGCTGTAGAAGCAATGATCACACGCACGGCACAGCGGACACACCAAGAACCGCGGTGTTGGCCATCGAATGGCGCTAGCTGCGCAGCATTTGTGCACCGCCGCCGTCAGTGTCAGCCAGTTTGCCGTGACATACGGAGCTCCATCGCAGTCTTTAACACTGGTAGCATGCCGCGACAGCGTGGACGTGAACCGTATGTGCAGTTGACGGACTTTGAGCGAGGGCGTATAGTGGGCATGCGGGAGGCCGGGTGGACGTACCGCCGAATTGCTCAACACGTGGGGCGTGAGGTCTCCACAGTACATCGATGTTGTCGCCAGTGGTCGGCGGAAGGTGCACGTGCCCGTCGACCTGGGACCGGACCGCAGCGACGCACGGATGCACGCCAAGACCGTAGGATCGTACGCAGTGCCGTAGGGGACCGCACCGCCACTTCCCAGCAAATTAGGGACACTGTTGCTCCTGGGGTATCGGCGAGGACCATTCGCAACCGTCTCCATGAAGCTGGGCTACGGTTCCGCACACCGTTAGGCCGTCTTCCGCTCACGCCCCAACATCGTGCAGCCCGCCTCCAGTGGTGTCGCGAGAGGCGTGAATGGAGGAACGAATGGAGACGTGTCGTCTTCAGCGATGAGAGTCGCTTCTGCCTTGGTGCCAATGATGGTCGTATGCGTGTTTGGCGCCGTGCAGGTGAGCGCCACAATCAGGACTGCATACGACCGAGGCACACAGGGCCAACACCCGGCATCATGGTGTGGGGAGCGATCTCCTACACTGGTCGTACACCTCTGGTGATCGTCGAGGGGACACTGAATAGTGCACGGTACATCCAAACCGTCATCGAACCCATCGTTCTACCATTCCTAGACCGGCAAGGGAACTTGCTGTTCCAACAGGACAATGCACGTCCGCATGTATCCCGTGCCACCCAACGTGCTCTAGAAGGTGTAAGTCAACTACCCTGGCCAGCAAGATCTCCGGATCTGTCCCCCATTGAGCATGTTTGGGACTGGATGAAGCGTCGTCTCACGCGGTCTGCACGTCCAGCACGAACGCTGTTCCAACTGAGGCGCCAGGTGGAAATGGCATGGCAAGCCGTTCCACAGGACTACATCCAGCATTTCTACGATCGTGTACATGGGAGAATAGCAGCCTGCATTGCTGCGAAAGGTGGATATACACTGTACTAGTGCCGACATTGTGCATGCTCTGTTGCCTGTTTCTATGTGCCCGTGGTTCTGTCAGTGTGATCATGTGATGTATCTGACCCCAGGAATGTGTCAATAAAGTTTCCCCTTCCTGGGACAATGAATTCACGGTGTTCTTATTTCAATTTCCAGGAGTGTACATTGTTTGTTCTCTATCAAAATTTTTCATTTGCTAACTATGCCTATCAGTAGTTAGTGCCTTCAGTAGTTAGAATATTTTATTTAGCTGGCAGTATTGGCGCTCGCTGTATTTCGGTAGTTCGAATAACGAAGATTTTTGTGAGCTATGTGATTCATGAACGGTATAGGTTATTGTTAGTCAGGGCCATTCTTTTGCAGGGATTATTGAAAGTCAGATTGCGTTGCGCTAAAAATATTGTGTGTCAGTTTAGTGATGATCAGAATAAGTAAAGAGAGAAATGTCTGAGTACGTTCAGTTTTGCTTCGCTGTTAGAAAATCAAATAACGTAAGAGGTTTACTAGCATTGTCATTTATAAATTTTTCTAAGGGGACTTTACAACATCAGGAAATAACTTCCATAGTGCTAGAGGAAGCTATAGAGGACAAAACCTGTAGGGGAAGACAAATTGGAAAACAGTCAGCAAATAATTGAGGACGCAGGTTGCAAGTACTACTCTGAAATGAAGATATTGGCACTGGAAAGGAATTCGTGGCGGGCCTCGTCAAACCAGTCAAACGACCGATGACTCAAAAAAAAAAAAAAACTGCCTACAGAAAGGTCTTGTTCATTTGTTCTATAGGACTAACAATTTGCGCTTAGCGAGCGATATAATATGAAAATCTCGAGCACGGTTTTTGAGGGCTAGGTATAACATTGCGGGCTGCATAAAACGGCGTCGGTAGGGGCAGCTGAAGCATCCTGTATGAACTTTGTGTGTGCCCACGTCAGAAGTCCATCGAGCTTTTAACCAGGGTTCCTGATGAAGACGCCTGCTTCCACCAGCAGCGCTCGTTTTCCCGTTGCTGGACGTGCTGCTGCGATACCTGCCAGGTAGCTGGACATGACGGACAGCTAGCTGGCAGATCTCCAGAGCCTCTGCAATGAGAGGCGCGCCGCGACGTGTCGCAGTTTTTGCTCCGCCGAGCACAGCCGGTGCAGACGAGACGGAGCTGCGTCCTTGGAGCTCGCCAGCTAAGATTGCAGAAATGCTGCGTGCGTCTCACCGTGTCATTACTGCAAAGTGAGTGCGGTATTTGCAGATAAGAGACGCGGGACAAAAGGCGCTTAAAACGCGACCGCGTTTACTGCTGCACCCTCATAACACAGCTTCCAGGGAGAGACCACGTGTCCAGTGGTGCCACAACACAAGGAACTGGAAGCCCTCCATAACGTCTGAATAGCCGTCTTCATCATACAGCGTTCCTCAAAAAGACTGATTCGATTTCGCAAGACTATATCACCTTCTTAAACGAAGACAAAAACTTGGGGTGAAATTTGATTTAAGCACTGAAACTAAAGTTTTACTTTGGCGCCAGTCATAACTTGTCGGTTGACGTGGATGTTGGTAGGGGCTTCCTGGCGCAGCTAGCTTGCCCGCTCGTTCACTGTCCTATTTGAGTCGAGTCGAGAGGTCGATAGTACAGCGGTTTTAACAGGTGCAATTCTGTTGCAAATGTACGTCGCTCTTTATCTCGACAGTACAGCAGTGCACCTCATCCAGCTCAAGGCGTTCTCATAGCAGCAGCAGTGTTAAGACACTAGCTGTTTTGTTTTGACAAGACGACACTACAATAGCCCAGTTTGTTTGGCGGGGGGAGGGGGGGGGGACCAAACAACGAACCCATTGGATTAGGGATAATGGGGAAGGAAGTAGGCCATGTCTTGTCAATGGAACCATTCCTGCATTAGCCTGAAGCGCTTTAGTGAAATTACGGGAAAACCTAAATAAGGATGGCCAAACACTCCCGAATGCGAGTCCAGTGTGTTAACCACTGCGCCAATTCGCTCGGTGATTGCTCTGGAAGACGGTTCATTGGAACTAAACAATATTAGTTCACTTTATTACATGAATGATAAAACGTTTTACTGAATTTGATATAATTCTTTGTCAATGGAGTGTTTCATAATTTACAACTGTCAGTGATTATTGTTCATCAACAAAAATGCAAAACCTGAATAATGGAATGAAGTCGAATTAAATCGGGTGATGCTGAGGGTATTCGATTAGGAAATGAGACGCTTAAAGTAGAAAATGAGTTTTGCTATTTGGGGACCAAAATAAATGATGATGGTCGAAGTAGAGAGGATATAAAATGTGGACTGGCAATGGCAAGGAAAGCGTTTTTGAAGAAGAGAAAGTATTTGTATGGAGTGTAGCCATGTATGAAAGTGAAACGCGGACGATAAATAGTTTAGACAAAAAGAGAATAGAAGCTTTCGAAATGTGGTGCTACAGAAGAATGCTGAAGATTAGGTGAGTAGATCACATAACTAATGAGGAGGTATTGAATAGAATTGGGGAGAAGAGAAATTTGCGTCACAACTTGACTAGAAGAAGGGATCGGTTGGTAGGACATATTCAGAGGCATCGAGGGATCGCCAATTTAGTATTGGAGGGCAGCGCGGAGGGTAAAAATCGTAGAGGGAGAAAATGGCCCTGAGCACTACGGGACTTAACTTCTAAGGTCATCAGTCCCCTAGAACATAGAACTACTTAAACCTAATTAACCTAAGGACAGAACACACATCCATGCCTGAGGCAGGATTCGAACCTGCGACCGTAGCGGTGGCACGGTTCCAGACTTTAGCGCCTAGCTCGCTCGGCCACCGCTGCTGGCGTAGAGGGGGACCAAGAAATGAATACACCAAACAGATTCAGAAGGATGTAGGTTGCAGTAGGCACTGGGAGATGAAGAAGCTTGCACAGGATAGAGTAGCGTGAAGAGCTGCATCAACCCAGTCTCTGGACTGAAGACCACATCAACAGATTACTGTTATTAAAGCATCAATTGATGCACTGATCAACAACCTGTTCTCTTGAAGTACCATGTTCGACATTTACAAAAGTACGCTTCCACTTCAGGTTTAAATAACATGTTTGTCCTATTCGATGATGTTGACTGCTCCAGCTGGGGTCACGAAATGGTGCATGCCGCTCTATATTTACCCCCGTGTCAGGGTGCTACTACGCCTCGTCTTCTTTAGTCTCTCACATTCGCCGTTGCAGAATTCAGCGAAAAATATTGTAGTTATTGTCTGTGGTGTATATGTGCATTGCCGACTTTGGTGTGCGGCTACGACCATTGGACGATACCACAGTTTATGTAAGAGGAAATCCGCAGCATATTCAACAATCTTTGCAGAAGTCTACTCACTGTGCCTGATGTGTGTGTGTGTGTGTGTGTGTGTGTGTGTGTGTGTGTGTTTAAAGTGTTTTGCGGCAACGTTTGTGCGCCATGCTATAAAGGATATTAAGCCTTTCATGATGGCGACAAGCACTAAAGTGTTTCACAAATTTACTCTGAGTGTGAAAATAGAAGCTAAGTATGTAGTGACATTTAGTATCCAATGATGAGGCTACCTTCCATTCAGGTGGGGAGAACACAGTAGTCACACATATTCGAGCACGAGAGACTCTCCAAAGTACATCTATTTTTCGCCATTTCCCGAGAAGATGTTTACAATCCTTTTTTTTTTTTTGCCGAAAAGACTTTTTTTGGACGCATTTATTCAGAAATTTTGGAGACCTGGCTCTTTCCACAATTGCGAGAAATTGCGAAAAGGTTATTTTTTACGAGGAAACATTGGCACCTACGCTGTAGGCATTTCCCAACGATGGTTGCCTCAATGACCAGTCCGGCCACAAACTGTGTGGTTCTCGCACTGCACCACTGGCAGTCAAGGTCACCTGCTCTCACGCTATGTGACTCTTTTCGTACAGTTTTGTGAAACTCTTTTTATATGTGGCGCCCCTTGCAACCAGCTTTAGGGAACTGTAATGCCACATAGCAACAGCGGTGAATGCAGTAACCGCAGACATGCTCGCGTTAAGTGTTGTGGCGAAACAAGCGCTGTATCATTTGAGATGTACAGTCGCGAGCGAGTGTGTCGGGACTTACCCCAGTTCACTGCTACTAGAGTCGCGTCATCACAACGCGCCTATGTGTAGCATACAAACTATTGCGCCATAATCTAAGAATGAAATTAAAAATTGAAATAACTTTTCCTAACTTCGTCAGTATATGCTTTAGCGTATTAAAGTTAAAACTGTTAAATCTCAGAATGATTACATGAATATGTGACTGGATTTGCGATTTCCTCTCAGAGAGGTTACAGTTCGTAGTAATTGACGGAAAGTCGTCGAGTAAAACAGGCGTTTCCCAAGGTATTGTTTAGGCCCTTTGCTGTTCCTTATCTATATAAACGATTTGGGAGACAATCTCAGCAGCCAACTTTGGTTGTTTGCAGATGACGCTGTCGTTTATCGTCTAATAAAGTCATTAGAAGATCAAAACAAACTGTAAAACGATCTAGAAGAAATCGGAGTGGTGTGAAAAGTGGCAGTTGACCTTAAATAACGAAAAGTGTGAGGTCATCCACATGAGTGCTAAAAGGAACTCGTTAAACGTCGGTTACACGATAGTCTAAATCAGTCTATTCTAAAAGCCGTAAATTCAGCTAAATACCTAGGTATTACAATTACGAAGCCGGCCTGAGTGGCCGTGCGGTTCTACGCGCTACAGTCTGGAGCCGAGCGACCGCTACGGTCGCAGGTTCGAATCCTGCCTCGGGCATGGATGTGTGTGATGTCCTTACGTTAGTTAGGTTTAATTAGTTCTAAGTTCTAAGCGACTGATGACCTCCGAAGTTAAGTCACATAGCGCTCAGAGCCATATTACAAAGGCTACGTTTTATTGACAGAACATATAGAAAATGTAACAGATCTACTAAGAAGACTGCCTGCTTGTCCTTCCTCTTTTAGAATACTGCTGCGCGGTGTGGGATGCAAATCAGATCGGACTGACGGAGTACATAGAAAAAGTTCAAAGAAAGGCAGAGCGTTTTGTATTATCGCGAAATATTGGAGAGAGTGTCACAGAAATGATACAGGGTTTGGGCTGGAATCTTCTCATTAAATTCCAATCGCCAACTTTCTCCTCCGAATACGAAAATATTTTGTTGACACCGACCTACATAGGGCGGAACTGTCACCACGATAAAATAAGGGAAATCAGAGCTCGTACGGAAAGATATAGGTGTCCATTCTTTCCGCGCGCTGTACGAGATTGGAATAATAGAGAATTGCGAAGGTGGTTCGATGAACCCTCTGCCAGACACTTAAATGTGATTTACGTAGTATCCATGTAGATGTAGGCGTAGAATAAGTTTTGCTAAATATGTTATTTTAAGAAAAAAATTAATGGCGCTACATAATGTAGCCAGAAAGCTAAAAATTGTTTAGAATGTGCAAATGTATGTTACAATCAAAATTTACAAGTCTAAATTTGATCGATGCGATCTTTTGATCAAAATTTTTACGAAAATTTCAAGGCGTTAAATATTAGACACAGAAAGATGAAAATTCGTATCTAGCCTGTCAGATGTAAAAACATTAACTAATGACACTCCATTAAGTTATCTTTATTAGTTTTCAAGTTATTTACTAAAAACCAGATTTGGAACAGAAACATCCCTATTCATATTAGATTAAGTGTCATTTGTAATTGTTATAGAAAATTCTAATTGCAGCACTCGATTACATAAAGGAAATAATACCGCGTAAATAATAATCAGTACAAGCACACTTAAAGAGGTAGTTCAGAGGTTATGTTCTACTGTCGGTTCCACTCTACACACGCGAGACAGATATTATATGTCGTCAAGCTGAAACTTTTTCGGTAACTAAAGCCAACTTAACTTTAATTCTATAAAAATTATGAATATTGTAAATTGTTACAAAACAAAAGTTATTAAATAATACATGTCCGAGAAAGTGGCCATTTAGCTGGTGCTAACTGTGCCTACAGCGTTGACAGCAGACGTTCCATTCGGCAATCCGCTGCGGTCACATACAGTATAAATACAGCCAGAAAGGCAAGTACACACTTCGCACCGAGCTATAAATCTATACGCGTCAGTTAAAAATCAGCCTGACGTGATAGCGAGGCAGCTACCAAACGCGTTTTCGGTAAAAGTAGGAAGTAAACTCGCGAGGACTGTACACCTTCCTGGATCGCTTATTATTTCATGGAAGTAACTGCTCGCGTGCCGCCCTTAATGTTGACATAACTGATCATTGGAGGTTGGCAAGGTTATTTGGCACTTTTGCGGTGAGCAATTAACTTTAACGATTAGAGGTCAGGGCGACAGACCATTTTACTTGCAGCTTGCGGTAGAGGTCGGCCCTGAACTGCTGATAGTGATGCTCATGATAGGGACATTATTATTATCAGGAATATTATTATGTTCGTGCGTGGGAAATTTTACTTAATATATTAACCAGTTAGAACTCACAACTTTTATTTATAGTCACAGTTCCTGGTCCCGTACAGTAAATAGCAATTAGGAACATTTTCTTTCAGTGACCACGAGAAGAATGTTTACTTGCACATTGAAAATTATGGTCAGTATGTTCTCCATCGTTCTTTGGCTGACCACAAAAATAGTTTCCGGACTCTTACAAAAACGGTGAAGATAAATAAAATCCACCTGCCGCTCCCACTGCTTGTGACGAGTCTGACCATCACTTGCTTCTTTGTCCTACATCAGACGGAGGGCACATTTAACAAATGTGAAAGTTTGACTAAAATTTGGAACCTAAAGTAATTAAAAAAGGTTTTTCACTCCATGGCGTGATGGTACACAGCAGCCTTATGTAGAATGACGAGAAGAAAACAGTCTTGGTTGCGATGTTGAAATGGCTATTTATTTATTCATCAATGCCACCCCGGTTCTCCTAATTCAAGGCATCTTCAGACTTATCAGTTTCGATGTTTTTCACCTAAATTTTTATCTTCGATTTTCGTAGCTTGCTTATCAACACTTATCGGCCAGTCTGAAGATGCCTTGAATTAGGCAAAACGCGCGTCATTGACGAATAAAGAAACAGTAATTTCAACATCGCATCGAAGACTGTTTTCTTCCCTCACTAAACGTAATTGATAAAAGTACACTAAGATTGAGTGTGCATGCATGTAAAAGATATACCCTCGTAAAATCGGATGATTCCATTGACAATTCAGTTAATTAGTTACATTTTCCATAGATAATTTGAACGATTATTTTATCGAAATGATATGGAACGAGTGAGTTTATTTTACTTTTCTTTACTTTGCGTTACTTCACTTATTTAATCTAATCTGACCAGGGCCGTCAGGTCATGTCTTACATAGTACCAGGGTTTTCCACAACCAGTACCCTTTTTACATCATAGTTACCTTTTAAGAAATAACAATTTAATATGTCAAACTAAAAACTTGAATACAAAGTATTGTCGTTCCACAATAATAGTTATTACTTCATTATGAACCGGCTTTCGGCTTCTTAGGGCATCGTGATATAACTTAAACTAAACAGATGGTCGACACAACTTCGGTGAGAATTCATAGCTGTACAAAGATACAACATTTTAAGACTACATCGATACAAAACACGAGCAAAGTATGTTTCACTAGGAAAAAGTGGATACCGCCTGCATGAAGATTAAAGAGGTCTTTAAGGGAAAGAGAAGCGGCTGAATATCAAGAGCTCAGATAGAAAACCAGTCCCAAGCAAAGAAGGGAAAGCTGGAAGGAGTATATAGAGGGTCTATACGAGGAAGATGAAATTTAAGTCAATATAATAGAAAGGGAAGCGGACATACATAAAGATAAGACGGGAGATATGATGCTGCGAGAAAAATAATCACGGACGGTCGGGTGATCTTCCGCGTACCTCCTGAGAAATGTTCTTGATAGTCACTCTGATCGTGAGATTGCTGCGAATCAGTTCTTCAATTGCCAGGACTTTGTTGTCTGTGGTCGATGTGGTTGACCTACCCGAACAACACCGCCCACGTCTGTGGGGAATTGGTGAAATGTCGGCCGCTGTGACCGAGCGGTTCTGGACGCTTCAGTCCGGAACTGCACTGCTGCTACGGTTGCAGATTCGAATCCCTCCTCGGACATGGATGTGTGTGTGATGTCCTTAGGCTAGTTAGGTTTAAGTAGTTCTAAGTCTAGGGGACTGATGACCTAAGATGTTAAATACCATAATGCTTAGAGCCACTTGAACCATTTTATTTTGAATTGGTGAAATTGTTGGCACCATTTTACGGAGGCTGAACGCGACACTGCATTTGGTCCACATACTGCCAGAACTTCACGGTGAATCTGTGTGCAGTTTAAATATTTGCCCACCAGAATCGTAATGTCGCGCCAGCTTTAACTTTGGAGCACCTTTCCGGTATCCGCATCATTTCACTCGCATAATGTGATTCATCTGTTATCCGTACCATAGCAGAATCGATAAAAGTAGTACAGTTACAGTAGGACAAAAGGTAGAGAAAGGGAGTTGGTTGGGGGTATACCGTATTATCTGTGTTGTAAATAGATCGATGTGACTGATCTCGGAAAGTAAGACGTATGTTACAAAAATAGTTGCAGTTCATTCTTAACTCAATTTTGGAATCCGCCTATTCCGTTGAAGGTGCGTAAAGCCTATTCTTACCAAACTCTTGCGCAGAGGTTTTACTTTCACGCAAGAGGAAAATTCTTCCGACGTCTTTTTACAGCCATTATGTTGTACCTCTTCTCTCTTGACTGCTTCGCCTATGTTTTAAAGTAATGATCAATTTTTCTGAGCATTACTTGATGGGAAGGCCAAAACTTAATTTTCTTTCATTTGCCACTGTATTCTTTCTATAAGTACAGCTGTGATACGTTACAGTTGGCGTGTTTATCACCTCCGCGACACAATAACTTTTGTATATTATTCAGGAACATCTTTTGCTTTAGCAATTTCACTAATGCTCACGGAAAAACGCTCAGACAATGCAGTATAGAGTTCATAAGACTTCATGTCTTTAATGTGCAACCGTCCAGAATATAACCATGCATTTACGCGGAACGTTTATGCTTAAGGCACAGCAAACTTAATATAAGTTAAAATATTATTTTTTTATTTTCATTCTCATTTGGGATCTTTTAGCTTTCGTTAAGACGAATCCCATAATTTTAAACAGCAGCCTACTGAAGCCGTCGTACACGTAAGCGGTACATCATATTCGTCTACCCGTTTACCAAAAGAAATACTAACGTTCTTATTGATTATGGCAGGCAACACCTATGTCTGTTACATGAGTATGCTTCACAGAGATTTTGAACAGTAACATTTATGTTTTTTTTTTACATGTTTTTAAAATTTACTTATATCTAAGATTTTCTTTTATTGTTTGGTCCAAGATAGAGAAATCGTTTGTTACGGACCATTACGTTTAAAGTACACGTCTACTCAAACATTTTTATAACACTTACATATTAGAGACTAGATAAAAGAAAAATGTAGAAAAATATAGGTATTCAGAATGATAATTCCAAACATACGAGGATTGTCCCGAAAGTAATGCACCGCGTTTTTTTCATCAACAATTCTTTGCTGATCATATCGAGAATTACATACACGAAAGAATGTTGTTTTATCTACACACTCTATTTCTCCACGTAATCTATGGCCTTCTTCCAGCGCGAAACAAAGGCGTGTACGCCCTGTCGATACCAATCCATGTCCTGGTGGCGGAGTCAGTGCCTAATTGTGTGAACTTCCTTTGCTGATTGACAGATGCAGCGCCAACTGCCGAGTCGTAATGCGTCTGTCCTCGCGAATGACATCAGCTCGCCGCAACATGTCACGTGTGACAGCCGAGAATGGTCTCCCCGACTGCTGCAAATCGTGGAGCTCCGCCGAACCGCCTTCTGATGAAATCACCCTCCGTGGACAGCGACTAACTTTACTTCTGGCGACAGCAGATGCTCCACAGACTTAGCACAAGCGGTTTGTGAATATTCCCCACAGTTTCTTTCTCTGCAGTGACAAATTCAATAACTGCGCGTTGCTCGTAACGTACATCACCTCCAGACGCCATTCTGAAACTGTCCCGCAACTACGGTATCTGTCGGATGTGACGGAAACTTGCTGCGCTCACTCAGGATATATTTAACGTTTCACATTCGCAGCATTGCTTCCGGGTGAGAAAAAAAAGTGGCGCATTACTTTCTGGGCAACTCTCGTATGTTACCGTCCATTGACATTTTTCGGCATTTCCAGCTTTCAACACTCATCTCGTACAATTTACACAATGTGTTTAATACAGTGTTCATATTCTACAAGAATTCGCTTGACTTTCGTTCACGAAAGAGCTTTTTAAATTATTTTTGTTCGCGCTGTTTTTCCAACTCTCATTGTTGAGTGCGTCCTGCGCTCTCAGCATTGGTTGCCTCAGCGACCCGAACGCTGGTGCCGTGGCGGTATCGGGTGGAATTATTCCGTCCTAAGACGTACAATGGCTTGTGTGGAGTTATGGAGCCGAAGAGTACCCAACGCACAGCTCGCTAGCCGCAGAATTCTATCTGGTGAGTACCCAGACCACCATCTTCTTTTTTAATCATTGTCTTCTGTGTTCAGGAAGTTCCTTAGAATGTGGATTCGTTCGTCGTTTATGCGTCGATTAGCAATTTTTTAACGATACTTCACTTTTCACTTGCCAGACCACTACAGCATTTACACATATGTCTTTTTCGCGACATTTGCTTATAGCTTTTGATTAGTTACACTTGATTCTTGAACATTAATTTCCCACGGGTACATTTCGATATAATACATACAGTACAATAATTACAATGAAACGCAAATACATATAGGTTTACATTTAAAAACAGACACGTAAAAATAGTACTGTAATTCTACATTTTCACTTTACAGGCAATGACAGATTTCCGCATACCGAGATCACATCTGCGTGCCACCTGAAGTCTATGTATCATGCAGAAAATTAACAGACATATTTGCATCGATTGTATTTAACTACGGAGCATACAACTTTCTACGAAGTTCAGTATAAGAGGTTATATACTACAGAGGTTAGAAGGAATTACTATTCGCATAGGTGAATAAAACAGTTTCAACATGAAGCCACCTCGTATCATCAACCAGGGTGAACTTCGCTCATGCAGATTCTTCAGCATCTCGATGCACCCATGTGGTGATTTAATATTACATGTCGTTATTACGTGTTCTTGTGTTTTGAACTGCAGTATGTGACAAAGTGTTTTCACGCATTTTTCACAGGTGAATATCATATCTGTTGTCGAACGGTTCTTAAATAAGATGGGAAAGGGAAAAGGACACACGGAAGGTGCGCGGACCCACGATAATCACATCATTTTCTCTTTGACAGTTCATTTCACATTTACTTACAGAATACATTACACTAACAAACCAAATACAATATTAACCATGCCAATGATTGAGCAACAGGACTATTTCTTTACAAGTAACCGGTTTAAGCCCTGATCAAAGGCCCCAAGCCACAAGCAAGAAAACAGTAATAAATACAAAATTGCAAAATAATAAAGTAAGATATTTCTTAACTACAATAATTGGGTCTTGGAATAATTAAAAGAATTACTCTACTAAAAGTCTAGGAAGAAATCGCCACTTACAGCTGTTGAGAGTTTTAAAAACATTACATTAATATCAGCATTAATCAGACTAGCCTTTGAAAGGAACATCTGCAGCTGCGATTACAAATTACCAAATCACAAGTCGAAATATTCAATTTTCAGAACAGGCCAACCATGAGAGTTAAGTGGCAACAGCTACGATCCAGCAAGATTTTCTTTTACATGCATGGAAAGAATACAATACGGAAGTGATGGCAAAATAATTAGAAAAACATCTCAAAAATTGACCAATAGAGAAAGTAAGCTCAAAGTTTCCAAACATTAGCACAACAAGTGCAGGCTGAAATAATGTGATTTAGAAAATCTGAAGGTTACTCATAAATCGGAAATATTACTCATTTCAGGAGAGACGAAACATATTCGACGGAAAATATTAAGATAAGAGCGTGTAGATAAGACCGTAGGCTAAACAAATTTAATTGAAGAAATACACTGCTAGCGCGAACAGCTTGACTAAGGTAATGTGGGGCAGCCACAAACACTCCCGAAAAACACCATACCGGTGCGTAAGAGCAGCAGGTCCCCAGGGACAAGCGCCGCCCCAAACAGCGATTCCGCAGCACGTAAGACTAAGACCTGTTGACAAAACCACTCAGGTGAAATATGAGCCAAAAGATAAAAGTTAAGAAAATGTATTGCGCCCGCGCTTTAATAACGTAATGGCATACTACCTTCAAATCTGCTATAAGAATCAAACAGTAACGTTACTCAGAATTGCACAGAGCAAACACGGCTTAATAACATTCAACGGTAAAATGATGGCGTAATAAACATCTCTCCCAAAATAACTTAACTGAATGGGGTGAAATCATTAATCTCAGAAAGTTACTTCAAATAGGAAAACAGTCAATAAGTCACCTAGGCTACACAGACAGAGACTTGTTTGCGCTGAACTGAAATTTCTATGACAAACAGAAGCTTACGTCTACGGGGTGGTATTTAATTAATAGCATTTCCAAATAAGGTTCTCTACTATGCCACATAGATTTCAAAACAATCTAAAACACAATTTAAACAGCATACATTAAATCGAAAAATTTCCATAAAACAGTTAAGTGAGTAAATAGCAAATCCAAGAAAATATCTCAAGACGTTAAAAATAGCCACATTATTAACCAGATTTACCACAGAGCTTATGAGCAATTTAACAGCACTGAATACTCAATTTCGTTAAAACACTAGGACAACAACAAACGGCCTGATGACTCACTGGAAAACGACACTGATTTGAAAGCCACCAGATTTAAAGTACCAGACAGCTTGTGGCGTAAACAAGTAACAGTAATGCAAAACATCAAGTAGCACCTATAAAAGCAAGCAGCCACCGTTATACGTGCGGAACAAGCGGTAACCATTTAAGGGATCAAACTCAAATAGACCAGTAGTTGTTAACAATAAGTACAGTGGTTGAAAAACGTTTTTGAAGTCCACAAAGCGAGGATCACAGAGGCAGGCTTATCACAGCGCAAGCGATGCAAACCGTTGCTATATCAAGAAGTCGTTATTCCATAGTTTCAGCTCAATGAACGCAAGCATCCAAAATTGCACAGCGTGAACGTAAGGGAAGACAATTTAGCTGAAGCACACTGAAGGGCGTTGTGAAAACTTCGATGTAGCCACTAACGGTACACTCGTTAACTAATCAGTGCCCACAATGGTCCACACAGCCGACGGACCGACAATTCCGTGTTCCTCTCTCACCACGTATCCAGACGCTTCCCAACTCCACACGCTCCGGTGTGTTTTCAAGACTGCGTGCCAGCGATAACACACACACACACACACACACACACACACACACACACACAAAAGGTTCAAATGGCTCTGAGCACTATGGGACTTAGCATCTGAGGTCATCAGTCCCCTATAACTTAGAACTACTTAAACCTAACTAACCTAAGGACATCACCCACATCCATGCCCGAGGCAGGATTCGAACCTGCGACCGTAGCGGTCGCGCGGTTCCAGACTGAGGTGTCTGGAACCGCTCGGCCACAACGGCCGGCCTGCGATAATACACAGGAAGCTAAGAAGAATTCACGCCGCCTACTGGGGCACCAGCAAACGAAGATTAAATGAAACCACAATGGCTCAAACAGTACTATGATTCTACGTTTCTATTTTACAATCAACGACAGGTTTGCTCATCCCATTGTTCAACAGCTGCGCGCAATTTGAATATTCAGTACCCCACAGAAAAAATGATCGATCCATTTGCTTCCATTGTATTTAACAACGTAGCATTCAACTTTCCATAAAGTTCAGTATAAGAGACTATATACTACAGAGATCAGTAAGAACAGCAAAAAATACTATTTACAAAGGAGAATAAAAGCATTTCAACATGAAATTTCCTCATATCATCAACCAGGGCTCACCTGATTGTCAACACTTCGCTCATGCAAGTTCTACAGCATGAAACACTCACTTTTTACCACTGTTAGAACTAGTGGATTATAGCCTAACAGTTTAGAATAGTTTGACCGTGTGCAGCTGACAAAAGGCTGATCGGTTAATATTTGCACGGGAGTTGTTTTGTATCAAATCCAACAAAGCTAATTATTATGTGAGGTAGCAATAATCTGTACATAGTTTGTTGTTAAGGTTTTCTGTATGCTGTCTAAACAGCACGAATGAGGCAGTTACACCCTTCGTCCGACAAAATGATAACGGTTAACTCATCACAGATCGCTTATTAATATGGTCACATGCCAGTATTCTTCATGTAGCACTGAATGCACAATCCAAGCTGCAATCCAAATTGTTGGTGCTCGGAGCGGTTGTCGCGGTACACAAAAGAACGCTTAAATACTTCAGCAAATCACTCAGTTAACGCCATTTACCTATTTGCTGGAGGACAGGCCCACGGCGTTGGGTGAACACACACAGCCGTTAAACAACTGTAAACGCGTTCGGCCGTCCTGTCGAAATCCACCCTGCTCGTTTAGCAGTCAACACCTTACTTGCTTGGAGTCTCAACACTGACTACTTTCTGGCGCACTCGGCGCTCGACTATCGATAGTAACTACTGCGACCTATGTGAGGCAAGGATATATAGTTCTCAATACGTAAGGGGCGGGTGACCCCTTACAAGCATCTCGCTGCAACCATGTGGTGATTTTAGTGTATTACATTTTGTTATTATGTGTTCTTGTGTTTTGCACTATAGCGTGTGACATAAGTATTTTCTTATATTTTTCACAGATGTATATCATACCTGTTTGTCGAGAGACTATATCATTATTAATATGTACGGGATGAGTGCTCCTTCACAAATGTATTTTCCTTCTGCAATTAATTATTTCTCTTTTATTTATCGGTTCAACTATTTTAACGTCCAAAATGTACTGATTCATATAACTGTTGAAATGTTCAGTATTTTCCGCAATTGTCGTTAGAAAAACTAACATAATTCTGCATACTCGCTTCAGCTTATAACTTCTTGTCATAACGTTGTACAAGATTCGTGTATACAGGTGTACTCAACTTGGTGCATTCTTGGAGACATGTAAAGTTAGATTACCTTAGCAATTGTTATGGCATTTTGTGTTCCTTCAGTGCTAAGGTAAAAAATTCTTTCCAGCTTTATTAGGAGTCATATTTGTTTTTCCTTTGACAGGTGAATATCCTGTCATGCTATGATTCTCTAATAATTAGTTTGCCATTCATAAAACACTTCCATACAAAATACTTATAACTACTTTTCAAGCAGGGCTCACCACCAGTACCTCTGCCTTAATCACATACTCCTTTCATAGAAAGTCGAAAGTGCAAAACATCACTTCCATCATCTCTATAAAAATATACCTAATTAACTAGTTAGTCTTGTTTCCCGCAGGTCAACCAGCTCTTCATACATTTACAATCATTCCTACAAAGGGTTCCTAGTAAACGACTATCTATCAACAAAATAACATGTATGTATTTGCATTCTTTCACTGTACAAGTATTTCCGTTAAGTTTATACAACATACCTATTTTTGATTGAGTATAACTGCTCTCTGATACATTTAATAATCGATAGTTTTATACTACATTCTCTTCTCAGTAAGTTTTTTTTTAAATTGTATAGTGTAGCAGATTACAGTTGTAGGTGTAGTATTTACTTTAGTTTTAGTGTCAATGTTAACTTAGTGTACAGATTATATCTACATGTAATTAGTCTGTAACTCACTGTGCTGTACATATCAGTGGATAATTGTTGTATATAATATGAATTATATTTAGATAATTGTATTTATCTTGTATCTCGATTTATATATTGTTCGCTGGTGAAATAGCACGCTTTTGTATATTGTACAATATTTATCTAGATTTCCATCTTCCTTATTATTAAATTTCTCTTCTACATTCCTCCAACAAGAACCCTTTTCCTGTAAACTGCCTATTCCTTGACACAGTTTTAAGTAATAGTGACTACAATTTTCGTCTTGTATCAATAAAATTCTAAAATCTGGGGGCTGTTCATTTAGTTCTGTAAATTCATTTATTCATTATGGGAGTCAAGAAAGTGCATCGGCTATAACGTTTTGTTCCCCTATTTTTTCATTATTTTAAAATTGAATTCGTGTAATTATGCGGACCATGGAGGACTTTCATTGAGTAACAAGTTTCAAGTCAACAGATAAGATGAAGCCTGGTGGTCACAATAGACTTTCATGTGTTTTCCGCACAAACAGTATTGAAACTTCGGAGAGGCATACACTAAGACTAACGCTCCTAGTTTGGTAACCGAGTATGATCCTTCACCCTCGCTGATCGTCTGTCTGCCATAGCTGATATACAACCGGTGCTCTTTCCACCTATTTCTATAATTTGAAACAAGAAAGCACTGCAACCCCGAAACAATGCATCTGTGTGTCAGCAAAAATCTTGGGTCATGTCTGGAAGCTGTGATTACTAAAGTTACTTTTGTGGCCTGTAAGTCTCTTTGGCATTCTTCAATCCATAACCATGTATTATTTTTTCTTAGCAGATTCAGAAGAGCATCACTATTTAACAATCGTTTAGGTACAAACTTCCTAAAGAATGAAGTTAGTCCTAGAATTGCCTCTAATTGCTTTCTGTTATATGGTGCAAAAAAGTGATTGACAGCCACAGTCTTCCCAGGATCAGGCAAAATACCTGTGGCAAACATTTTCTTTTTTCTTCCAAATTAATTGTATCACTATATTCAAGAAAGTCTTCTAATTACCTCCTTTAACAAAGCTAAGTGTTCCCTGCATGAACTTGCTGCAGTCAATATATCACTGACATACATGGTCGTCCTCTTGTGCAGCACTGGTCCCCAAAACAGTGTCCAGTGCTTGTGTAAAGACACCCACACTAAGACTGAGTCCGAAAGGTAATGAACAAAAGGGGTAACTGCGATAAGAACATACAAAAAATGCAGTGCATTTCCTGCTTTCCAGATGCAGTGACACCTGCCAATATGAAGAGCACAGATCCATTGGACTTAAATATTTCACAGCATGAAACTTCAGAAGTTGTTCATCAATAGTTTCATGTTCCATACTTACAGGAACAATGATTTTGTTAGTGAATCATGCATCAAGTACTAATAAAATACTATTATTTGTCTGATTGAGAGCCAACACTGGGATGTGGTACAGAGAATTCGAAATTTCTGTTACTTGTCAACTTAACGTTCTTTCTATTTCCTTATTCGTCGCCTCTTTCTTCACTCAAGGGATTGAGTAAGAACTTTTCTGTAACTGTAATCTTTTGTAAGACCTTGTTTTCTACGAAACACTTTTTGTAATGTATGAGTAATTTGTGTAACTGCTTCATTTGTGCCTCAGCTAAGTAACCAAACTCCGCAACCATTTCATTGACAACATCATGTGGTGCCAGGATATCCAACACCTCCTCACTAAATTACTCGTTTATTAAAAGTATTTCAGGATAAACAGGATGGAATTTACATTATCGCTGTTTTGAGCACGATTTTCCTTCGTCATAATCAAATTAATTGATGAGATCTTTTTAACACTTGTAAGCATCACTTATCAATGCCCATGTTGAGGTTTGCCTTAAACCGCCTGAAAAACTTCAGTCCTGGAGTAGAATTTACTATTAATTTCTCAACCACAAAAAATTGCTTTTGGCTGTTATTATTTTGCAGTTCGCTGACACACCTGTATCCAGAATTATGTGTACTGGTATACTGCCTGTATTTGCGCATATTATTGCTTGTATCACTTCCTCTTCATCTCGTCGAAACATAACATTCCCCACCATATCTCAAAAAATGAATAGTTTCTGAACATACTCCCCTAAATCCAGAATCTAGCGCCGGCCGGTGTGGCCGAGCGATTCTAGGCGCTGTAGTTTGGAACCGCGAGACCGCTACGGTCGCAGGTTCGAATCCTGCCTCGGGCATGGATGTATGTGATGTCCTTAGGTTGGTTAGGCTTACGTAGTTCTAAGTTCTAGGGGACTGATGTCCTCAGGTGTTAAGTCCTATAGTGCTCAGAGCCATTTGAACTATTTTTGAACCAGAATCTAGCAGACTAGCATTTTCCGGTAGTGACATTGGAATACTCTCATCCTATTAACCAGCTCAACTATTCGAACTGAATGCTCGTGTGGACGCCAATTATTGTTTTGACTACTATGAAATGTTGTTTCCCGTTGTTTAACGTTATTACTTGAGATCAGGTTCGTGTGATCATTAGAGTTTCCCTGATTTCCATTGCTGTTGTTTAGATTGTTAGAGGGTACACCATACAAGTTGTTTTGACTGTTCCTGTTATTACCATTACATTGCATGTTGGGGATACCAGGGTTATCTCTGCTCCACCCCCTGTTCTATGCTTTTTCATTTGCTTTAGAAATGCTGATGTTGCGTCTATTAACTAGTGTTACTAGCTGTTGCCACCCGTGTTGGTGTTTAGTATTATTGTTTTATCCTGCCGTAGCAGCATCATAAAACCATATGGCGAATCTATTTTTCTTGTTTGCATACGTCCCTCCTCACAAATGAAGTCTGTGGCATCAACTGCAGATAGAAAATACTTTAAACCACTTTCTGGTATAGTGACCAAAGCTTAGCAAGAAAAGCCTGTACAAATTGATTATGGATTTCACAACCCGTACTGTCCCCTTGTGAATATTCTACTATGTAACGAATCTTTCGCTGTTCATTCCAGCTACGCGGTAGAATACCTTGAAAAGATCTAATGAACACCATGGTGTGTGTCCTGTTAATTTCCGCAAAAATATCTAGAACTGTCTTTGTTTTAAGAGTCTTTCGTCTGTCAAGATCATCGCCAGGCAAGATATATATTATCACGTACATCCGGTATAGTTACCATTGTCACGTATCGGTATAGTTTCCTTGCTGTACATTAGGTACTGATAACTGCCCACAATCCTCATAGACTGCTTCGCTTACATTATGTCTAATACTAGGAGAAAAACCGTAACGGCTCAAATTCCTACATCTATTTTATTACGTATTTGTTGAAAGGCATTCTTCAAATCCATATCGAGTTTGTTAACAATCTTATCCTCTCTTTCGGATACTGTCCTCTCCACTTCCGCAAGGTGAGTGCTGTGTTGCTCTACCACCTTTTCTGCATCACTGTCAAATAACCCAACATCAGCACGATAGAGTTTTGCACGCCATTGTTGATGCGTTTCTGTTCTAATTTAAGAAATCCCATACCTGCGACATCTTTTGTAATTAATCCTGTAAATCACCGTACCGGTATGCTAGCTTGCACCAACAGATATCATCTTTGGGAAGTTACCATGTTCTGTTTGTAAACTATTTTATTTTAGGCCTAACTCATCTAACCGGTGAACAGCTTTCTTCTTCTCATCTGCAACTCTGAAAAATTTTTTGTCAAACTTTTGGTCTAACTCTTGGTTAAAACTAGAATAGCCTGTTTTTAAACTCTAAAATTTTTGGTCAAAGTTGCTTGACATTTGTTCCAGCTGCTTAGGCGATATTTGTTCAAACTGCTTAAATATCTGCTCAAGATATTGTGAGATAAGATTGTCACCCGCCGAGCCAGTAAGACGTGATTTCCAACTCTTTGCTGTTGTTCCTTTTCAGTAGGTATTTCCCATTCTATTGTTTGTGGACTAGGAAAGATATGTGAATCACGTAAATTATTACGACAAAAACTATCGAGCGAGAACGTGCTTGTGGGACTGGATCCAGACGGTCATTTAATATAAGTTGTCATTGGGTCATCTATCTTTGACAAACCGTTGTTTGTTATGTGTACTGAATTTAAGATCAGGTTATCATTTGCCCTACTTTCAGTGTTTTCTTGTGTCGCCGCAATTTCCATTGGCAACTGGTTACCAACTGCGGGTACATTCATAACGTCGGACTGCATTATTTTGTCTGGTTTTTCAGTAATATTGTTCACTTCCATAGTATAATTCTGTCAGTAATATCTATATTTGCTAAGAGATACCACTTGTTATAGTGGATATGAATATTGTACTGGCAGGATGATTTCTGTCTACGCATGGAATGGAAAAACAATACAAACGCCTACACCATCCGCCACTACATGTAATACGTTATTCTAATAAGCGAAATTATCTCTACTAAAGACAGAAAAACTATTTTCGCAGAAGTACTAAAAATAGACTTCCAAAAGAGTTGTACAAAGCGGATGCAAATGTGCCTAGTCATTCGATATTTTACTCACGTATTCCAAAGACAAGTAACTTCGTAAATGTCGTTGCCCGTAAATTTCTTGTTGTTTTCTTTAATTATTTGTACTTTTACAAAATTCCAGTTCTCCTTACGGCCAACCGGTGTGGCCGAGCGGTTCTAGGCGCTACAGTCTGGAACCACGCGACCGCTACGGTCGCAGGTTCGAATCCTATCTCGGGCATGGTAAGTAGTTCTAAGTTCTAGGGGACAGATGACCTCAGCAGTTAAGTCCCATAGTGCTCAGAGCCATTTGAACCATTTTTTCTCCTTACGACATGTAAATATTAAAGTTTTTTCATGAAATGGAAAGCTACTGTCATTAGTACATGTTCATTTAATTAATTCTGGAAAATTGTATTCAATTAGTGTTAACACTTCTATTCTTACGAGGTCAATACTCTGCGCTGTTTCGAATAAAAAGGCAAACAATTAGATTTTTATACAGGACCTGTACGCACAGACGCCAGTAGACTATGTTATCAGTATAGGTAATGATACAACGGTGTGACTGATCTCGGAAAATTAGACAAATGTTACAAAAATCTAGATGTACGTCTACATGGCTACCCTGCAAATCATAGTTCAGTGCCGGGCAGAGGGTTTATCGAACCACTTTCACAATAATTCTCTGTTGTTCCACTCCCGAACATCGCGCGGAAAAAACGAAAACCTCTATCTTTCGATGCGAACTCTTGCATGATACTTGCTTTCCGCACCCTCGGCAGGCATCCTCAATTTTATAAATGGCACCTGCACTATAGAAGACGCCGGCGGCCATTTGCAGCAACAAGCATCAATGCTCAAACTAAAGTTTTATTCGGTGGTTTTGATCAAGTTAGAAATTAGAATATTATTATAATGAAGTTTTAATACCACCTTACAGAGTTTATTAAATGAAATATGCCCATGAGAGGGACATAGACAGGTGATTAACTGAGATACGCATACCAAATATTCTGTGAAATGATAAGGGAACATGGTGTGGCTGGGAGAAGTCACTGTAATATATTTGTATAATAACACAATCACATTTATTCAATAAACATTACCATCTCAAATATTCCCTCTCACTTATCACGGAATGCTGGCGTGATACAAATAGTATAATATCTAAGTAAACTTAGTTAAACATCCGGCTAACATGTGCCGTGAATCGACAATGACTACCGCCTGCACATTTCTATCATCATTTAGCCACACATACACACACTCACATTCACTCTGTTCGTTTTATCTAACGGATAAAAGAGGAAGGTTCCCATACACCAAGTGGGACAACATTGGGAGAGAGCACATGGTTCCAACTGTAACTTTAATTCGGGCAAGTCCTGTCTTCACGTTTAACTAACTACGCGAGTTTTACTGGATATTATGAAGGAACAATTAAATCACACGCGTAAATTTACGTAGAAGATCCAGCTCGATCACGAAATGTGATTACGTCGAGCTGAAGCTTCTTACCAAGAAATGCACGGGGTCTGCGGACCACGTGTTACCAATCTCTCCACAATCAGTAGTCAATAAACATATTTAAATAAAATACACTTTGCATATATTCTTCACACTCACACTGAAATGCTAATTGAGCAATTCTGAGTATTACTCGGCAATGAGCGCCTGTTCACTCCCAAGTGCAGTGAACACAAACTCCCATGAAATTACTTGGCAAAAGAAATCATCTCCCTATCTCTCCTAACCGAGATGATTCTAGGAAATACCATAGTGGATTTCCTCAGCAGGGAAGCTGCTTCCAAGTTCAAAGTGAACATGTGTAAGTAGGCTGTTTAGGTTTTTTTATTGGTAACGCCACATAGCGCACTGTATTAAAAATCACTGGCTGTGGCTGTGTGCAGTCAGTGGCTGGTTGGCATTGTTGTAATACTCGCCATTGTAGTGTTGGGCGGCTGGATGTTAACAGCGCGTAGCGTTGCGCAGTTGGAGGTGAGCCGCCAGCAGTGGTGGACGTGGGGAGAGAGATGGCAGAGTTTTGAAATTTGTAAGATTGGTGTCATGAACTGCTATATATATTATGACTATTAAGGTAAATACATTGTTTGTTCTCTATTAAAATCTTTCATTTGCTAACTGTGCCTATCAGTAGTTAGTGACTTCCGTAGTTTGAATCTTTTATTTAGCTGGCAGTAGTGGCGCTCGCTGTATTGCAGTAGTTCGAGTAACGAAGATTTTTGTGAGGTAAGTGATTTGTGAAACATATAGATTAATGTTAATTAGGGTCCATTCTCTTGTAGGGATTACTGAAAGTCAGATTGCGTTGCGCAAAAAAAATATTGTGTGTCAGTTTAAGCACAGTCGTGTACATTTGTTCTAAGGGGACGTTTCATATGTCGACCCTTAGCCAAGGATACCTCACTGGAATCTTCTGATTTTTTCTTGTAGTTAGTGTAATTAGTGTAGATTTTGTTTATTGCTAGCGCGTAATCATAGAGAGAATTTCCTTTGTAGTTGCAGTCTTTCATTGTTGTACAGTAAAACAGTTGTGGCATGCATGTAGATTTGCACCAAGTATTTCGCAGCTTCGCTTGCAATTAACTAGATATTATTTTCAGTGCTATGTTAATGTGTTCTCTTATTTTTGCTCTTCAAATTGTGCTTTTATGTGTTATCGTGTGAAATATTGTGACAATAATGGCGTGTGAAAAACGTAACACTAGGCTCCAAAGTACACTGAGAAATAATAGTGACGACGAGCGTCGCTTATCAGCACCACTGTGTAGTGAATTAACAGACATTCGAAGTAGTAATTTGGTAATTGTGCATAGGGAAATGGAGCGGGCGGCAAATAATGGTGTAGACAATGAAACAAGTAGTGAACAGCGAACAATTATCGATCGATCAGTCGGCAACAGCTCGCCTCAGGAATCCGAAATGACAGAACACAATATTGCAAATACTTAGGTTATGGGTCCTCACCTTTTTTTCAAATGAGTCAAGACACATTTTCTGCCTGTCAAAATGTAAATGTTGCCGGTGAAAATGCACTGCCAAAAAGCATAGAAAAACAGATTCCAGACACTAATATATTATTATTGCAATTAATGCAACAAATGGAACAAAATCAGAGACGAACACAGCAAAAGCTTCAAAAGTTAGTCACGATGGAACAAAATCTTCAAAAGTTAGACGCAATGGAACAAAAGCTTCAAAAGTTAGACTCAGTGGAACATACGCTTGAACAAACACGTGAAGATTTAACTACTGAATTACATAAAATCGAATCGAAATGTCAAAAAGTCTGAAATGACGTAAAAACACAAATTTGTGAGCATTTCCAACCTATTTTTTCGCGGCATGAAAATGCATTACAGAATCACAAAGCAGCCATAAAAGAACTGCAAACTATTGTTCATGAAAATCATGAGACCTTGCAAGCTAAAATTGACTCAGTTGCATCTACCGATTCGGTTAAGCAACTTGCAAAAACTCAAGCGAACTTAAAGGACACAGTAGATAGTCTGAAAATTGGTTCAGAAAGACACATGGAGGACATTAGTTCATTATCAGAGAAAGTAGTTGAACTTTCGGATCAGCTAAACAATTTATCTACGAAGGTAGATGTTAATCTGAATGACACAAAACCGGTAGTCTTTAATGACACAGAAGAGGTCGAACAAATTAGGAAATACAAAAAAAATCAGAATCAAATTAATACGCAACCCCAAAGAGAAATCCGGGAAGTACAAGATCAGCTGACACAGGTAATACAAGAATTACGTATTTAAGAGGACACTCGCACTCCAATACGGGAAGAGGGACATAAAAATACGGAACTGCCACAAAATAATAACACAGGGCACTTTGGAGATTATGAAAGAAATTGGCAAAGTACATCGAATTTTGAGATGGAACCGCCGAAACGAGGTAACAATGACCGACATGCGACCCGCCGACACGATGATTTTGACTATAAGCTACACGTAAATTCAAAACATTTAAGAATTCTGGCAACGAAATTCATCCACAAGCGTGGCTTCATCAATTCTCTCATTGTTTTCCTCCCAACTGGTCATTAGAGCACAGATTAGAATTTATGTGTGGCTACTTGGAGAATGAACCAGCTGTAAGAATGCGATAGGTCATTCACGATTGCCACAGTGAAGGAGAATTTTACCATGCCTTCCTCTCAGCATATTGGTCTCAAGCCACACAAGACCGAGTAAAACATGGCATCATAATGATGAAAAATTTCGAACAATCTGAATTTACAAGTCTCGTGAAATATTTTGAAGACATGTTACATAAGAATCAGTATCTTTCAAACCCATACAGCCTGTCAGAACTCATCCGCATTTGCTTAATCAAATTGCCTGAACATTTACGGCATATTATTTTGGCAGGCCGTTGCAAAGACGACATTGAAGCTTTTCAGGGACTCTTACAAGAATTAGAAATTGACACTGACAATCGCGGAACGCGAAAACAGGAACACAACAATTACAGGTCACATCCGTCGCAATTCCGCGATGAAAGAAATAATAACTGGACA
Organism: Schistocerca gregaria; assembly: GCF_023897955.1. NCBI lineage: Eukaryota > Metazoa > Arthropoda > Insecta > Orthoptera > Acrididae > Schistocerca > Schistocerca gregaria. Next base: position 824,447,380 of record NC_064921.1, on the reverse strand, counting down.
CGACAAGGCTATTCTCACAACACAAATCGTGACCAAAACAGACACCACCCGTATGACAACCGTTGGCAGAGTAGTAATAATTACAGGGAAAGATCACCTCTCAGCAGTAGTGACTATCACAGAGACAATCAGAGAAACAGACAATATGGGAACCAAAATAGTTATTATCAAGGGAGACAGAATAACTTAAGACGCAACGGTCTAGCGCGCAGTTACGATTCAGAGAGAAATTCTCCACCACGTGACCGACAAGAAAGAAACTATGGAATCTACCGACATGACGACAGACGATATGATCGTAACGACAGACCTGAATTGCAGCAGAACTGGCGGGATTCAAACAGAGCAGGGCCCTCTCGACAAGGTGAATTTGTAGAAGTTAGGTCTCCAAATCCCAATAACGACGCGCGCCAACAAAGACACAATAGGCAATGACTCATACCGCTGGCAGCCACAAAACGTACTTATGAAACTGACGACGCAGCTGCCGTAGCTAGTAATTGCGTTAAAATGGAAGACATTAGGGACATATTACTCCAGGAACACGACGTAAAACATAACAACATTGCATATCCTGTGATTCACATTACTGTAAATGACGTAAAATTTACGGCAGTACTTGACTCAGGCAGTCCCATTTCAGTAATTAGTGAAACAGCTTTTAGCAAATGCAACAAATCGAACGATTGCCCCACACTTCCGTTACGCAAGATTAAATTACAAGGTGCGGTCATTGGAAAATGCGTAGATGTACGCCAACAAACCAACTTAGAATTCTTTTGTCAAAGCCACAGCTTCTCTATGAACTTTCTTATTGTTCCATTATTGTCAACGAAAATTATACTGGGAGTAGACTTTTTGAATGAATACAAAGCAATCTTAAACTTTCACGATTCTGAAATAAGTTTAGAGAAAGAAGGTAAGTCAATAGCTTTGAAATTTGAAGATTGGCTCTCAAACCATGACGAGGAAATTAATCGGCTTTACCTTCTGTTAGACAACAGTTCGGAATTTTCAACGGAACTAGACACTAACAGTCGCTCTGCAAGTATTGACAGGGATGATATCGATGGCACATTTGAAACTAATGAGTTAATTCAGAATAAAATTCAAACAATTGAGAATTGTAATGACACTGATAGGCAGGACCTTTTTGAGATTTTACAAGCACATTCCACAGTTTTTACTCACAAAACAGGAACAATCAAGGGATTTTCAATACCAATTTCGTGTTCGTGAGCATACTAAATTTTGTGTTAGACCATACGTAATTCCAGCACATTATAGGGACCGTGTTAGAACAGCAATACAATCTATGCTTGACGAGGGCATTATTGAGCCTGCAGTAAGCTCATACAACAATCCATTACATGTTGTTGAGAAGAAAAATGGATCGATCAGGCTTGTCTTAGATTCGAGACAAATCAATACTATCATTATTCCTGAAACAGACAGGCCGCAAACGTTGGAAGAACTTCTTCAAAATTTTAATGGTGTAAAAGTGTTGTCTTCCATTGATCTCAGATCCAGCTTTTATCAGATCGAACTTCATCCAGAATGTAGAAAATACACAGCTTTCCTTTGTTTCGGCGTTTGTTATCAGTTTCGGAAACTTTCTTTTGGTTTGAACATTTCCTCGGCAGCATTCATTCGCGGGCTAAATTCCTCATTACCTGAGCGCTTAAAACGTCACATCACCTTATATGTGGACGATATTCTGATAGCAGAAGCCTCATGGGAACAACATAATCGCATCCTCAACAGCGTGTTACATATTTTTGCAGAATCTGGAATTACAGTTAACTTGGAAAAGTCTGAATTCGGTAGGACAAAAGTGAAGTTTTTGGGACATATTATTTCATCTGAAGGCATTCAGCCGGATCCTGAAAAGTTAGAAGCAATCAGAGCCATTCCAGTTCCATCCACAAAAAAACAAGTCCGCAGTTTTCTAGGTCTCGTAAATTTTTACCGTCGTTTTCTGAATATGCAAATTCTAGTTACACCAAAACTTTGTTCTCTCACTGGAAAAAAATACTATTTGGAACTGGGACGAACAAACACACTTGGAATTCAATTCTTTGAAAGAATCGCTGCTTAACGCGCCAATACTGGCTTATCCAGATCTGTCACAAGATTTCTGCCTTAGCACGGATTCTTCTAAAGTCGGTCTTGGTGCCCATTTATTTCAAGAAGCCACAGAAAATGACACTACCGTTCAGAAAACCATTGCTTTTGCTAGCCGAGTGCTAACAAAATCTGAAAAAAATTATTCCGTTACTGAATTAGAAGCTTTAGCTATCGTTTGGGCATTTAACAAATTCCGTTTCTTTCTTTATGGTAAGCACGTAAAAGTATACAGTGATCATTGTGCACTACAATTTCTTATGTCTTCAAAATTAAATCATGACAGGTTAAAACTTTGGGCATTGTTTCTGCAAGAATTCCACTTCACAATAGTCTACATTCCCGGCAAGGAGAACATTGTTGCGGACGCACTGTCACGCGCACCGGCTGGGCTTGAGAAAAGTAACACAGAAAGCAACCTCGAGAAAAATTTCAGTATTCTTTACATTCAGAAAGTCGCCTTTGAAAACTTCATCACCACATCTTTAAAGGACATTGCTCATGAACAAGATAAAGATCCGATTTGGAAAGACATCAAAAGTAAATGGCATGAAAAGACACACACACAGATTCGGCATTATTATCTGGTTAGAAACAACATACTGTTCAAACGATGCGCTTTTGATGTACTTTGCATTCCAGACGATTTTGTTAATAAGCTCATTTGGTACATTCATTTCAGCTATGCACATTTTGGTACACGGAAATGTTATCATATTTTTCGAACGACTTGTTATTTTAACAGTATGGAAAAGAGAATTCGAAGAGTCTTGTCTATTTGTAAACTTTGTCAAAAGGCGAAACCATCTACTGTCTCTCATCGTGCTCCATTGTTTCCTATCATTCCTTCTAAATTAAAAGAATTTGCTGCTGTTGATCTCTTGGGACCGCTTGTCAGAACATCTAATGGATTTTCGTACGTTCTAGTCGCTGTTGAACTTACTTCAAAATTTGTTTCTCTCACTCCGTTACGTAAAGCCACTGGACGGTCTGTATCTATCGCCTTTGTTAAAAATTTGAAGTTGGACACGTTAGTAAAGTCATTTCAGGTAACGGACCGCAATTCAGATCTGCTGTTTGGTCACGCATGCTTCGTAACCATAAAATCAAATCTGTTTTTATTTCATTGTACTCACCACATTGTAACCCATCTGAACGGATTATGAAAGAAATCAATAAGCTTTGCAGACTTTATTGTCACAGAAAGCATCAGCATTGGGAGAGATATTTACACTTATTTCAAAACGTGCTGAATGAAATGCCTCATGACTCCACTGCTTTACCACCTGTTCTTGTACTGAAGAATAAAGAACCACCGAACAGAATCAGAGAGCTTGTACCTTTTCCGAATACACGTAAACATCGACACAAAGACATAATTGATTTGGCTATTATTCTTCAGAAAGTTCTCATTAAAGCTCATCCATAGTCACATAAGAAGAAACACTTGAGTCACAAATTCTTTCTAGTTTACAATGGACCTTACAGAATCCGACGTATACCACATGATAATTGCGTTGAAGTTGAAACTCTGCGTACTAGGAACAGTAAAGGTTTACACCACATTTCACATCTAAAACCGTTTATTGAAAGATAATCTGTTTTTTAACTTAGTCTTTGCCATAAAACTTTTCACTTGTACAATTTGTCACAGTGAGAAACTGTTAACATGCAACAATGTTTTGAAGTTAACTATCCAGTCTAGAACCTAGGGAATATTTTTAAACAAAAATTACGAAAGCATGGTTATAGTGGACAGACGACACATTGTTGTTATTTGTACATTCTTGCTTGTTAGTTGCACGACTACGTGACGACTATAAGGCTTACTTACTAAGAACATATACTGTTAATGAGACTTTAATGCAACATTTTGATTTAGTTGAATAGACATTCTTTATTTGAAGTACTTTCTGTGAGATTAAAGATGACTTAGCATTTGGTTTCTTTGATAGCTACACGATTATATCACGACGCTACTAATGTGTGACACAATTTACATTGTGCTTTTGCGGCGTATCTGTTTTATATCTGCACAGTTTTTCTGAAATCTTCTGGAAAGGAAAACATGTTTTAGTAGTAACTTTGTGGTATAGCTACAATGAGACAGCCTTTTCTGTAGCACAACAATACGTTACAGTACAGTACTTACTTCATCACGGCAATAAGCGTGGTAACTACGATATCTATACGCAAAGCATTTCACTTTCGTTTATCATGAGGTAAGTACATTGACTTCTGTAGAACTTAGCTTTCGGAGGACGATAACTACGACACTTCCACAGAGATTATCTTACAACACGACGCACAGTTTAGCACTACAGTACGCATATTTGAGTGACTAATTTTGTACTTAAAACATTTATTTTTAAAGGTATTTGAAATACAATGATACAAAGATTTTCCGTGGTACATTTCATTCCATCGCTGTAATCTGTTCCCCCTCAGGGGGGTACACGCTTACTTTGTGTACCATGTGTATGGCAAGCACAAGGAGCCCTAGCTAATATGGTATTTGCTTATACAACTTTACACATCGGTACCATATTTATCTTACACAGAATTACACAGCTATCTGATCATTTAACTGAGATGGACAAACATTTATTTTACTACATCAGTGACAGATGTTCACGTAATTACACTGTTGGATAACTTCAAACTTATGAAATTGTATTTTGTCTGTATTTTGTGAAATGTTCAAATTTTTTCGGAACTATTGTGATACTATGAGAGCTTTGAATGATGTGTTTGGTATGGGATCATGATTGTTAAAGTACGTTTGAGGCAGATGACACTTTTGACATGAGCAGAGAATTTTTTTACGTTTTGAAATTATTGGAGGAAGCTACGACGATTTATTATATTTAAATGATTTTATTTCTACAGATTTGTAACGCAAATTCTTGACCTGTGAATTTTTTTTATATGACACTGCCACTGTAGCGGAAACTGGTGTCGTAAATATTTCGATAAGACAGTTAAGTGACCACCTGTACATAATGCGTCGTAGGCACCCAGCTGCGCGACAACCACCTGACAAAAGAAAGCCATTAGTGTGTGCCTGTCAGAGGCACAGGTGGAGAGAAAAAAAAAGAGGCCATTATCCTCGCTATTGACATTTGCATCGCAAATACGACACGCTCATTACTTGGAAAGATACTTACATCTGCACAGCTGATTATGACAAGCGTCTTTCTACGAGAATTGAGAGAATCTTTTACTACCTTATGAAATGCCATATGGCTAATGAATGATGTCTCATGCCTTTCTTTGTACATATTTGCTCATTTTGTTTAATATCTAGTTTCTAGCTGCACTGCAGCATTGGTTAAAATAAAATTTTATAGATGTACTAATATAAATATTTTCCGTCTACAGATCCAGTATATAAAAAAAATGTGATATACTTCCAAAAAATGAGGGAGCACAAAAAGACATTTCCCTTCACAGGAACTGCATACATAATTTTCTTTTCAAGTACTTGGTAATTTATTTCATAGTTTTTGTGGTGCACCGCTTAAATTATATAGACATTAAGATGTGAATATACATTTCCCTTATCTGCGTTGTTGTCTTTAGTGTACTATTTTTTCTGCTTGTGGGCTTGTCATGTTTAGGTATAAGTTATTAAATTTGTTGCTGCTTGCTTTGCTTACTTGCATTTTTTTGTCATTGCTGTTTGTATTAATTGTTTTGTGCTGCTGCGTTGCCTCATCCCTTAGTTTAGCATCTGAGCTCAGTAGATTTAAGTTACCTTACGAGGGGGTAGACTATATAAGAGAATGAGTTGCGATGAATTGGAAGGAATGCACTGAGAAGCTATTAGAAAATGGTTTGGCCAAAAAAGTAATTTGAAAGAGGAGGCAATGAGCGCCTGTTCACTCCCAAGTGCAGTGAACACAAACTCCCATGAAATTACTTGGCAAAAGAAATCATCTCCCTATCTCTCCTAACCGAGATGATTCTAGGAAATACCATAGTGGATTTCCTCAGCAGGGAAGCTGCTTCCAAGTTCAAAGTGAACATGTGTAAGTAGGCTGTTTAGTTTTTTTTTATTGGTAACGCCACATAGCGCACTGTATGAAAAATCACTGGCTGTGGCTGTGTGCAGTCAGTGGCTGGTTGGCATTGTTGTAATACTCGCCATTGTAGTGTTGGGTGGCTGGATGTTAACAGCGCGTAGCGTTGCGCAGTTGGAGGTGAGCCGCCAGCAGTGGTGGACGTGGGGAGAGAGATGGCGGAGTTTTGAAATTTGTAAGAATTGGTGTCATGAACTGCTATATATATTATGACTATTAAGGTAAATACATTGTTTGTTCTCCATTAAAATCTTTCATTTGCTAACTGTGCCTATCAGTAGTTAGTGACTTCCGTAGTTTGAATCTTTTAGTTAGTTGGCAGTAGTGACGCTCGCTGTATTGCAGTAGTTCGAGTAACGAAGATTTTTGTGAGGTAAGTGATTTGTGAAACATATAGATTAATGTTAGTCAGGGCCATTCTCTTGTAGGGATTACTGAAAGTCAGATTGCGTTGAGCAAAAAAAATATTGTGTGTCAGTTTAAGCACAGTTGTGTACAATTGTTCTAAGGGGATGTTTCACATGGAATGCTAAATCTTCGCTAACTATCGGAGCGATAGAGCAGAGCGTGCTTACTCACCCAACTCTTCCCAGCAACAACCCTGATACGGTCTCCCTCGTCCGGGTCCGCACATCGTGGCCGCAAAGACTCAGAAATACTGCACACGGTTATTTGCCAACCTGACGAGCGCTAATGATGCACGTGGAGCTTATCCCTCTCTGGTCCAGTGCAGTCGCACTCTACTAGATTCGAGGTTGGCTACACTTCCACTATGCCTATGGCACACCCACAGCCGACATCTCACACATAACTCATCATACGTTCGCATTCACACTATGCAGACAATTACCATATCTAATATTAAAATGATCGTCCATATTTAAATAACCTTATCTTACTAATTATCATCAGGCTCTTCCCTGAGTGTCGAAAGGGTACTCAGGTGTCTTTAGTTGTGGGGTTGAGCCAGGTAGCGGCTTACATGGAGCCGTTACACTCTGATATCACGTTTTTCATTATGGCGATCGTTTCCTCTATGCAAATCGGCGTCAACAAAACACACTCATGTTCAGAAAGAAACAGAACACCTTGAACGACTAGAGATAGGACGTTCACATTGACAGGGCATGTGTGTACATGAGTATGATTAGCATTTCTGTCACCTCGGTTTAGCATGTGTCCTGTCGCCTAGTAGTGACAGCGTCCGTGGTGGGCCCTTAAAACTTGCCCCATGCGTGATGGTATCGACGCGTGCAAGGCGCGAATGGCGTCAGCTGCGTTGGTTAGCATTGGCTCACAACACTGTACCGATCATTTGACCACATCCCACGCATTTTCGACTGGCGACAAGACTGGTGATCTGGCGGCCAGGAAAAACGGCTGACATCCTGTGACAACAAGAAGGCACTTGTTCGTGCAACAAAAGGTGGTAGTGCATTGTCTTGCTGGAAAATGGCGTTTGGGGTGTTGTGCAGAAGCGGAATCATTACGGGTCGCAGGATGTCATTCACATGAGTCATACAGGTCACAGTGTCCTAGACATGCATCAACTGTGATTTGTGTTTGTACCCAATAGCACCCCACATCATCAGGCCTTGAGTTGGCGCTGTATGTCTTGTGCTTATATAGTCACGGTGATGCCGCTCACCTTACCTGCTGCGAACCAAATTCGGCCATCATTTTCAAACAAACAGAACATGGATTTGTCCGAAAATACTGTCTGACGCCAATCCTGTCCTCAATGACGTCGTTCCATACACCATTGCCATCTGGCATGTTTCTACACATTCGTCAAAAGTAGTCGGAGAAGTGGACGATGCGTACGTAGCCCATGCCGTAATAAACGACGACGGGCTTTCACTCCTGATAGTGTACGGTGTGTTACACAGTTCCACTGTTGCGGCAGAGCCGAAGGAGAGCGCAGATCTGTCCTGCAATGCCATTCGGATGAGATGTCGGTCTTCTCGGGCAGTGGTCTGTGTGATGACACCTGACCCATTTCATCATGTTCTACGTCCTTCGTTGAACCATTCTGCCAACACCTAGTCCCACTCGAGCAGCAATTTCCCGGATGCATGCATTACATTCTCTCATGTCAATAATGTTCCCTCTTTCAGGCTCATTCAACCGACGGTACAGTTTGCGCATACCTCTGTGACGCATCCTGCACCTCTAATAAAAAATAAATAAAAGAAATGTGTGTGAAATGTTATGGGACTTAACTGCTAAGGTTATCAGTCCCTAAGCTTACACACTACTTAACCTAAATTATCGTAAGGTCAAACACACACACCCATGCCCGTGGGAGGACTCGAACCTTCGCCAGGACCATAGCCAAAGCCGCTGTTAATACAACAGCTGATTCCTCAAACTGGGGGGCTATCAAGTACGGGGTCCCACAGGGGTCAGTCTTAGGTCCTTTACTGTTCTTGATATACATTAATGACTTACCATTCCACATTGATGAAGATGCAAAGTTAGTTCTTTTTGCTGATGATACAAATATAGTAATAACATCCAAAAACCAAGAACTAAGTGACGTAATTGTAAATGATGTTTTTCACAGAATTATTAAGTGGTTCTCAGCAAACGGACTCTCTTTAAATTTTGATAAAACACAGTATATACAGTTCCGTACAGTAAATGGCACAACTCCAGTAATAAATATAGACTTTGAACAGAAGTCTGTAGCTAAGGTAGAATTTTCAAAATTTTTAGGTGTGTCCATTGATGAGAGGTTAAACTGGAAGCAACACATTGATGGTCTGCTGAAACGTCTGAGTTCAGCTACGTATACTGTTAGGGTTATTGCAAATTTTGGTGATAAGAATCTCAGTAAATTAGCTTACTATGCCTACTTTCATTCACTGCTTTCATATGGTATCATATTCTGGTGTAATTCATCGTTGAGTAGAAAAGTATTCATTGCTCAAAAACGTGTAATCAGAATAATTGCTGGAGCCCACCCACGGTCATCCTGCAGACATCTATTTAAGGCTCTAGGGATCCTCATAGTATATTCACTTATGAAATTTGTTGTTAATAATCCAACCCAGTTCAAAAGTGATAGCAGTGTGCATAGCTGTAACACCAGGAGAAAGGATGATCTTCACTATGCAGGGTTAAATCTAACTTTGGCACAGAAAGGGGTAAATTATGCTGCCACAAAAGTCTTTGGTCACCTACCAAAAAGCATCAAAAGCCTGACAGATAGTCAACCAACATTTAAAAATAAATTAAAAGAAGTTCTAGATGACAACTCCTTCTACTCATTGGCTGAATTTTTAGATATAAATTAAGGGAGGAAAAAAAAACTAACTTAAGCATTAGTGTCATGCAATATTTTGTGGAATGTAATATCTTGTACAGACATCTTTCATTAACCTGACACGTTCCACATCATTACGAAGTGTCGTATTCATGATCTATGGAACAAGTATTAGTCTAATCTAATCTAAACTAATCTAATCGATGACTGCAGCGCTTTAGACCTCTCGGTCCTGCACCTCTGCTCAAATCACAGAGGTCCATTGCCTTCGGTTTCTAGCGACAACGAGAGCCGCAGTCACATTTTACCGGTAGGAGCTGTTGCTCCTCGATACTGATGTTGACCTTGAACCCGCCGGCCGACATGGTTCAAACGCTAATCATTTCTCCAGAACATATTCATAGACGAGAGTTGGAACTTTAATAGCGGCAACTATTTATTTACATCTCGTACAAAATAGATATGTGTTTCAAAGTTTTAGTGACCTTCAAAGTAGTCACTACTATTGTGTACAACCCGTTCCCAGTTATGTGGAAGTCGTAGGATACTCTTAGCAGTGTCAGTTGTGTTGACAGTTATAGCGGCGCAGTCTATTGTCCGACGAATTTGTAGCAGTCCTGAAGCGAATGCCGCGAAGTGTTTACTTCAGTTTAGAAATCGAGTTGAGCTCACGAGGGCTTAAGTCAGGGGAGTGCAGTAGATGGTATAGCATTTAGCAGCCCCATCAGTCAAACAAATCAGTAACAGCTTGCACTGTACGTCCTTCAGCATTATCCTGCAAAATGATGGCCAGGTCCCGCAGAAAGTGTCATCACTTCTGTCCCTATGCTGTTCAGTTTTGGAACACAACCTACGACCACCTAAGTGCTATACCACCTATTGCACTCCCCTGTCTTAAGCCCTAGTGAGTTCAACTCGATATCTAAACAGAAGGAAGCACTTCACGGCATTCGCTTCAGACCTGCTGCAAATTCGTCGGGCAATAGACCACGTCGCTTGAACCGTCAACACAACTGGCACTGCTAAGGGTATCCTACGAGTTCCACATCGCTGGCAACGGGCTATACACAATGCTGGTGACTGCTTTGGAGGTCATTAAAACTTTGAAACACGTATCTATTTTTCACGAGCTGTAAATAAATAATTGCCACTATTAAAGTCACAATCCTCGTACACGTCCTGTGAATGTGAAGGTCCTGCCTCTAGTCGTACAAGGCGTTCTGTTTATTCTGAACATGAATCTACTTTTACACTCTAAGGAAAGAGTTCGGCTGCAATTTCTAGATAAGATCCTGCTGGAACGAGAAACGCCTTTGTTTTAATTACGTGCAACCCTAATCCTCTACCATGTCCGTGACACTCTCTCCCCTATTTCTCGATGATACAAATCGTGCTGCCTTTCTTTGAACTTTCTTAATGTACTCCGTTAATCCTATTTGGTCCAGATGCCACACCGCGCAGCAGTAGTCCAAAAGAGGATGGACAGGTGTAGTGTAGGCAGTCTGTTTAGTAGACCTGTTGCTCCTTCTACGTTTTCTGCCAAAAAAACGCAAAATTTGGCTGGCTTCTGAGACACTTTTGGAATCAGTGTATCTCATTAAAGGAATGTAGAGTTCAAAGGGGGGGGGGGCGGCTCTGAGCACTATGGGACTCAACTGCTGTGGTCATTAGTCCCCTAGAACTTAGAACTACTTAAACCTAACTAACCTAAGGACATCACACACATCCATGCCCAAGGCAGGATTCGAACCTGCGACTGTAGCAGTCGCACGGTTCCAGACTGCGCGCCTAGAACCGCGAGACCACCGCGGCCGGCAATGTAGAGTTTCTTTTATTTTCTTATCAGGCTCTTGCCCAGTGATTTCACTTTTGCGCATGAGAAAAATTCTTCCGACGTCTTTTTACGGCCACCATATTTTATGTCTCCTTTCTTGATTTTAAAGCAATGAACATTTCTTCTAATCATTGCTTAACGAGAATGGCCAGACTTAATTTTCTTCCAATGGCAGCTGTATTCTTGCTCTAAATACAGCCGCGATACGTTACAGTTGACGTATATACCATCTCTATGACACAATAACTTGTTTATTATTCAGAAATGACTTTTGGTTCAGCAGCTTCACTGGTACTCAAGGAAAAAAGCTCAGATAATGCATTACAGAGTTTATAAGACTTCTTGTAATAACATGTCTTCCACGTGGAGCTGTCTACAATGTAATGTATTACCTTACGATAACTATTCTTTGACGCGGAAAGTTCATGCTCAAAGCTCATCAAATTTTATAATTTATAAAAGTGAAAGTTAAAATATTCTTATTTGGGATCTTTTAGCATTCGTTAGGACGAATTTCGTAGTTTTAAATATCGACCTATACCAGGCGTCATACACTTAAACGATACGTTATAGGGTGTGGGTGGGGGGGGGGGGGGGGAGGGGCTCTAATGCGGGATAGGACGGGGAAGGAAGATTCATAGCTTATAGTGGAATCTGCCGTAACGTCTTTCAGCGTTCGGCTGAAGAGCTGCAGCGAACATTCTTCTTATTTACAATTGTATTTTGCCATTTACTCAACGATTGTCACTTCTACACAAACGAATGGCGTGGTTCGCTCCTGTTATGCGTAGTATGAGATACCCCGCAGACCTTGTGCATGTTTAGAGGGTATAGTTCAGCGGAGCGCAGCTGGCGCCATCAGTCGTTTGTGAATGGAGGTTTTCCGTGTGCCGCCGGAGTCACGATCGCGGTGGGGCCTGGGTTGTCAACAAGCCTCTGACGCTCGGCCGTCCCGTCACGCCACGCCAGATGTTATCGCAGCGGGGAATCCCCGGCTCGTCTGCGACTTCTGCTGACCTGCGGGCCACAAACACTCCAGCTGGACACGTGCGCGCCAAGGACGCGTTAAACAGGTGACAACCGCACAGACTGTCGTTCAGCTCAGAGGACCCGTTTACAGTGAGTGCCACAACCCGACGGTTACCTGAGCAGAGGAAACACTTAACACTATGCGACCGTTGGTCATCGGGCTATCAACTGAAACAGTGTGACGCGTGATGCTATGCATCAGGGACTACACAGCTGAACGCATAAGCCGTGGATCTATGTTTCTTGCCACGATGAGCCAACGGAAAAATGAGAACGAGCTCAAGCGACTATGACTGTAGAGCCCAGTCCGAAGCGACGACTACAGGGTGTTCCATTGCAAAAACAATCATCCGATTTCACATGTTGAAAGTCTTCGCTGCCGCCGATTTTCAGCTACCTAAAAGTGCACATAAGTTAATACTCCAGTATTGGTATCCCTAAAACATTCTTGTTTGTGTAAGACTATACTCATGAAAGAACAATCAACGATATCTGATTACTGGTTACGAAGTATGTGGTGTTGAGGGAAATTGTATAGTGCAACGGAGTATGTAAAAGGACCTTGAAATGTTTTTAAGTGAGGCAAAATTATATACAAGTTCTTTAACGTCCTAATACAAACTTTAAGGGCGAATACGTATATTGAAGGTATCTGCAACTCGCGATTAACCTTGAATGTCTAAAACTGTCTAGAAAAATAGTAACTGTTTCAGCTGCTGAAGGCACTTTATATCGTCATGGATTCTGTTGAAGACAGATTGTTCCTACTAAGTTGTGCTCCCACCTGCCACTACTCAGCAGAAAGGTAAACGAGTACATGTGCACTGACTCGAATAATTCGAAACTCAAACAATGATTTCGGGAGAAAATAATGTGTTAGAGAGTTCAAGTAAATTTCTATTACTATTCAAAATAAATATGCGAATTCCTTGACCATATATACAAATCTCCACAATCGGATCCTTAGTTGCACAAATACCACGGATTCACAAAATCGGGAAAGAAACCTATATAATGTACATTCAGATACACATAACAATATTAAATGAGCGAGAGAGTAAAATGGAATTCGTCATGTATCCACGCAATTGCTTCGTTCAAATGGCTCTGATCACTATGGGACTTAACATCTGAGGCCAAGAGTCCCCTAGAACTAAGGACATCACACACATCCATGCCCGAGGCAGGATTCGAACCTGCGACCGTAGCGGTCGCGGGGTTCCAGGTTGAAGCGCCTAGAACTGCTCGGCCACTCTGGCCGGCCACGTAATTGCTTAACGAAAGAGATACTCAAACAAACCTCGATGAGAACAAAGAAACATAACCTTATGCACAATGATACACAACCGTATTAAATGTACGAGCAATTTCGGTTGAAAAAATGCACAGTTTGTTGTGGAATATTTCCGCTTCAGCCCCTTTAGTTTCACGAATTTCCTATATGTGGTGACGCTGTATGTAGCCTTCAAATTGGTTTCTGTAACGGAGTGCGTTTCAAATAGAGAGCTGTCTTCGACTTTCTTTTGGCGACTTTCTTTGGCCAGTTGGGTCTGATTCAGGAGATTGAGAAGGTCCAAAGAAGAGCGGCAAGATTCGTGACTGGTACATTTAGCCATCGCGAGAGCGTTACAAATCTGCCAGAAAGTTTCAAGTGGGACACTCTTGTAGATGAACAGAACGCTAAACGGAAGGTGCTGCTCACTAAATTCCGAAATCCTATCTTCACCGAGCATATATTATTAGCACCAACTTTCAAATCGCGCAATGATCACCATTCAAAGATAAGAGAAATAAGAGCTCGTACTTAGGAGTTCAGACAGTCGTTTTTTCCTCGCGCGATCAGCGAGCGGAACAGAGGGGAGGGGGAATATGACTTTGGCGCGAATTGTGCCCTCCACCACACACCACTTGGTGGCTAGCAGAGTATGTATATAGATGTAGATGTAGATCGCAACAAGGTCGCGCAGATCCGTCCGATCTCCCTCATTCCGGCGGGCCGCGCACATCTGTGACTCCTGCAATGCTGGAACGTGCGGACCCTCTCATTCGAGGTCATCGGCGGTTCACAGTCAAACAACTCGTTGTACAACTGGGTGTCTCTGCTAGTAGTGCAGACACACTCGTCCACCAGTTGGGGTACTCAAAGGAGTGTGCCTGCTGGGTTCCTGGCTGCCTAATAGAAGACCATAAGAGCAACAAGGGACCATCTGTGCAAAACTGTTTGCGCGTTAAGTCTGATCGTGACAATTTTTTGTCGAACATCGTCACAGGCGATGAAACATGAGATCATCACTTCGAACCGTAAACAAAAGGGCAATCCATGGAGTGGCGCCACACCACCTCCGAAGAAAAAGTTCAAAGCCATACTCTCGGTCGTTAAAGTCATGTTGACCGTCTTCTGGACTCTGAATTGGCTATTCCGTCTGGTGTCCTCCGTTATGATGTAATGATCAACTCTGAAATGTATTGTTGCTACCCTCAGGAAGTTGAAGAAACGACTTCAGCCTGTTCGTTGCTACAAAAATGCAGCCGAATTTTTACTTCACCATGACAACACAAGGCCTCACACAAGTTGGTTGGTTGGTTGGTTGCTTTGCGGGAGGGGACCAAACAGCAAGGTCGTCAGTCCTTTCGGACTAGGGAAGGATGGGGAAGGAAACCGGCCGCGGCATTTGCCTGTAGCGATTTAAGTAACTCACGGAAAAACTAAATCAGTCCTCCCGAATGCGAGTCCAGCGTGCTAACCACTGCGCCACCACGCTCGGTCCTCACACAATCCTGCGCACTCGAGAGGAGCTCACGATATTTCATCGGACTGCTCTTGATCGTCCACCCTACACCGCGGATCTCGCACCTTCCAATTCCATCTGTTTGGCCCAATGAAGGATGTACTACGCGGGAAGCAGTAGGTAGATGATTGATAGGTTATTGATGCAGCGAGACGTTGGTTCCGAATGCGGCCAATAGAGTGCTACCATATGGGCAAACAGGTCCTCCCAGTAATGATGCGTAGGCCGTTTCATTGAACGGAGGTTATGTTGCAAAGCATGCCAGAAGACTGGAGAATAATATGGTTTATTGGAATCCTGAATAAAATCAACCTGCTTTCAGAAAAAAAGTTGCATTACTTTTCGAACACCTCTCACAATGACGCAAAACCACCGCAAGCATGCAACGTTCTCACCTAAATTTCTGGAAGCTGCAGCTGAGTAATGTACATCTCAAATCATTCAGAAGATTACATGTTTGAACTTTAGAAAATCGAAGTCGTGCAACACGATCTAAGCAGAATCTCAAGTTCCGAGTGCAGCGAGGAAGGAAGAAAAAGTGAGTGAACTTTGTCTGCGTACATGAAGGCCAAGTGAGATCGAAGCTAACTGCCTAATAACACCTTTTGACAGCAGTCATCGGCGTTTGCTTCGAACTGCAGGCTTTAGCCTGGTAGTAAGCATCTCATTGTATGTGTCCCCATAATGTTCCAGTACTGGACCTTGTGTGTCCCAAAATAACCGTAAGCAGCAGTTTATCTGCGGACGGTTAGGTACTGAACTTTTTCTTGCACAGCTAATTTGGATGTTTCCAATCCATACTCTGCCGTTTACTCTCCTGCTCGTAATGATGGAACCATGTTTCGTCACCAGTAATAATCCTGTCTAATAAGTTGTCCCCTTCGTTTCCATAGCAATACAATTGTTTTTTGCAGATGTCGAAGGACGTTTGTTTATGCAACTGTGTCAGTTGTTTTGGGGTCCCATCTTGCACAAACGTTTTGAAAGACAAGTCTGTTGTGGATGATTTCGTGGGCAGAACCGTGACTAATTTGCAGACGATGTGACACTTCGTCAACAATTAATCGTCTGTCTAAGACAATAATTTCACGTGAACGCTCAATAGTTTCTTCATTTGTGGCGGTAAACGATCGTCCGGCTACTTCATCGTGAGTAACACTTGTGCGACCATTTCGGAATTTTTCAATCCATTGGTACACTCAGTTGTGGAAAAACACTGTTCCCGTACTGTACTGGAGGTCTTCGATGAATTACGGCACGCTACAAGACTTTCACAACCAATGTAGCGTTCATTAAACGTCTGTGTTGCATGCACAGAGCGTGCGCTGGTGTTCCGTCACACATAAACTACACAGGTTATCTTTCAACAAGTCTTATATTCTCGAGACATACAGCTACTTTGATGTTCAGAGTTCGTGGTAAACTGCGTCGGACGATGTGGTCGAGCGGTTCTATGCGCTTCAGTCTGGAACCGCGCGACCGCTACGGTCGCAGGTTCGAATCCTGCCTCGGCATGGATGTGTGTGATGTCCTTAAGCTAGTTAGGTTTAAGTAGTTCTAAGTTCTAGGGGACTGCTGACCTCAGAAGTTAAGTCCCATAGTGCTCAGAGCCATTCGAACCATTAAATTGAAGATAAGAATGGACTTACCCTCGTACAAAGGAAACTACTTATAAAACACTCGTTTGATGCATCCTACAATATTTTAGGGGGTCCACAGGGAAAATATGTAAAAAAAAACGTGGCAGTACATATGGTCACGCTAAAAGACTTTAACAACCAATGTAGCGTTCATTAAACGTTTGTGTTGCATGCACAGAGTGTGGGCAGGTGTTCCGTCACGTATAAACCACACCGGTTATCTTTCAACAAGTCTTATATTCTCGAGACATACAGCTACTTTGATGATCAGAGTTCGTGATAAACTGCGCCGGACGTTGTGGCCGAGCGGTTCTAGGCGCATAAGTCTGGAAACGCGCGACCGCTACGGTGGCAGGTTTGAAACATGCCTCGGCATGGTTTGTGTGATGTCCTCAGGCTAGTTAGGTTTAAGTAGTTATAAGTTCTAGGCGACTGATGACCTCAGAAGTTAAGTCCCATAGTGCTCAGAGCCATTTGAACCATTAAATTGGGGATAAGAATGGACTTACCCACGTACAAAGGAAGCTACTTATAAAACACTCGTTTTATGCATCCTACAATATTTTATGGGTTCCACAGGGAAAATACGTAAAAAAACGGGGCAGTACATATGGTCACTCTACAAGACTTTCACAACCAATGTAGCGTTCATTAAACGTTTGTGTTGCATGCACAGAGCGTAGGCTGGTGTTCCGTCACGTATAAACCACACCGGTTATCTATCAACAAGTTTTATATTCTCGAGACATACAGCTACTTTGATGATCAGAGTTCGTGATAAACTGCGCCGGACGATGTGGCCGAGCGGTTCTAGGCGCTTCAGTCTGGAACCGCGCGACCGCTACGGTCGCAGGTTCGAATCCTGCTTCGGCATTGATGTTTGTGATGTCCTTGGGCTAGTTAGGTTTAAGTAGTTCTAAGTTCTAGGGGACTGCTGACGTCAGAAGTTAAGTCCCATAGTGCTCAGAGCCATTTGAACCATTAAATTGAGGATAAGAATGGACTTACCCTCGTACAAAGGAAACTACTTATAAAACACTCGTTTGATGCATCCTACAATATTTTAGGGGGTCCACAGGGAAAATATGTAAAAAGAAAACGTGGCAGTACATATGGTCACGCTACAAGACTTTCACAACCAATGTAGCGTTCATTAAACGTTTGTGTTGCATGCACAGAGTGTGGGCAGGTGTTCCGTCACGTATAAACCACACCAGTTGTCTTTCAACAATTCTTATATTCTCGAGACATACAGCTACTTTGATGATCAGAGTTCGTGATAAACTGCGCCGGACGTTGTGGCCGAGCGGTTCTAGGCGCATAAGTCTGGAAACGTGCGACCGCTGCGGTGGCAGGTTTGAAACATGCCTCGGCATGGATGTGTGTGATGTCCTCAGGCTAGTTAGGTTTAAGTAGTTATAAGTTCTACGCGACTGATGACCTCAGAAGTTAAGTCCCATAGTGCTCAGAGCCATTTGAACCATTAAATTGAGGATAAGAGTGGACTTACCCTCGTACAAAGGATACTACTTATAAACCACTCGTTTGATGCATCCCACAATATTTTATGGGGTCCACAGGGAAAATATGTAAAAAAAACGGGGCAGTACATATGGTCACGCTACAAGACTTTCACAACCAATGTAGCGTTCATTAAACGTTTGTGTTGCATGCACAGAGCGTGGGGTGGTGTTCCGTCACGTATAAACCACACCTGTTACCTTCAACAAGTCTTATATTCTCGAGACATACAACTACATCGATGTTCAGAGTTCGTAATAAACTGCGCCGGACGATGTGGCCAAGCGGTTCTAGGCGCTTCAGTCTGGAACCGCGCGACAGCTACGGTCGCAGGTTCGAATGCTGCCTCGAGCATGGATGTGTGTAATGCCCTTAGGCTAGTTAGGTTTAAGTAGTTCTAAGTTCTAGGGGACTGATGACCTCAGAAGTTAAGTCCCACAGTGCTCAGAGCCATTTGAACCATTAAATTGAGGATAAGAATGGACTTAGCCTCGTACAAAGGAAACTACTTATAAAACACTCGTTTGATGCATTCTACAATATTTTATGGGGATCACAGGGAAAATATGTATAAAACACGGGGCAGTACATATGGTCACGCTACAAGACTTTCACAACCAATGTAGCGTTCATTAAACGTTTGTGTTCCATGCACAGAGCGTGGGCTTTTGTTCCGTCACGTATAAACCACACTGGTTATCTTTCAACAAGTCTTATATTCTCGAGACATACAGCTACTTTGATGTTCAGAGTTCGTGATAAACTGCGCCGGACAATGTGGCCGAGCGGTTCTAGGCGCTTCAGTCTGGAACCGCGCGACCGCTATGGTCGCAGGTTCGAATCCTGCCTCGGGCATGGATGTGTGTGATGTCCTTAGGTTAGTTAGGTTTATGTAGTTCTAATTGTCTAAGGCAGTGATGATCTCAGATGTTAAGTCCCATAGTGCTCAGAGCCATTTGAACCAATTGATAAGCGTTTGGCCCTACAAGCCTGACATCCATAATTTCTGCCATCACACTGATACGACAGCGAACCTGATCCCTTGCTTCCATGACGGTTTACATATGCTCATATGTGTTTGCTGTTGTAATTTATTATCACAGACCGCGTGAAATTCGCCTCATGAAATGTATGCTGTGAACAGCCTATTCTCGGCGCTTGGTTTAGAATCCAATGGTAGAACTGCTGTCTCTTACGGCCTGATAGATTGCACAAACTATAAGTGATACGAATAAAGTAACTGTCTGTGTAGAACTGACTACGCAAGACCGTGATTTATGCCTTTAGCAGTTCAGTTCTGCGCACACTTGTTCCAGAACCATCTTCTACTCTTTGCAACACTTGTACCTCCATTTTCACCATGCGAACTGTGCGAAGCCTTCTGCGATCCCTAGTCCTTGTTTCGCAGGACACCGTGTCCACAAGACGATGGAACGACCTGCTAAACTTTTTTTTTTTCGCGTGGAATGCGGTGTTGAGGATGACGTATTTGGCACATGTGTGTCGATTACCGCCGTTCGCAAAACCACAGCGTATCTACCACTTCCCGTGTGGAATAAAAGGACACCGTGACACTCTTCATACTCCACGGAATAGTTAATATTGCTCTGACGCCTGCACAACATCAAAACCCATTCCAGAGAAGCCCATGAAAGCCCTAACAAGAAATAGCGCCTTACTCAATCGCTATAAGTGGGTACAGGAAATAGTCAGTCACAATGCTTACATTCTACTCCTGATTATGATTGGCTGGGAGGCGAAAATGTTAAATAATTTCGTGGAGCAGTTTGGAACTGGCTAAATCGGTGATTCAGCTGGTGGACCTCATGTGGCTGAGAACTTGTGTGCTCTCTGGGGTAGAGGTGATGTTTTCGTAGTGTAGCGAGGTGGTCCTTAGTGGGCAACCGAGTTTTTTCTCACAGTACGTAAGACTGAGAAAATTGAAAACTGTTTTCCCTGCGCGGGCGCAATTTCTTGTGGAGTCATTTCGGTTTTCTAGGCGAGTGCTGTCGTACAGCAAGTCCGCAATAGGAAGACGCCTCAAATTAGACTGTGGATCCAGTAGCTGGCTGGTACTTAGTGAACGAGACGGACTTAGCGAGGTTTTAATTGAAACTAATAAGTAACATTTGTTCCTTGCAAATTTCAGGTTGCTGTTTTTGTGTCGTGAATTTTCGTCTATTGCCTTTAAACCGTATCCTGTTGCTTTGTTGTGAAGATTATCGGCGGCAGTTTCTAGTAGCCAGTTACAGCTGGTGTATTGAATAGTTAGCGGTTAATTTATTCTATTTCAGTGACTGAATCTCTGACTCTTTCTGAAAGTTGTTCCGCTGCTACAGGGCCTTTAATACATTAAGTGGCACTGGTAGATATATTTGCATATACCACTGCTCTTAAATGCTGTTTATTACTTTATTCGCTACAAACAACCCACCTTATTGGTATATACAGTAGTTTCTGTGGTAGGTATGAATAGCATTTGTATGTTCCGATGTTGGTAGGCTTAAGATATTAGCGAACAAATAAGTAATGCTATGAATATTTATCGATAGTCTTTGAGCTACTCGTCTTCAGAGCTGGCTTCGTGTTCAACTAGCATGTGTCGCCTTTGGATTTACTCTTCTACATCTTCTGATATAAACGACGGTAAGTTTAAATCACAGTAACATTCCCTACGTTATAAACTATAAAATCACTACGGGAGTCGTGTGCAAGCATACACGCAGCTGTATGAAGCTAGTTTTCTTCTGCACCGTACATGCGAGCAAACAGATTCTCGTGAGTTTAATTCCTAGGCACATAAAACTTTACTGATCATATGTTGTGAAATGCTGCTTCCAATGATGTTAGCCACTAAAACAATATCTTTTATTTCTTTTGACAATCCACATGTACGATAGTTACTGAAAATACACAACATGACGAAAACAATTTGTGCAAATACGTGAATGTGATAGGCAGGCAATTTACTCGTTTTTGGTTATTTTATGCAGTTAGAAGTATCCTATTCAAACTGGTGAATATTTCTTGTAGATTTATAAGAATGATTTTCTTAAATGATTTCGTGATGCCTTCAGCTACCATTCTCTTTATTTCATGTTCGATTGTACAATTTTGTCCTTAGGCCATTTTCAAGTGTCCAAACGGAAGCATTATACATTGGATACATTAGACACTTGTGATTTTGATTTAGTAACAAGTCATGTAAGAATGATCTTATGCAGATGGCATAGTTCCCAGGCAGATGAAGTTTTCTGGCCGGTTACGTGATAAACTGCTGCGAAGGTTACGGAAGGGCATGCATAACATTCAGATTTTGAGGGAACCGCTTGTGCAGATAAGGTAGCTACAATTTCTACAGTTTCAACAGTGTTACAATAACTGACGGTAGTGTGAGTAACGCAGAGTAAAGTGGATTAGTGAGTGAAACGTCTAGCACAGATGCGCAGGTAGGGCAGGCTGTTTGCCTGCGCTTTCAGAAGCATTTCATAAAAGTCTTGAAACTGACTCTGATACTGAATTGCTGGGAAATGCGAATTTATATCTGGGATATCCTTTGGGGTCCTCCCCCCATGAACCATGGACCTTGCCGTTGGTGGGGAGGCTTGCGTGCCTCAGCGATACAGATAGCCGTACCGTAGGTGCAACCACAACGAAGGGGTATCTGTTGAGAGGCCAGACAAACGTGTGGTTCCTGAAGAGGGGCAGCAGCCTCTTCAGTAGTTGCAGTGGCAACGGTCTGGACGATTGACTGATATGGCTTTGTAACAATAACCAAAACGGCCTTGCTGTGCTGGTACTGCGAACGGCTGAACGCGAGGGGAAACTACGGCCGTAATTCTTCCCGAGGGCATGCAGCTTTACTGTATGATTAAATGAAGAAGCTTGCACAGGATAGAGTAGCATGGAGAGCTGCATCAAACCAGTCTCAGGACTGAAGACCACAACAACAACAACATCCTTTGGGGTTTGTCTTGTGTGTACTAACAGAAGCTGACATTTGTAATTTCCTGCAGATTTTTTCAACTTTCCCTGAGAAACCGGCTATTATATTGTACCTCTGAATTATTGGTATGAATATTTACAACTTTCCCAGTCAAACAGGCTATTATATTGTACCCCTGAATCATTGGTATGAATATTTACAACCCCACAACTCGTGGTTGACTATGAAATACCTCTTAACTCGAGCAATTTTATTGATTACTGTTCCCAAAGAGTAAGACTAAGTTCGAAAATGATGAGTTACCTTGAAGAAAACGCTTTATTTGCACAAAGTCAGCATGGGTTCAAACAATATCTTTCTTGTCAAACACAAAAAGCTCCTTTATTGACACAAAGTAGTGAGTACTATCGACACAGGATCTGTGTGATAACTTATTTGAAAACCACACCGTGCTGCCGTGAACCACGTAACCTACGGAAACCAAGATCGGCGTTAAGTCGATGGCCGAAAGTCACGTAGAGAGCGAACATTTCGGCTGCAGGTAAAGTGAGCACAAATCAGAAGCAATTCACGTCAGAATCGTCTTGCATAACAACGCGTAAATAAAACAGCTTTCAAATCAATTTCCATATCCTGAAGAGCGAGGTAACACTTGCAGTTCGACAATCGGTATGCTTCGCTGGCGGGATTATGAACTGTCGAATCGCCGACCAGCAGTTTTGCCTTGCAGAGGGCCAACGTCCATCTCCTTGTGGCTGACTTGCCACGGCCACTGGGGTTTCGGCTGCTGAAGGTGGAACTATGTGCCACACAAATAATATCGCCACCTCTCTCCGAATCTGTCTTCATATCGCTGGAGTGGCTGGATTTTAGAGCAAGCTTTGCGTGATGCTCGAGCTACAGGACATCCGCATCTCGTTGTTTCCAGGGTGCACCAACTAACCGTGCTTTCCAGATGGACAGTGACACAAGTTTACATTGACGTCTGCCCGCAGTGTGGAAGGTCAAAGGAATGAAGCTGCTGTGATTTACAAATAGCTCGTCGTATTTTTGAAGATAATTAGGAACGAAATACAGCACATCCATAATGCAAGCGCTATTTTACTGCGTTGCATATTCAACAAGGCCATTACAATGAGGAGAGTTTAAAGGGATTACAAGAGATGACGCATAACAGCCATCGTTAGAGAAAACTGCAACCTAAATTTATATTGAATAAATGTTGCATCGAAGCCTAGTATTTGCGGATGATGTTACCTTACTTCCTGAAAACCTGACAGGTGCACCAGCGCAACCTGTCTTCTAGAAGACACAGGCAACATGTCAGCCTTAAAATTCATTGCAGAGAAAAAGAAGTGTGATAAACATAAAAAGTATTTAATAAGAGATACTGAGTAAATAGAAGGGCAAAAAAATTCAAATATTTGGGGCGGGAAGAGGGGGGGGGGACTATTCAAGAAAACGGTCTAGAAAAACCTGCTTCAGAGGAAAGGATACAGATGACGGAAAAAGCACATGGCATAAGTAAATATATCTACAACAGAAACTGTATACCTAAAAAATTTAAATAAAGAACTACCGCACAGTAGTAAACCGGAATGTCTCTTTGCTAGCGAATTTCTAGTATAAATTATAAGCTTGATAAATTATAAATATTAGAAAGAAACATTATACTGAAAATATTAGATCCTCGGTAAGAGGCAGTATTTTGTAAATTAAGAAATAATGATGAAATTTATCACAAAGGTATTACACACAATAAGGAAGACGACATCACTATTTTTTGGACATGTTTACGGAATGTGTGACAATAGACGTACCAAGCAGATCTTCAGATATTTTATGGAAAAGAAATTAACAACTACCAGGGTTCAAGAGGTTAGGAATGATTTGGAAAGGAATAACATGAGAAAAGTAGAAGCATCGGAGAGAGATTTTTAGGAGTAAAGTTTTAGAACTGGAGGCATTCCAGGGCAGGATAGGAAAGGAAATGGGCACAAAGTGCTCTGTATACAGGAAACAGAAACTTTGTGAAACAATGAAGAAATACTGGAAGAAAAGGAAAAATAACAAAGAAATAAGAATTAAAATTGAACTGTGGGCTATAAACAGTCTTTAACGCAATAAGAAGAACGAAACTAATGTGTGCATTCATCATTAATATTTCACTTAGCTTTATGATTATGAACACAAAACTGCATAATATGAAAGTGCAATTCTCGCCTACATTTCGGAAGTCGGTCTTTCTACAATTTGTTTTCTTAGTGGGGCAGGGGTTTTTCTTTTCTAGTCTTGGCTTACTCAGCTTCTTGTGTAATTCCTTGTCATTTTTGAGATGTAGTTTTTATACTACTTTATTCTCCGAAAGTTAGCTGAGAAATCTGGAATTTTACACTGATTGATTTCGTTATGATGTTACAGACTCCCAGGAGTGGTGGAGAAGGGTAAATGTATGAATCTGAAGTAAGGGACTCTAGTCCGGAAATGACCGATTCGAAAGGTATAAAGGGAAAATCTACTCACGTTCAGCCTTAGCATCGCGCAGCACTCAAATTAAAAACCCCAACTTCCGAACCGTTATCACGACGCACAGTATTCCCACCAAATACTCTCTAACATACTTAGATACTTTCTGCTGCTTTATACACTGGTAACGACGCACGTAACATGATGTCAAAGAGACAGAAAATTCTAAAGAACTCCACCTACTTGCCGGACAATGTGGCCGAGCGGCTCTAGGCGCTTCAGTCTGGAACCACGCGACCGCTACGGTCGCAGGTTCGAATCCTGCCTCGGGCATGGATGTGTGTGATGTCCTTAGGTTAGTTAGGTTTAAGTAGTTCTAAGTTCTAGGGGACTGATGACCTCACAAGTCCCATAGTGCTCAGAGCCATTTGAACAATTTTTCTAGGGGACTGATGACCTCAGATGTTAACTCCCATAGTGCTCAGAGCCATTTGAACCATTTCAACCTACTTGCACAAGTTTCACAAGCAACAACAGTTGTTCAAAATGGTGTTCCCATATGCAGGCGTCGCTCAAAGTTCTGTCGTACCCGTTCTGACATCCTCAGTATCGTACGAACAGTGTTGCAGGCAGAGAGAATTCTTACCAGGAGAAGATCTTCAGTCCCGACAGATGTCTCGTAACCAAGAATCTTCGCAAGGAAATTAAGCGAATATCTGACCCACTTGTTCATGGTTCCCTAATCCAAAGTGAGGTGGGGCTCCATTTTTCTCGGAACCGCATCTGCTGATATAGAACAAGTCGGATATGATCCAGGAACCTGGGTAGTACGTCTAAGTACTGCGTACGCTGTTGCATTTGAGAGGGTAGAAAGAAGAAACGGGCCTAATACGTAACCATTGGTTACGTATGCCCACACGTTGACTGATAATCTACCAATATATTGATGGCTCTTCGCAACAGTACCGTGGGGATTCTCATCGGCCCGAACATGACTACTGCGTCTATTTAGTCTCTAGTGAAACACACTTCATCCATGACAAGTGCGAGTACATACGCAAAAAGACTGTAAGGCGCTGCAAGACTTATTGGCTGAACGCCACACGCGGTCCAAAGTCAGCAAGAAACAAAGCATGCACTTCCTGTCGACGGTAGGGATGTCGATGTATTTCCTGCAATGCCACACACTATACATATTCTACGAGATTCATTTCTACTGATGGAGTTCTGATTGCAGGCGCCTCATCCACTGAGTCAATCATTACATCTTCAGAATCGGGAGTCCATGCAATTTGTTTTCCTCCTCGATCGTTGTACTGTGGTACCAACTGCCATGTTTCACTTAATTGTTGGAAAAGTGCTGGAAACATTGTTGGAACAGTGGCGGAAACATGGTGTGAGCTGTATGTATGTCTTCTACCCGGATATTTGGTCACACTTTATTTGGTCCCACTTCTCCACTGCTTCCATTTGCTCCCCATACACGAAAATGATGTCTACAAGTTCCATCACCAGGTACAGCTCCACTTAGTTAGGGCTGCTCGACGTTAGTACTTCAACTGGTTAGCACAGACGTTGATATTACAGACGTTGTACATCAGGAATGTTCATGTCATAATACAGTACGACGCCTGTACTGGATTAGCTGAGTTACTATCACAACCTCTCCACTAACTGTAAGTGCTTGTCAGGATAGCCTACCCTTCAGTCTTAGCAACAACAGAACATGTATTCCACTGCAGATAACGGAACGGTTTTCGCTTATAACTTTCGACTTTGTCGTTTCCTGATCAGGGCACCGTACCTCACACTGATACGTTTACTCTTCTCCATCATCCATCATCGCGGAGTCACGCTGCATACGTAATAAATATTTGTATTTCGTAAAACCTACGTGAATGTTTCTAGTTACATTTACTTCACGAAGCATATTTTGGACTTTGTATACATTTCTGAACTGTTTAATGCACTGTAACAAAAGTATACAATGATGCCCACGTTTCCTTTCTCATATACTTATCTTTGACCCTTGGTTTTAGCTGCTGACTAAGAATTGTTTCTCCACTGACTTCAGTTATTGCTTCTCGCGCCTTGGTGCATCTCGCGCACTGTTTGTGCGGCTGTATTACCTGCTGCCACGCTACTAACGTTTCTACACCAGTTCAGCGATGTGTTCTAAAACTTACAGTATCGCACAATTGGTATAACAGCCACTAACTACAATTATTTTAGGAAACTTACTTGTGACCTCCATATATTTCAGTTGTTTCAGTATAATATAATTGTGCCCGACCTTTTTCCCCTCTACAGTCACTTTCCGATACTTAATTTTAGCTAATGGTTAAGAACTGTATCTTCAATTGTTCCAGTTGCAGGTTCCAGCCTCAAGATGCGCTTCGCACTTTGTTTTTGCTGACAGATTCTCTGCTATCGTGCTACTGACCTCATCATAGCTGTTTGGAGATCAGTTCACAAATTTCTCATCTATAGCGCCAGTTGTCGTTGGTATTAACTTATTTATCACTGGGTTTTTATATATTACTTATTACACTGCCTATGTGCACTTACATTTTTACTTATGCCTTATGACAACTATAGTTGTGTACGGTTTTGTTATATTATTTTATCGTTACATTTACCGCCACCCTGGGACCAACATCAAGATATGAATGTCATTAGCGGACTAGCTCTAGTTCGCGGATGTTGTTGGCACTTGTTGTTTGGCTCCTTTACACTGTTTTTGTAGAGGTCCTATGAACCATTTCAAAACATTCACGAGCTCTTCTTGTATGAATAAATGTATTCTTAGATGCTGGTAAACCTTTCGGTATGTCAGGTTGTGGTCCAAGAAACTCTTCTGTTCATGACGTTTCTCCCAGGACTGCGCTGCACATCCTCAGAGGCGCTCCTCCGCTTAGTCTTGCCGACTGATCTGTCGGACGTCCGAGAGTGACATAAGTACTGTAGGAAAGGGGGCGTGGTCAAAGTAACACGTGATGAGCAGAGATAATCCTTGTTAGAGATAAAACTTAACTACCGATTGTCGTCAGTTCAAATATAAAACTGTCTAGAGATTCTGCAGAGCTAATGTCCATATGTCGCTAAGTTTCATTTCCTCCTCTTTCCTATTAAAATTGTCCTCATGCTTGTATATTTCAATTGCTTCTCTGCATAGTCGTGTATAATAATTTGACAATGTTGATAGAATTTCTGTTTCAGAAAACTTCACTTCGCGGTTTCCTGACGGAAGAGCATGCTCTGCTACAGTTGATTTCTGTATTTTTCCTAGTCGGCAAAGACTTTTGTGCTCTTTTAGCCATGTACAAAGTACTTACAAACTTTACCACACGTACCAGGAATTATGTATACACCACATGTCGACGGAGAAGTGCCTTTGAGGATGTCCAGTGCAGTCCTGGACGAAACGTCAGGAACAGAAGAGTTTCTTGGACCACGACCTCACATCCCGAAAGGTTTATCAGCAGCTATGTCATCTAGTCGTGAAAGCCTTCATTCTATGATCAAATTTATTATAGTATCACTTATTGCTCTTGCATTGTTTTTTAGAACAATTGCTATGTGCTGCATGCATCTTATTGTTGACACTCGCAAATAATGCAATAGTTGTAAATAAGTACTACTTTTTATCTTTGTATTTTTAAATTTTTAAACTTTTCTTCTTTCATTTTAATATGCTTATCTAGCTTCTACTTATTTGTGGTGTAATTTTTTGTACAGCTCTCTGAAGAAGGACGCTAAGTGCCTGAAACCGGTTAAGAAACTA
This sequence comes from Schistocerca gregaria, assembly GCF_023897955.1. Lineage (NCBI taxonomy): Eukaryota > Metazoa > Arthropoda > Insecta > Orthoptera > Acrididae > Schistocerca > Schistocerca gregaria. The sequence continues at coordinate 824,418,897 of NC_064921.1, read as the reverse complement.
AATTTCTGTTATGCAAATGGTTGCTGATTATTTCGATATATGCAACTACAGTTGCTGAAAATGTTTAAAACATTGAAATGCTAAAATTATATAATTGTTTGGTGTCTGCTCTTTCGGAAATGTCCTAAAGGACAGACACCATGCATTCATACATTTTGATGGACCTAGCTGGGGAATGGACCCACCTTCTTCACTGCAGATGCACAAATACGTCGGACCTCCTGTGAGAATCTCAGAGAGCAAACATGGAGAAAATGGTTCAAATGGCTCTGAGCACTATGGGACTTAACTACCCTGGTCATCAGTCCCCTAGAACTTAGAACTACTTAAACCTAACTAACCTAAGGACATCACACACATCCATGCCCGAGGCAGGATTCGAACCTGCGACCGTAGCAGTCACGCGGTTCCGGACTGCGCCTAGAACCGCTAGACCACCGCGGCGGGGGAGAAAATGGGCTGGGACTATGGATCGGTGGTACTCGAGGGGACTGTGGATAGGCCGTGAGGCGTGGTAAGATAGTCGCCGCAGTTGCGATAACGGTGTGTCCCGGATGACGCAGTGGTTACTACACTTGCCTAGTAAGCAGGAGGTCCTGGGTTCGATTCCCAGTCCAGTACACTTTTTCACTCATCGCCGCTGATTCCGCATAATGTCCCGATGTAGCTGACAGCAATGTTGTCCTTCCTTTCCTTTCCTTTCTTCCCACATCCACTTTGAATTTACATATTTTTCTAAAATGTTTTCATGTTGTGTTTATGATCCCGTGACTTCACACACCCCTTAGATACGCGCCCGAATGATCCAGAATATGTCAACATGAAAGTCTAGGTATCATTACATCGATTAGCAAGTGAATCAGAGGGATATATAAAAACAGCACCCTGTGGAACTTGCACCAGTACCAAAATCTGTGAAATTTGCGCTCAGTATTCCTAGAGACTACGTGCTCACTACGTCACGGGCTACCTGTATCCCGAGATCCCTCAGCCGTTGGGAAACTCTACGCGCCCATGCAGTGAGGCGCTTTGCCGCCCTGACGGAGTCGCATCACCGCCGCCAGGCAGGTGATCAGCGGCGTAAGTAAATAACCTGCTGCTGGAAGAAGAATGCCGCAAGTTGTCGACATAACTTTCTATGATATTGCACTTGTTATAATTGTTTTAAAGTTTAAATTCTGGTTTTCCTTCTTTTGTGATGCCCTGTCATCTTAAAAATATATTTTTTTGTTACATGACTAATTTTCTGATGAGTATTCTGTGCTTTTAAAATATATCCTACGTAATATACAATTTTATGGTGATCATACCTTCCACTTAACTATAATGACAATGATATGCATTATACGATTACGAAGAAATTTGCTTTCATGTTTTAAAGTCACACAGTAACGCTGGGAGTGGGAACAGGAGCTATGTACAGCTTATGTTACCTTTGTACGTACACACGTCTTGCGTTTCCAAAAGAATGGTAACGCACCTTACGTACATTAAATGTACCAATTTTTATTTATGGACCATTATTTATCTTATATTTATTTTAAAATTTACTTCGTCGTGAAGTGGACGAGATGGTTCAAATGGTTCAAATGGCTCTGAGCACTATGGGACTTAACTTTTGAGGTCATCAGTCCGTTAGAACTTCGAACTAGTGAAACCTAACTATCCTAAGGACATCACACACATCCATGCCCGCGGCAGGATTCGAACCTGCGACCGTAGCGGTCGCGCGGTTCCAGGCTGTAGTGCCTAGAACCGCTCGGCCACCCCGGCCGGCAAGTGGACGAGATACAACCTTTAATGTTCTTGTTTGTAATTTTATGTTTATGTTTTCCATTTTAGTTTCTTAAGATCCTGCAATAATAAAAAGTTCTGCTACTTCTTGGTAGATTTAAGCAGTGTGCCGGACGGGGACTCGAACCCGGGGCTTTAGCGTTTCGCGTAGAAATGTTCCATTAACTTTTTTCCCTTTTCTGTCCATCTTTTTTTTCGTCATTTGCTCTCTGTGGATATCACATGACACCTCTTCAACTCCATCCATGAAAACTTCAGTGTATTTTTTTTTTAATTACGAGCGGCAGCCTCCCCCCTAACAGCGCAAGGTGAACTTCCGGCACTAACTAATCTATCCAAGCACGACACACGACCCGGCCACGGAGTTTTACTTCGGCCAGTACCTCATCTCCTACTTTCCAGACTTCACATAATTTCTCGTCAGTAGCTTGCTGGACTAGCACTCCTGGAAGAAAGGATACGCCAGAGACACGGCTTAGCTACAGCCTGAGGGATGCTTTCTAAATGAATTTTTCACCCTGTGGCGGAATGTGTGCCGATTCGAAACTTCCCAGCACATTAAAACTCTGTGGCAGAAGTAGAGCTGTTAGGAGGGGTCGGGTAGTCCAGTAGGTAAAACACTTGCCCACGAAAAACACAGATCCTGTGTTCGAGTCCCGGTCAAATACACAGTTTTAATCTACATCTACATCTACATGTACAAGGATACTGTGCAAATCACACTTAAGTGCCTGCCACCTTCACAACAATTCTCTATTATTCGACTCACGAACAGCGCGCGGAAAAACGAACACGTATACCTTCCCGTGCGAGCTCTTATTTCCCTTATTTTATTACGATGATCGTTGCTGCCCATGTAGGTCGGCGTCAGAAAATATTCTCGCATTCGGAGGACAAAGTTGGTGATTGAAATTTCAGGAGTAGATTCCGCCGCAACGAAAAACACTTTTGTTCTAGTGATGTCCACCCCAAATCCTGTATCACATCCGTGACACTCATCACCCCCCCCTCCCCTCCTTAATTCTCGATAATACAAAATATGCTGCTCTTCTTTGATCTTGCTAAAGATGTACTCCGTTATCCTATCTGGTAAGGATACCACACCGCGTAGCAGTACTCCAAAATAGGACGGACAGGCGGCACCGATGACCTCAGCAGTTTGATCGCTTAGGAATTCACACACACACATATTTTGATGGACAGGCTTAGTGTAGGCGCCTCCTTAGTAGATGTGTTACATTTTCTCAGTGTTCTGCCGATTAAACGCAGTATTTCGTTTGCCTTCCCAACATTTTCTATGCGTTTTTTCCCATTTAATTTGTTCGTAATTTTAATTCCTAGGTCTTTAGCTGAATTTACGGCTTTTATATTTGACTGATTTATCGTGTAACCGAAGTTTAACGGATTCCTCTTAGCACTCATGTGGATGACCCCACACTTTCCATTACTCCCAATTTTCGCACCATACAGATATCGTTTCTAAATCGTTCTGCAATTTATTTTGATCTACTGAAGAGTTTACTAGACTTTAAACGACAGTACCATCTGCAAACAACATAATACGGCTGCTCAGATTGTCTTATAAATCGTTTATATAGATCAGGAACAGCAGATGGCCTATAACATTACCTTGAGGAAAGCCAGAAATCACTTCTGTTTTATTCGATGACTTTCTGTTAATTACTACGAACTGTGACCTCTCTGGCAGGAAATTGCGAATCCAGTCGCATAACTGAGACGATATTCCATAAGCTCGCAATTTCACTACAAGCTGCTTGTGTGGTACAGTGTTAAAAGCCTTCTGGAAATCTAGAAGGACCGAATCAATTTGAAATCCCTTGTCAATAAAGCTGTGCATCTGACAGGAAGTTTCATGTCAACGAATACTCCGCTGCAGAGTGGAAAATTTAATCTTGAGGATTTTGTGATTCCGGCCAATGGAAACTAAACCTAATCATGACAAATTCCGCTTATAAAAATACGGCAGTTACAGTACTTGTTCTAACACCTTCATCAATATATAGTTAAACACCGCGCACAAACCCTCGGCCCTTGTATCTGTTGGGCAAACTGTCGTTCGCACAAGAGCATTACTGCACCTTCGCCCAATGTTTTCTGGGCGCAGATCTCACTGGACAGAAATTTCACTTGGAGCTATTTGCAAGAGGTCGAACCACACACAGCTGCCGTGTACGGGAGTGAGTAATAGTGTCGCTTCGTTGAATGGAAACTGCCTGCTTGACACTCGACTAAGATCTTGTCGCGGTCGCAGTAATATAACGGTTTTTGAAGCGGCGGTCTTCGAATTCGGTTTGCCATTTCAGCTGAACTTACCCAGTCTGCGGTGGCTGATGGCTCACATTAAAATTCAGCATAGCTCCGTTGATCACGGTCGGCAGATCTGGGCCGTGAGGTAAAGGCACAATGCGTGTGACGTCACGCAGACGCTGGGCTTTTCACGGCAACTGTGTCAAGGGTCGGTCAAGCTCGACGCGTATCGATTCAGCGAAAGCTACCAAGGCGGGGACACCTGCCGCGGTCATGGACATGTGCGAATGTCACAAATCACCTTCGCTTTTCCCATATTTAAAAAAAAAATTCTGTCTACCTATAGAAGCCGACCTCGAGGAAGATTAGTTTGGATTCCGTAGAAATGTTGCAACACGTGAGGCAATACTGACCTTACGACTTATCTTAGAAGAAAGATTAAGGAAATACAAACCTACGTTTCTAGCAATTGTAGACTTAGAGAAAGCTTTCGACAATGTTGACTGGAATACTCTCTTTCAAATTCTGAAGGTGGCAGGGGTAAAATACGGGAGCGAAAGGCTAGTTACAATTTGTACAGAAAGCAGATGGCAGTGATAAGAGTCGAGGCACATGAAAGGGAAGCAGTGGTTGGGAAGGAAGTGAGACAGGGTTAAAGCCTCTCCCCGATGCTATTCAATCTGTATATTGAGCAAGCAGTAAAAGAAACAAAAGAAAAATTTGGAGTAGGTACTAAAATCCATGGAGAAGAAATAAAAACTTTGAGGTTCGCCGATGTCATTGTAATTCTGTCAGAGACAGCAAAGGACTTGGAAGAGCAGTTGAACGGAATGGACAGTGTCTTGAAAGGAGGATATAAGATGAACATCAACAAAAGCAAAGCAAGGATAATGGAATGTAGTCGAATTAAGTCGGGTGATGCCGAGGGAATTAGATTAGGAAATGAGACACTTAAAGTAGTAAAGGAGTTTTGCAATTTGTGGAGCAAAATACCTGATGATGGTCGAAGTAGAGAGGATATGAATTGTAGACTGGCAATGGCATGGAAAGCGTTTCTGAAGAGGAGAAATTTGTTAACATCGAGTATAGATTTAAGTGTCAGGAAGTCGTTTCTGAAAGTATTTGTTTGGAATGTAGCCATGTATGGAAGTGAAACATGGACGATTAATAGTTTAGACAAGAAGAGAATAGAAGCTTTCTAAATGTGGTGCTACAGAAGAATGCTGAAGATTAGATGGGTAGATCACATAACTAATGAGGACGTATTGAATAGGATTGCGGAGAAGAGGAGTATGTGGCACAACTTGACAAGAAGAAGGGACCGGTTGGTAGGACATGTTCTGAGGCATGAAGGGATCACCAATTTAGTACTGGAGGGCAGCATGAAGGGTAAAACTCGTAGAGGGAGACCAAGAGATGAATACACTAAGCAGATTCAGAAGGATGTAGGCTGCAGTAGGTACTGGGAGATGAAGAAGGTTGTACAGGATAGAGTAGTATGGAGAGCTGCATCAAACCAGTCTCAGGACTGAAGATCACAACAACAACAACCTCTTTATCTACATAAATACTCTGATAGTCACGGTACAGTGCGTAGTAGAGGATACTTTGTATCAATATTATCGATGTTCTGTCCTGTTTCATTCGTGTTTAGAGAGAGAGAAAAATATCTATCTACATGCCTCTGTACGTGCCCTGTTTCTCTTAAATAAGGCAAAAGTGATATAGATAGTATCACTTCGGAATTTCTGAAACCATTGTAGGGAAGAGGCAATCAAGCAACTATTGAAGTTGTGTAGAATCTCTGAGACATATAGTATCACATTTTTGGGAAAATATCATCCACAGAATTCCGAATACTGCGTGTGCAGCTAAGTCCGAGAACTATGTACAGTCTGCTTAATGACTCGTTCTGCATGCATCAAAGTTACTCATAAGAATAATATACAGCAGACTCGAAAAGAAAATTGAGGATCTGTTAGATGACGGTCAATGTGGGGTCCAGAAAGTTAGGGGCACCAGAGAGGCAGTTCTGAAGTTGAGATTCATAATGGAATCTAGACTTACGAAACATCACGTGATTAGTCGATCTGGAAAAAGCGTTCGACAGTATAAAATGGTGCGAGATGTTCGAAATTCTGACAAAAATAGGAATAAATTGTAGGGAAAGGCGGGCAATAAACATCATACACAATAACTAAGAGCGAGCAATGAGAACGAAAGACCAAGAAGGAAGTGGTCGGATTAAAAAGGATGTAAGACAGGGATGCACTCTTCCGCTTCTAATGTTCTGGCTATACATACAAGACGCAACGACGAAAATGAAAGAAAAGGTTCCAGAGTGGGATTAGATTTCACGGTGACGGGTTATCAATGATACTATTGTTTTATAGAATTACATCTTACTTTCAGCTGTTCGAACTTTATTTTGCGACTGCAATGTCGGCATTAAACCATTTTCAAGCATAATATTTTGACATATAGTTAGAAATAATAACGTAATTGTTACATCTGCCTAAATATCAAAATCTTATGCCTGAAAATGGATTAATGCCTAAATTGCAATCGCAAAATAAAATTCTAACAGGTGAAAGCAAAACGAAATCCTTAAAAAAGATTATAGAAGCTGCGGACCAATTCTACAAGAAAATAATCATAAGATTCGCTGATGACTTTGGTGTCCTTAGTGAAACTGAAGAAGAATTACAGGACGTGCTGAATGGAATGACCAACACAAAGATTACAGAATACTAGCTGAGGAAGAACCAGAAATCACGAACTTAATGAGAAGCAGCAGTAATTATATTGGCAAGGAACTTAATACCAAAGGTGTGGGTCCACAAGAAAGACGATGATAAGGAATTTTGCTGTATCGGAATCAAAATAATACATCAAAAGCAGATAAACACAAGAAAAGAGTGCATTCCTGGCAAAAGGAAGTCTGCTAGTGTCAAACATCGGCCTTAATCTGAAGAAAAATTTATGAGAATGTGTGCTCGGGACACAGCATTTTGTCTTAAATGGTGGACTGCGGGAAAAACGGAAAAAAGTTGAAGGCTGGGTCCCAGTTCTGGGGCGAGTCGAGGAGCGGAGGTGCAATGCTAATTATAAATCAAAAGTGCCACAGTCATTGGTTTCTGTGACTTCTTAATATAACTGATCTTTCACTTTGGCCACTGCGTACACTACTAACGCCATCACAGCGAGAAAAACCACCTTAGCTTTGCACCAGGTTATATTTACTTTTAGCGGTCCGTAAAAGGGTACATGAAGAGGATTGTATTTTGTATTATAAATGCTATTTAAAATATGCAATCCTATGACTTTTCAGGGCCAGAGAAGGCAGATTTACTGTATATCAGTGACTGCGATGAAAATGAAGAAAATGCTAACTCTGAATTTTTGTTGGTTGTTCATCAGTTGTTTTTAAGAGACACCCCCCCCCCCCCCCCCCCCCCCCTCTCGCTCTTTAGAGACAGACACTTCTCCCTCTCCTGTCTTGGTTATTGCCTTTGTTAGCATTTGTTATTCCCATTAACAACATGTATGTTAACATGAAATTGCAAGCGTGTTTATTTCAGTGAATATTAATCATCATTTTCAGAGCTAAGTAACAAGCTATTCAGGTTTTGTAAGTAATTGTAACGCTTTCCCAAATAATGCCTTGCCACCGAACAATTAGCATCCATTTTGTACATCTCATGCAGATCGCTACTAACGGTAGCAAACTTTTTCAGAGCCTGCAGTTATTAATTCTCTACAAATTCCGATGGCTTAGCGTTATCAAATGGACGTACCTGTAACAATTATTATTTGCGTGGCCGCCAATTAGGAATTGCGAGCCTATTATCCCTGCTACAGATAATGGTTCTACATATCTCAATCTCAAAATCAAAATAATGAATGATACTTGTTCTTTTGCTGGTATAATTATTCTTTCTGACGCTCTGAAGGGAAGATAATGTAAAGGAGATAGGAATCTAAGCCGGGACTGAGATTTACAAGTAGTTATTTGCTCTAATGACTGCCAAACGTTACTACAAAAATTAACAAAGAACAGAGTTGACATCTTGGATATTCGGGAACCCAGCGAGATGTTCGCGTCGTTCTCGCGCGATATTTCAACAGCGTGCCTCGCTGTCTTCTTCAGGTGCTACCTGAGATTGGTCCTTGGGTCGATCGAGTTCAGTATTTATGCCTGGAAGGAACTGGGCGTTCCGTAATCGGCCCGCGCCGAATTGTTTGTGGATGACTCTGGAGTTTTCATCCGATGATGTACCATATATGCTCGACTGGAGACTGATCTGGTGATCGAGCATGGCAAGATATGGCGTCGACACTGCGTACAGCATGTTGGTTATCCTCTTGGCAAATACGCGACGCAATGCTGTTCATGAATGACAGTACAACAGGTCGAATCATCAGATTGATGTAAAAATTTGCAGTCAGGGCTCGTGGGATAACCACGAGAGATCTCCTGCTGTCATACGAAATAACACCGCAAATCATAACTCCAGACATAGGTCCCGGTCCAATGTGTCTAACATGGTGAGTGGTTTGGAGTCAGTGAAATGCACACTACAGACCGTCTGGCTCAGTGACGTCCTTGTAGTAAGCGACTTGTGACAATTAGTTGTGTGCTGTGGTGCCAACCGCTGCTCAGATTGCTGCTGCAGACGCAGTACGATGCGCTAAGACCATACGATGATCATGGCGGTCTTCCACCTCGGTAATGCCATTTGGCCGTCGGGAGCCCGGTCTTCTTATGAGTGTACATTCTCGTGATCGCCGCTGCAAGCAGTTATGTGCAGTGGCTGCATTCCTGGAAAGTATTTCTGCAGTATCGCACAAGGAATATCCAGCTTGTGGTAGCCCTGTTACACCACTCGTTCACACTTAGTGAGCTGTTGATAATGGCGTCTTTGTCGCCTTAAAGGCGTTCTTGACTCTTGACTGACATCAACTCTGAAAGGTTACTAACCCTCACGACCGTAACGGCGTGTATTTAAAGCAACCCTCATTGTGGGGCCACTAGCAGAACCCTTATGCGAGTGGCGTGAAATTTGAACATTTGCCACCTGCAGATGCAGAAACACGTCAACCAATTTTCTTGTATGTCGCACAACTCCTTCTTGGTGTTGCGATTTTTTCCGTCAGCTATATAGTTTTAATTTATTTTTGTAATAACGTTGGCCTATTGTTCTTTTGTTTCAGTTTCATCAAGACGAGTTCCTACGACAGAGAACGTGTGCGTACTGTCAGTGGTCGATTGCGTGGTTTATCTGACCTGGAGGTGCAACAGGAGATCACCCGGAAGTTTCACAAGCCAGCACGAACAAGAGCAAACAGCTGGGTACTTGCAAAAAGTTCCAGAAAACTGGAAACGCTCCGGGAGACCTAATGTACCATAAGAGAATGTTCAGCGAATCACAGAAGCGACAGAAAGGGGCCCGAATGCATCAACTCGTCGTTTAAGCAACTAATTTGACGAACCAGAATAAACGATTTTGAAGGTTTTACACATTACACCAAAACAAACAAGAGAATTAGATTCAGATGCTTCACAAATTAGACCATAAAGATTAGGCAGCTCGCCAAGCTGACTGTTAAGATTTGATAGAAGCTGCACACAACTGACACCTCATGTATCACATTTTGTTTACTGTCAAGGCCACATTCCACATCTGTGGAAACGTTAAGAAAACTCATTGCCGCATAAGGAGAAACAAGCCACCTCGCGCTACCACTGAACGAGATAGGTACAAGACAGAAGCGATTCTGTGGCTTGGATTCACAAAGGAAATGTAATGCTGGAGCAAATCCTGGAACCACACTCCAGCAAGAAGGCATTATCGACCCTGTTGTGTTGCAGCAAAGTGTAGCATCCCCTTTTCTTACTCTCATAGGAAGGGAGTGCCGGTACCTAAATGGAAGATTCGCCATCAGATGGACAGGCAGAGGCGCAGCAAGACTGTGTACATCGCTTTTACCTGACCTGACCCCCTTGGATTTTTTCACTTCGGGATATGTGAAGTCAAGAGTGTGCAAGACAGTGATAAAGGATCTTCAGAATCTAAGAGCTCGAGTCTGGGATGCAGCGTCGATTGTTTCAGAAGATATACTTCGGAATGTATTCTGGGCTGCTCTTCAACGATGAAAGTATTTTCGAAATGGATGGGGCCCTTGTTGAACTTCCTTGAAAATGTGTAGCCTACATAGATTGACAATATATATACCGGGTGTTTACAATTAAACTGCACCTACTCACAGATATCCATTGTGGGTTGTAATTATCGTATGGTAGCGAAACTTGGTAGATATTCTAATGCCTTAATGTGGAACTGATTGTCGCTGGAAAAAAAATTGTTCAAATTTCGGCCACCAGATGAAAATATGGCTTATAGACATGTGAACCGTGACGAAATATCACTGTTGGTTCTCTGCGTTTCCTCCTTGTCTGTAGCGCGTTCCTTTTGAAATACCCGCTTCGCGCTGTGCTGTTTCCTTACCCTAGCCAGAGGGAGCTGTGGCGTTGCTGCGGCCGGCTGTCTGCCGTGTTTGCGGGAGAGCGCCGGTCGGGAGAAGGAACTCTGGTTGTGGACGTCTGGGAGCGTACAGGAGGCCACGCCGTTCTGTTCATGTTTGGCGTGACTCGCGTCACGCGTGATGCATCGTTAAGGCCGTGACAGCAGCCAGTGTTACTGTCTTGGTCCCAGATGGATCAAAGGAGATGAGACCTGGTTGTTCACTGAAACTCCTGTCCTACGGATGTCGTCAGACTTAAAGTAAGACGTTTTGACCATTATTTTGCGTCATTTGCAAGCAACTGGGCATTCCGGCGTCTACAGTAATTCGACGAAGATTATTTGTTTCGTTGGTGTGTAAATGACTGAAGGAGCAGTGTATTTAATGTTCACCTTATGCTCATGTTCTGCGTGTGCTGTTTGCGAGTGTGAACTTGACTCTCACCTTTGTTGATTTTGAGCGCATAGTCAAATACTGGAACCAAGTAGTGACTGGTTCTTCCTGTTACTCGTCACGACGCGTGTTAAAAGGTAAAGTAGAATTTTAGACGTTAAGTTGCTACCTCATATGCGTGGCTTCAGTAACAGAGCCGCTCGCGTCTCGTGGTGGTGCGGTAGCGTTCTCGCTTCCCACGCCCGGGTTCCCGGGTTCGATTCCCGGCGGGGTCAGGGATTTTGTCTGCCTCGTGATGGCTGGGTGTTGTGTGCTGTCCTTAGTTTAGTTAGGTTTAAGTAGTTCTAAGTTCTAGGGGACAGATGACCATAGATGTTAAGTCCCATAGTGCTCAGAGCCATTTGAACCATTAAATTGAGGATAAGAATGGACTTACCCTCGTACAAAGGAAACAACTTATAAAACACTCGATTGATGCATTCTACAATATTTTATGGGGTCCACAGGGAAAATATGTAAAAAAAAAACGAGGCAGTACATATGGTCACTCTACAAGACTTTTTTTTTTTTTTTTTTTTAGTAACAGAGCCTAACATGTTAACTAATTAAGGCTTGTGGTAAACAAAGGTGTTTCAGTATGTTGTTTTAAAAATTTTATCTGAACTGTGTCAATGATTTACGTTGCGCTAGTTGATTCTGGGGTGTGAACGGATGTGTTTGCACGTCTGCCGTGTAAGGGAATCCTGCTAGCTTTGATTACCTTCTGACCAGGGTCCTTGCTCGACGCTTGTCTTTAAATACGCCGCTAACATGGTTAGCGTATGTTGTGGCTATTTTAAATTAATCACTGCTTAATAGCCCAACACAGGTTGTCGGCCGTCAGAAGCCGTGTGTGTGTTATTTATTCCTCTATTCTAGTGAATCTATAAGCATGCTATTCTTAATTTGTTACTCTAGCTAGCCATTAAGTTGCCATTTTGAGGGTGTTTAGATGTAGTGCGGCTCCTTTGAGTATAGATTTGTCAATTTCCAATTTATTGTTTTTCCACCAGGTTTTAATTGTGCTTATGCGCGTATATATGGGAAAATCTATAACTTTTTTATTGCTATTGACCTGTACTCAATGTCATATTCTGAAGAAAGGAATTTATTGGAGGTTAACTGTCGCCATAAGGTGTTGTGGACGGTGCACTTTCCTGTTACTCATTTTAATGTTTTAGTCAATGTGCAAACATGCTAATTATTTTCTCTTTACAAGGAGTGTGCCAGCCTTGATGTTATGAGTGACTGTTTCATAAACAGTTCTTCAACAAGCCTACGCGCATATTTATATTTATGGGAGAACTTGAAGTGTGTTCCCCAGTTGAACTTTAACTTAAGTGCAGGAAACTGAATCAGGTGTTTATTATTGTTCCAGTGCTATTATCTGTCAAGTGTAACACGCGACATTTTCTTGGTCTGTTATCAGGTGTTACAATAAATGCAAATTGCAGTGAAGCGATGCGCTATTTCAGTTGTTCCCGTGATTTCCTATCTCCGCATTGATTAATCTAAACTCATAATATTTAATTGATTAAATATTGGAGGGAGGTGCGTGTGTCCCAACATGTTTCAGGTGTAATGGATTAGAAACGGCACGTGAGCAGAAAAGATCAAACAAGTGAGAAAGCTATAACGTTGATTTTATTATTAACGGCAGATTACACAATTTGATCAGTAGGAGCGCTGGAGGCGAGATACTGCAAACGTAAAACGACGTGATCAGCAGTTGCCCGTAACAGTTCCGATGGAATCTGAGCAACGAGTTCCTGTACACAGGCCTTCAGACCAGGTAGCGACCCAGTGTGTCCCTAGTAAACGTGTTCTCTTACATATCCCTAGGCCTAAAGTCACATGGATTCAGATCAGGTGGTCTTGCAGGCCATGAATCTGAACAGCCTCCGGGGATAAGACGTTTGTGAAAGGCTGCATTAAGTAGATCTTTCACTGGGGAGTAGAATCATCTTGCATGAAAGCAGTGGTTCCCACACAGATGTGCTCTTCCAGAACAGGAATCACATGCTGTACAAAGAGGTCCCTACAACGACTGTGGGGAACTGTATCAAACGTCTTGACTTCCGCAAGGCGTTTGATACAGATCCCCACAGGTGTTTAATGAACAAAGTAAGAGCATATGGACTATCAGACTAATTATGCGATTGGATTGAAGAGTTCCTAGGTAACAGAACGCAGCATATCATTCTCAATGGAGAGAAGTCTTTCGATGAAGAGTGATTTCAAGTGTGCCGCAGGGGAATGTCGTAGGACCGTTGCTATTCACAATATATATATATATATATATATATATATATATATATATATATATATATATATATATATATATATAAAACCTTGTGGATAACATCGGAAGCCCACAGAGGCTGTTTGCGAATGATGCTGTAGGGCAAAATGTGCCTTGTCACTCCATAGAATATTGCCCGGCCACATGCCATCAACTTCGATCCGTGCCAGAAACCGAAGACCAAATTCAGAACGTTACTGTGGATCATGAGGTTTCAGCTGTTGCAGCGTCTGAATTTTGTACTGCTACCAGTGTAAAATAAACCGCACAACTTTCGGAACTGTTGACCATGGGATGAACAATTCTCGAAATACTGCACGAGCAGTACCACTACCCAGAGCACAAGCTGCATGATCAGAAGCAACAGCAACCTCGTCAGTAACTGCCACCTTCCCGTTCCAGGTGCGACACCAAGCTCCCCCGTGTTTTCGAATTTCATTATCATCTTCCTCAAATCATCTAATGACATCAGGACTCTCTTCAGATCTTTCAGTCGATGATTCCCCCTCGATGCAACACTACCATTACTGCCTTCAGATAAAACAGTTTCACTTATAGCGCATGGTCGCTATTCTTGATGGCCATACTGTTCACTCACGACATAGCTCGTCAAATGCCAATGTGGATGTCGCACCGTCATATAAACGGTGTACAGTACCAAATTTTCACCTGGTGGCCACATCTGGAACTTATTTGTTTTTAATCATAAAGCACTTCCTCAGTAACGCTCTTGCATCTCTACCACGTTTCGCTGCCATAAGATGATTACAGCCCACACTGGAGCCGTGAATAGCTACACTTTTCATTATACCCGCTCGGTACATGCATATTATATAAATGCATCCACTAATTCTTAGAAATGTATCGCGACTTTATGACCACTACTGAACCAGCCGACGCAGTGGTTAGCACACTGGACCTACACTCGATAAGATGGTGCTTCAAAGCCTCGTGCAGCCATGCAATCTTACGACGTTTTATTTGGTTACCTTTTAGTCGCTTATGGAAAATTTTAAAAGTTCCTATGAAAGGGTGCTGAATAACGGGGTAATAACTTTTATATACAGGGCCTTTCTCATGAATATCCATTGATAATGTTGTTTCTGGAGTGGTGGGACTGAACTATAGCACCTGTCTTACGATGTCATTTTCTGTCTTGGATGAATTATCATCAGTCATTTATTTCACGAGGTCAGCTAGGTGATACTCGGCGCTGTGACATTTATAAGCGCTTATTCATCTCCTCATAATTTTACACAGTCACCCTGTGGGGTGTCCATTAGATACATTCACACAGGGTGTGTGTAGTATTGCCTGTGTAGTATTACGAAGATATGAGTAAGCACTAATAGTCTAGCGCCAACTATCAGCTAGCTGTCTTGTGAAATTAATGACTGTGATCACAATACAAAATGGAACTATCGTTTAGTAAATCTGTGGCTGTGGCTCACGATATGAAATAAAAAAAAATATTGTTCTGTTTTATGGTATGACTCTATTTTACTGTATATTACTGAATTTTACACACATCAGAAAAAGCTTTGCATCACCTCGGTTCCGAGAGTTCCGGAACCTGTACAAAAAATTGGAATAGATAAACATAAACATCATTTCTGTACTTTTTTATTGCTCATGAAAACCACACATTGCATGTTGTACCACCATACAGCGGGACCTTCAGAGGTGGTGATACAGACTGCTGTACACACCGGTACCTCTAACGCCCAGTAGCTCGTCCTCTTGCATTGATGCATGACTGTATTCATCGTGGCATACTATCCACAAGTTCATCAAGGCACTGTTGATCCAGATTGTCCCACTCCTCAACGGCGATTGGGCGTTGATCCCTCAGAGTGGTTGGATGGTCACGTCGTCCATAAACAGCCCTTTTCAGTCTATCCCAGACATGTTCGATACGGTTCATGTCTGGAGAACATGTCTGCCACTCTAATCGATCGACCTCATTATTCTGAAGGAAGGCATTCAAGAGATGTGCACGATTGGAGCGGGAATTGTCGTCCATGAAAACGAATACCTCGCCAGTATGCTGCCGATATGGTTGCACTATCGGTCTGAGGATGGCATTCACATATCGTACAGCCGTTGCGTCGTCTTCCATGACACCAGCGGCTTACGTCGGCCCCACATAATGCCACCCCAAAACAGCAGGGAACCTCCACCTTGCCGCACTCGATGGATAGTGGTTCTAAGGTGTTCAGGCTGACCGGATTGCCTCCAAACACGTCTCCGACGATTGTCTGACTGATGGCATCGGTGAAGGGAACATGATGTCAATCTTGATCCGTCCATTCGGCATATTGTTGGGCCCATCTGTACCGCCCTGCATGGCGTCTTGGTTGCAAAGATGGACCTCGCCATGGACACGGGAGTGAAATTGCGCATCATGCAGCCTACTGCGCACAGTTTGAGTCGTAGCACGTCGTCGTGTGGGTGCACGAAAAGCATCATTCAATATGGTGGCGTTGCTGTCAGGTTTCCTCCGAGCCATAGTCCGTAGGAAGCGGTCATCCATTGCAGAAGTAGCCCTTGGGCAGCCTGAGCGAGGCATGTCATCGACAGTTCCTGTCTCTCTGTATCTCCTCCACGTCCGAGAAATATCGCTTTGGTTCACGCCGAGACGCCTGGTCACTTCCGTTGTCGAGAACCCTTCCTGGCACAAAGTAACAATGCGGACGCGATCGAAGCGCGGTATTGACTGTATAGGCGTGGTTGAGCTACAGACAACACGAGCTGTGTACCTCCTTCCTGGTGGAATAACGAACTGATCGGCTGTCGGACCCCTTCCGTCTAATAGGCGCTGCTCATGCATGGTTGTTTACATCTTTGGGCGGGTTTAGTGACATCTCTGAACAGTCAAAGGCACTGTGTTTGTGATACAGTATACACAGTCAACGTCTATCTTCAGGAGTTCTGGGAACTGGGATGATACAAAACTTTTTTTGATGCGTGTAATTTTGACGCACGTGTAGGCTCCTTAAATGCCCTACACATATAAATGAATATTCGCGGTGTCTGCATGCGGCAAAGATATTACAAGGAGTTTGATTATCTGAGTAAGTTGGGGGAAACTATCATTTTTTTATGTACGTCATTGGCCTTTTTCATCGATCTCGGTGTCTGTCGGTCTCCTGAGCTGATGCGAGAAATATGTATGCAATCGATCTGTCTCAATATTGTGTTAAGTAAAATTTTAATATGCGGAAGTCGCAAATTTCTATTCTACTATCGAACTACCTCCTAATTTCCTTCTTCCGATGCGACGAGGACTTGCATTTTTAAAATTCAGCTCTTCGGCGAGGAAGTCCACTCGAATAAAGAATAGTCGCCGCAGCCACTCCGGCATTGTTCTACATCACTGGGGAGAAAAGGTTAATAGTAAGCCGCATACCAAAAACTAAGGCATTAACATTCAAGTAATATTTCAGAAATGCCACAACGTTCTTAACACGCACTCGTCGATACCTCCGTACGTTTCTGGGCATACAACTCTTGGTGCGGCTAGACATGCATTAGAATGTTACTGTACATCCGGACAATCCAAGTTATCTTTCTCCCCAACCAATACACTTACCCTGCAGAACTTCACTTTGAACTATTAAACTTATTTGTCTTCTAGGTCTGAACAAAGCCGGTGACATCCGAAACCGATAATTTCATTTTGAAACTGTTTGTAACTGTGCTGGATAATAAATTAATTTCGAAACAAGCAATTACTGGCGTCCCAGCACGACGAAATGTTGTTCTTTCGAGAACAATACCTCTACGAGTCTGCTTGCAGAAATATTCCAGTCGTCGGTCTGTAGAGACGAAATTACGAGAAGGCAGATTTCTTTCTGTTATTACTGCTTTATGACTGACGTCTGGAAACCAGTAAAAGACGGTGCAAGGTAATCAGCTGCCATGCAGAGGATGTGGTCCGTCACGTAAACCGCCGCGCAGTGCAATGGCGTGTTTACGAGACTGCGGCTGCTTGCAGGTCGAAATACCGACAGAGGTTTACGGTAGCCACCACGTATCGCCATTAGTCGGTAATTCCTGCCGCTGGACTTAAGCGTCGCTCATATTCCCCGACTTGCACTGCCACTTCCAGTTCTTACTAATTAATTTATTTTTCATCTTTATCTGTTAACACTAGCAATGAAAGACGGTATCGTCATCCAAGCAGCTGCGCTTCGCCGTAAGCTGTTCATCGTTTTCCGTTCAAAACAAAAACAGTCGTGAATGCAGTTAACAAATGGCTCTGAGCACTATGGGACTTAACAGCTGAGGACAGCAGTCCCCTAGAACTTAGAACTACTTAAACCTAACTAACCTAAGGACACCACATACATCCATGCCCGAAGCAGGATTCGAACCTGGGACCGTAGTGGTTGCGCGGTTCCAGACTGTAGTGCCTAGAACCGCTCGGCCACTCCTGCCGACAAATGTAATTTACATCATCGCGGCTGACGATCTATGAGGCTCACCGAGAGGAACCCGTTAGAGGGTGTGTTTTTGGATCTGTACCCAGACTGTCGATACAGTTTAATGAAACATCATTTGACCTAGTCTTCTTCGTCATATACCTGTCACTGCCAGTACTAGCGTCGAACTGTGATTCAAGGCATTTAAGGCAGCAGTTTGTTAATACCACGCAGTCCGAATGGACAATAGGCAAGGAACACATCTAAGGTTAGCACTCGTAGCATATGACGAAGATGGCTTGGTCACTCGCCGAAATCCAAAATGAAACTCATTAAATAGCATCGTCAATCCAACTTACGTAAAATACTATACATTTGATTAGATATAGTTTTGTTCCAGAGATCCATAATAAGTATGGTTCAAATGGCTCAGAGGACTATGGGACTTAACTTCTGAGGCCATCAGTCCCTTAGAACTTAGAACTACTTAAACCTAACTAACCTAAGGACGTCACACACATCCATGCCCGAGGCAGGAATCGAACCTGCGACCGTAGTGGTTGCGCGGTTCCAGACTGAAGCGCCTAGAACCGCTCGGCCACTTCGGCCGGCCATAATAAGTAGATCCTCAATGATGAAGTGATGGTCGTCTGTGCACACAACGTAGACCTAGCGAGCACTGTATAGTAGAGTGCATTCGTCCAAGACATACTGTCCCGACCCCTGGTCTTATGGTCTGAGGTGCGATAAAATACAACACTCATTCACCTTTGGTGTTCCTGGAGGGGACGGTAACCGGTGCTCAGTACGTGCAGAATGTTGTTACACCGTTATTTTACCGTTCTTGCAACGGGAAAGTGGTGTGTTGTTCCAATAGGATAATTCTCGCCCACATACTGCACTTGAAAGTCAACGTACTCTGCAAGACATGCAGAAACTTAATTGGCCAGCACGAACTTTGGGCTTGTTTCCAAACGAGCATGTGTGGGATATGATAGGGCAAGAAGTGAATCTTACGACTCGTCAACCAACAACTCTTACGGAACTACATGAACAAGTCGAGCAGCCGTGGCATAACGTATTCCAGGATAGTATTCCTGTATGTATGATAGACTGGAGGCCAGAGTCAGCGCCTGCATTTCTACCTGTGGAGGCTGCATCACATACGAGTCCACGCAGGATACAGTGGCCAATGCGCAGTGACCCATTTTCGTCTGAAGCACTGGGCGAGTTCATTAGTTTGTTCGGAAGGGGAGGCCTACAGTCTTTGCTAACTTTCGGCTGGTCGGCGATGACAAAATTGAGGCGCACGCCCTGCGATCTTTCTCAAACACTTTTACAGAAACTATATGGTAAAAAAATTCATTTTTGTGGTACTTATAGCTTTACTTCTCAGGTTCATGATAATGTAACCATCATTTGGGTAATTGCCATAGCTCTTGTGATAATTACGTGGAAGTAAGACACTGTGCGATATTCGAAAAAGGTTACAACGAAAAATAGAGGCTGCTATGATGTTGCATTTGGTGCATATTACATAATATGTTGCTTCATATGATATTTAGCTTACATATCGAATTTTGATTCAGACTTGGGTGGAGGTCTCTATCTCTCACCAATCTAGAGAAAACTCATTTGATGTAGCACAGTCATTTGTGATTGCACCACGCCAGCGATAAGCCAGAGTGAAATATCCACAACACTCGTCATATTTCATAAATGGTTTGAAATATCGAAATGAGGTTTTGGTAACTGATTGCACACAAAGCGGAGAGTATTTTACCATATAGTTATTAAGCAAAACTTCATTATCTAACATGTTATTCCACTAACTACAGAGTCTTTCGATAAAAGAATGTAATTTTTAGGGGCCATCGATAGCTGGTGAAACGAAAAATACTGTGGTTTTTGGAACAACATAAGGGAAGATATTACTCCTTTACTTTGTACCGAGGATGTTCTTTTTTCATAAGGTACTGACCTTACTTTTCTTCAGTTCCTCACTTAATAAATTTAATCAACCACTGTTTCAAAATTCTCTCACAACTGTGTCTGTATAACATGTTAGTGAGGTTACACTGTGTAAACTCAGCTGTGTTTTGGCAAAAGAAGCAAATTTTATCATGTCAACGAGAGAAATGTGTAGGTTCTACCTAAAATTCGCCACTCATGAGCCGTCTCTGAAGGTTACAAAGGCTGAACAATCCAAGCGAAAATAAATTGCTGCATTTTCAGCGGAATTCTTTTTAGATATGAACCAAAGCAGAGCTGACAGATTTTTTTGAGTAGTCGCCATACAAGTGTCCGCCCCGATAGCTGAGTGGTCAGCATGACAGATTGCCGCCCTACGGGCCTGGGTTCGATTCCCGGCTTGGTCGGGGATTTTCTCCACTCAGGGACTGGATGTTGTGCTGTCTTCATCATCATTTCATCCCCATCCGGTACGCAGGTCGGCCAATGTGGCGTCGAATGTATTAAGACCTGCACCAAGGCGGCCGGACCTGCCCCGCAAGGGGCCTCCCGGCCAATGACACCAAACGCTAAAGGCACTTCTCCTCCAGTGCTCAACATTTCCCCTAGAGCGTCTGCCCTTAACCCTACCACTACCGCTCTGCCCGTCTGTGCCCTGACAACTGCGCATCTACTGGTCACAGTAATCTGTGCTCACTCTACTGATAGCCGTCTTTCGGCATGGGTCGATATGCGGTACCTCAGAAGTGCTTGTGCTATTGATCTGTAAATGTAATCATTTCATGTACTGTGCCAACAATAAATCTTGAGTGAACTGGAAATATCTAAAAGGATGTCCTGTATTTATTTATTCATATTAGGCGGTGTATTTGGAGATGAAGAGGGTTTCATAGGACAAGCTAGTGTGGAGAGCAGCAGCACGCCAGTCTCTGGACTGAAGGTCACAACAACAACACCCAAAACTTGACACAAACTCTTAAATGTATAAGTGTTAGGATATTTCGTTGATGCATTATCAAATGGAAAGCAACACTTATTTGCACTGATCACGTTGCTTCACTGAGTATGCGCAGAAGTCAGATGCTACATAACACTCACTTTATTTGATATTATTATTAATACATTAAATCTTAGTTGATTCTACTAAGAAATTTATCAACAGAGTTGAAGGAGTAAGCCTTCAATAAATCACTTAGGCTTCTGTTAAACTGGAAGTCATTAGAAACTAAACTTTCCAAAAAGTCATTAGAAACTAAACTTTTTACACCTGCTGTCACAGTATTGAAAACGTGTGTTCCTGGCTAATAGCCAAATTTCTGGAATTCAAATGTTTGTGGAAGTTATTCTAATTCCTAATACTGTTTCCACAAAATGAGCTGTTGGTTTGGAAAGGGATACCTTTTTGCTGTTAATTATTTTAATCTAAACTGTATTCTCACACGGATGCAAGTATCGTTATACACTGCCTAATGAAATAAAAAAATCACAACAGGACTATTTACATAAAACGCAGGAAGATTATTATATTGTGTGAGGTGGGTACACCGCACTCGTATGCGGGGTGGTGAGATGTTAGTTCAAATTCTCATCCCAGTGCCCAATTTTAGGTTTCTCGTGACTTCCCTTAGAATGAACTCACTTGAGGTGGATGCTGGGATTGTTCCTTTGAAAGGCCATAGCCGATTCTTCCGCTGTGCTTCCTCGAAGCGAGCTAGCGCTACGCTATCAATAACTCCGTCGTCGACAGGAGGCGAAATGCTGTTCCTCTCTGAAAGTAAATAATGCTTATTACCATAGTAATAGGAGGTCTACGCAACAAACGTTTACAGTAACAGCACAGGATGAAAGGGAAAGAAAGTCCATGCAAAAGTATTGAGGTGCCTAGCAAAAGAGACAGCGAAAGTGAAGGGACAGAGTAGTGAAAAGAAGAGACAATTGCATTAAGAGATTAAAAGTAATGTACTGTCTCGTCTACGTCGCTATCGGATACTGGACATGACAGTGTGTCTGGAATGAGGGAAATTCCTTTTTAATTTTCAAATTGTTTCCTTTCATTTGTAATTACTCCCATTTCTAAAGGAAACCGAATGTAATTTTAAAATGTATACATGTTATTAATCGATTTTTGTTGCGGGAACAAACGGTTTAATACAGAACGTTAGTATGAAAAATGTGATACGCATATAAGAGTTACTGCGGCCATATGACGTGAGATATGAAATTGAGAAATTCCACTATACCTCTCATATTCTTAATACAAACACCTACATCTAAATCTACAAACATGCTCATAATGCTACATTCAGTTGCATGCTAGATGGTACCTAACACAGTAACAAGCATTAGGATTTATCCCCTTTCGATTACGGTACTGTTCACGGAACGAATAACTGATTAAGTGCCTCGGAGCGCCCTGTTATTTTCTCTGTTTTATCCTCGCGGTCTCTGCTAAAGCGATTTGTCGGAGGCTTTAGTACATTCCCAGATTCCTTACTAAATAGGCTTTCGCCGGATAGTTGGAGTCTTTTTAATCGAGACTGCCAGTTCAGTGTTTTCAGCATCTCTGTGACGTCCTCTCGTGCGTCAAAGCAAACTTATCAATATTCGTGATTCGTATTTGTATACGTTCAATATCCCTCGAGCAGTAACGCTTGGTGTGGGTCCCACACACTCAACATTATGCTGAGTTGCCCGAGTGTTTTATGAGGTATCTCCTTTGTGGATTGACGACATTTCCCCATCATCCTACCAGTCAACTGAAGTTTGCCTCCTGGTTCACATACGACTGAGTGTATGTAATCACCCTCACTAACCAAACGGAATTTTAACTGGTAATTATGTTTCAGTTAAGAGTACCATCCAACAGTATCGGAATATTTGGGTCAACCTTTATGGTCAATAGAATGTATTGACGTTTGTAAGTTCGTGCTAAGAGAACTTGCTGTAACTTAATGTTGTATTGAAATTTTGTAGTGTTGTACCCATCTACATGTTTACAGATACCAACAGACTCCAAAATTCGCAATGTATGTGTTACTAGTAATGTCCGTAAAATAATTACTCAGATTTTCTTAGGTGTAATTATAATGAATTTAGAATATTTGGAACCATTATTGTCATTGTGTTTCTCTTAATGCGTGCTCTCGATACTATGTAATGTGAAAGACTATTTTTAAAACCGAGCATCACCGTAACTGACTAACATTTCATTATGTCTGGCGCATCTGTGTGAAATAATACCCCATTCTTGTGTCATTGCACGAAACGGCGAAAAGTGGCATTTAGCTCACACCCTAGGCTACAAAATGATATAATGACATTGCCTATAGCACTTATAGTTTATCGGAAGAAGCAGAACATAGACTGCATCATTATCGGAACCTATCTGACTAAATATATGAAGATGGTATCTAAGGCTAACCGGCCACTAACCTTCTTCTTCTGTGCTGGATGCACACGCATAGCCCGAACTCTTACGCGACTCGGTAAGATTGCAGCGAGCAATGAGTGTAATGGGCAGGGGCACTATGAATATAGTGTGTGGACATTAATCTGGGAATGTGGGTCTCATGAGGAGCGTGCAAGGGATAAATCCCTGCAGTCGCACTATCCTCTGTGCCCTCCGTGGTTCAGATGGATAGAGCGTCTGCCATGTAATCAGGAGATCCCGGGTTCAAGTCCCAGTCGTTACACACATTTTCAAGCGTTCCCGTTGATGTATATCAACGCCTGTCGACAGCTTAGGGTCTTGATTTAATTATCATTTCATTATCTGACTAAACGTGGAATTAAATACCTTCATGGTTGTCACTAATCGGATAGTTCACCCAAACCCTATAGATTGGGATATGAATTCAAACTCTAAGAAAACAAAAAGACGCACCAGGAAAGAATTATCCGAATGGGACGGAAATCGATATATGTGATTTACATCAAAAGATCGGAATTTCAGAAATATTCGATGATTTATTCACGAGAAAGAGCTTCAAAATGTGGGCAAGTGAGCAACGCGCCTTTATGCAAGCGGTTATTCGGCTTGATGTTGATTAAGCGAGTTGTTGGATGTCCTCGTGGGGGATTTCGTGTCAAATTCTGAACAGTTGGCGTGTTAGACCGTCAAAATCCCGAGATCATTCGAGGGTCCGGCCCATAATGTTCGAAAAGCGTTCTGGCGACCTTCTGGCCAACGTAAGGTTCGGCAAGCACGAAGACAAGCAGTAGAAACTCTCGCCGTGTGTGAGCGGGCATTATCTTGCTGAAATGTAAACCTAGGATTGGTTGTCATGAAGAGGAACAAAATGGGGCGTAGAATATGATCTGCTCTGCGCTGCAAGGGTGCCGCGCATAACAACCAATGGGTATTGTTATGAAACGATATGGCGCCCCAGACCATCATTCCTGGTTGTCGGGTCTATGGCGGGCGACAATCAGGTTGGTATCATACGGCTGTCCAGGGCCTCTCCAAACACGTCTTGGTTGGTCATCGAGGCTCACTTGGAAGTAGCGCTCATCACTGAAGACAGTTCTCGTCCAGTCAACAAGATTACACACCAAAAACGCGTCTGGAGACTATCAATCAATGCCAAGCCGAATGACCACTTGTATAAGGGTCAGAGGTGGACCAGTGAGTTATTGACTTTCTCTGTTTGTCAAGCTCTTTTTCTCGAATAGATCATCCAGTTGTTCTGAAATTGTAATCATCTGTTTGTCTGTACATGTACATTACATCTACCGATTTCCGTCTCATTCAGATTATTTTATTTTATTTTGATTTAGAGTGTATTATACACTACTGGCCATTAAAACTGCTACACCACGAGGATGACGTGCTACAGACGCGAAATTTAACTGACAGGAAAAGATGCTTTAATATGCAAATGATTAGCTTTTCAGAGCATTCATATAAGGTGGGAGCCAGTAGCGACACCTACAACGTGCTGACATGAGGAAAGTTTCCAATCGATTTCTCATACACATACAGCAGTTGACCGGCGTTGCCTGGTGAAACGTTGCTGTGATGCCTCGTGTAAGGATAAGAAATGCGTACCATCACGTTTCCGACTTTGATAAACGTCGGATTGTAGCCTATCGCGATTGCGGTTTATCGTATCGCGACATTGCTGCTCTCGTCGGTCGAGATCCAATGACTGTTAGCAGAATATGGAATCGGTGTGTTCAGGAGGGTAATACGTAGCGCGGTGCTGGATCCCAACGGCCTCGTATCACTAGCAGTCGAGATGACAGGCATCTTATCCGCATGGCTGTAACGGATCGTGCAGCCACGTCTCGATCTATGAGTCAACAGATGGGGACATTTGCAGGACAACAACCATCTGCACGAACAGTTCGACGACGTTTGCAGCAGCATGGACTACCAGCTCGGAGACCGTGGCTGCGGTTACCCTCGACGCTGCATCACAGACAGGAGCGCCTGCGATGGTGCACTCAACGGCGAACCTGGGTGCACGAATGGCAAAACGTCATTTTTTCGGATGAATCCAGGTTCTGTTTACAGCATCATGATGGTCGCATCCGTGTTTGGCGACATCGCGGTGAACGCACATTGGAAGCGTGTATTCGTCATCGCCATACTGGCCTATCACCCGGCATGGTGGTATGGGGTGCCATTGGTTACACGTCTCGGTCACCTCTTGTTGGCACTGACGACACATTGAACAGTGGACGTTACGTTTCAGATGTGTTGCGACCCGTGGCTCTACCCTTCATTCGATCCCTTCGATACCCTACATTTCAGCAGGATAATGCACGACCGCATGTTGCAGATCCTATACGGGCCTTTCCGGATACAGAAATTATCTGACTGCTGCCCTGGCAGCGCATTCTCCAGATCTCTCACCAATTGAAAACGTGTGGTCAATGGTGGCCGAGCAACTGGCTCGTCACAATACGCCAGTCACTACTCTTGATGAACTGTGGTATACCGACAATCCTTCTTTCCACGTACAATACGAGACTGGAATAGAAGGGAGAACCGATAGAGGTACTCAGGGTACCCTCCGCCACACACCGTCAGGTGGCTTGCGGAGTACGGATGTAGATGTAGATGTAGATGTAGATGTATCGTGTTGAAGCTGCATGGCCAGCTGTACATCTATTTGACTCAATGTCCAGGCGTATCAAGGCCGTTATTATGGCCAGAGGTGGTTGTTCTGGGTACTGATTTCTCAGGATCTATGCACCCAAATTGCATGAAAATGTAATCACATGTCAGTTCTAGTATAATATATTTGTCCAATGAATACCCGTTTATCATTTGCATTTCTTCTTGGTTTAGCAATTTTAATGACCAGTTGTGTATAATTATTTTCAACTGTCATACCATTCCTAACCTCAACACTACATCTTGCGTTTCTACAGTGTGTATTCCTGGCCACCATATAATAATTCAGACCATAACTACTTTACTGGCGATTGAAACTCGAAGCTCACAAAGGAAATCAAACAACGACATTTTACATCTACATTACAGTCGGAAGAACACATAATTCATCAAGTAAGTGATACATACACATGGAGTGCAATTTAGTACACAAAGCTGTCACCTCTAGTAGCACCAATGGTTCTAAAGAAGCAGGGCGTCGAGTCGGAAAGAGCCTGGATGACAGAAACAAATTTGAAAACAGTGAACAAACACCTCGATGATCGGGCGGACAGTTCAGTGAACAAACACGTCAATGACCGGGCTGACAGTCCATAATTTTATGAAAGAAAATTGAGGCACGAGAGAGTTCTGAACACGTATCTCCCTCTTCACCGTTCCACACTATGAACACGTAACCACGACGCTGGGGCTACTCATTTTCGCTCACTGCTGCACATCTTAAGCTTTGACCATTCGCTGTTTCTATCTTGCTGCTTTTTTCGCAGTTCAGTACACCTTCCTGTTTTCTTGCTTGATCTGTGTTTAGTTTTTGACGGGAAATCTGAGGGTGGGTGCGATGGAAGTTTCCCTTGTTAGTTTTTCTTTATACACGGCGTTATCGTTTCTTACTCACGGAATTATCGTTCTTCCTGCCCACTTTGTTCTTCTTACCCACTTTGTCGACATGCGCTGAAATGGTAAATAAAATTTTCATATGCGAGCATGGAGTGTACTTCATGTCTTTTTGAGATTTGTTGCATACCGGATTCAGGTCATTGCATTTTTAACGGCCAGCAGCCTAGCTTGCAAACCAGCCACCACTGGACAAATTCAGCATAGATGATCGGACGACGCGGTATCGTTCGTTCATAAAAGCTATAACCAACTTCTTTCTCTTCTGATACCCAATTCAGCTGGTGCAACGTTACGAATGAGCTCAGTGTTGACGGGACGTAAACTCAACTTTCTACCCTTCGTTCCTTTATATACATGACCAGAGGCATACAGGAGGTCGACTAAAATATGGAAACAAAGAGAAATTCATGCTTGAAGATAAACACTGATGCCAGTCAAGCCTGCGGGTTGCTCTGTTGTGTTTGACCACGAATGGCTATTGTGTATTCGAACGTGGGCAAACTACTGGTACTGTGAATGCTCGCATAACCAAGACAGCTGAAGTGTTTGGCCTTTCGAGAGGCAACATATCGAAAACATACCGAATACAGGGAAAGTGAACAAATATCATCGGGCAAGACATAACGCGGACGAAAGTGTGTATTGAGTGGTCGTGACAGAGGGCCAATGAAGGGCATTGTGACGAAAAATAAGAGAACAGCTGCCAAGGTCACTTCACAACTGATTGTCGCAATCACTAAGCCGGTCAGCATCAAAACA
Source organism: Schistocerca gregaria (assembly GCF_023897955.1). Taxonomy (NCBI): domain Eukaryota; kingdom Metazoa; phylum Arthropoda; class Insecta; order Orthoptera; family Acrididae; genus Schistocerca; species Schistocerca gregaria. Next base: position 824,391,404 of record NC_064921.1, on the reverse strand, counting down.
ACATGAAGGGCGCTCGATATGTAGGGAATCGCAGTGTGAACTAGAATTCCAAAATCATTCATCATGCCCGTAACAGGTAAATGTGGTCCCAATACCTCAGCCTGAGCTACGGACAATGGGAGAAAGTCATCTCGTTGGATGCGTTTTGTTTGACACTATTTCCGACTAACGTCCCAAAAGTGATTTGGGGTGGGGGGCAGCCATATCGTGTTATTCCATAGGCCCCATAGTTACTCTGTAAGGCAGCATTACTGCCAAGGAGTTACGTGACCATTTTGACTGATCAGGTTAATCCCATGGTACAATGTTTGTTCCCCAGTGGTCTTGCTGTGTTCCAAAATGAGAGGGGCCCTGCTGACAGTCCGCGCATAATCCAAGACTTATATATATATATATATATATATATATATATATATATATATATATATATAACTCTCACATCTCTGCTGGCCACCACAATCACCAGACCTAAATATTACTGAGACTTTTCGGTCTACTTTGGCGAGAAGGGTACATGATCGCTATCCATCTTCATACCATCTCTAATGACCTCGACACCGACGGGACGTTAAACGTAATATTTCTTCCACCTTTAACGTCATTTCCTGAATTTACAGTCATTATTTCAGGAAGAATTGTTTCGAATGTTTACCGTATTAGTCATGGTAACTTGCTGTGTTTTTGGTGTTTCTCTGTATTTTTTCACCCCCTGTACGTTCATTCGGTCACACGTAGGGAAGCTGTTCTAAATATGCTAGCGGAGAAATTACCCGTGAGTGACAGTTACAGACCGATTTCTCGTGCAGGGCTTTCATAATGCAGGATTCTACTCGTTGCATTTGCTACGAAGCTCCTTACCGTTGGTCGTAGTACTTAAGTTGCACTGAAGCGTATAATGGCCAGATGGAGGAATGTCGGTTACAACACTTTTATCTGCTTCAAGAATTCGACATAAAGGTGTCGCAACTGTGTCCACATAGTGGACTTCCAAAGTGTGAGATGCGTTCAGAGAATGCGGCGAGATTCCTCGAGGTGTTTGACACACAGCGGCGTACTTACATTGCCTCAGGCGCTAGTCAAACAGGCCCCACGGTGAGGCAAACAATGGGCTGGAAATTATCCGAGAGCTCACGCAACCGACGATGCCGCCGCTGCACGCCTCCCGAAACGATTTCCGCAATCCTGCTGCGACAGCTGCCTGTGCGTGTCACGCCGGGTTCTCAGGAGTACCTGCCACCGTCTCCACGGATAACATGCTGCGTCTTCTTCCTGACGGAGCTTCCACAATTGTGGCCAAAGAATGTGTGGGAAAAAAATTAATACCGTGATATGTACCGCAGCTCGAGAATGAAAGCTGTGGCATCTGAAAGGGCAGGGCAGACAGAGGGCGGAAAGAAATAAATCTGTTACACACTACGACGTTAGAGACGCCGAAACAGTAACTATTAGAGAAATAAATCCAAAAATAAAGACTATGATACTTTTGCTGCAAAAAATGTCGTTGATGGAAATATGAGCTTTCTGTTGTTTTTTGTAGTCTTCAGTCCTAAGACCAGTCTGATGCTGCTCTCCGCGCTAGCCTATCCTCTTCATTTCTGCATCCATTTGTACCTGCTTACCATATTCGCAAGTTGGTCTTGGCCTAAAATTTTTAATCCGCACACTTCTCTCCATTACCAAAATGATGCGACAGGATGTGGCTGGCCAATCAAACCATCATTTTAGTCAAGCTGTGCCACAAATTTCTTTCTATCCCCATCTGTACCTCACTAACTGTTCGATCTATCCATCTAATCTTCACCATTCTTCTGTAGCACCACATTTCAGAACTGGTGGTCTCTCCATGTCTCAACCGCCTATCGTCCATGTTTTTCTTCGGTACAAAGGCTACACTCCATACAAATACCTTCCGAAAAGACTTCCGCAAACCTAAATTTATATTAGATGTTAACGAATTCCACTTCTTCAGAAATGCTTTTTTTTGCTATTGCCAGTCTGCAATTTATACCCTCTCTACTTCGGCTAGAATCAGTTTGCTTCCCAAATAGCTAAACTCAATTTACTACTTTAAGTACCCTATTTCCTAATCTAAATCCTTCAGCATCGCCTGCTTTAATTCCATAACACCCCATTACGCTTGTATTACTTTCGTTGAAGTTCTTCTTAAAAACTGTTTCCAAGACACTGTCCGTAGCATTCAAATGATCTAAGTCCTTTGCTGTCTCTGACAAAGTTATGATATCATCGGTAAAACTCAAAGTTTTTATTTCTTCTACCAGAAATGAAATTCTGTCTCCAGATTTCTCCTTAGTTTTCTTTACTGCTTGTCCAGTATACATACTGGGATATGTTACAGACCTGTCTCATTTCCTCCCCAGCCACCTTCCGTTTAATGTTCTTCGACTCTTATAACGGCAGTCTGATTTCTGTAAGCTGTGAATAACCTTTCGCTCCCTCTATTCACCCTTCCTACCTTCAATATTTCAAAGAGTATATTCCAGTCTGTTTTGTCAAGAGCTTGCAAATGCTACAGTCGTAGGTATGCTTTCATTAACTTATGTATATTAGTAGTAGGGTCACTGCATTTATCCTATTCTTCTGTAAATAATTCTTGTCAGTCTTTTGCAACCATGGCATATTAAACTGATAGTTCGGTGTTACTGAACCCTGTCACACATGTTGACACTTCTTTGGAAGTGGAATTATTACTTCTTCCTGAAGTCTGCTGTTACTTCGCATGTCTCATATATCTTGCACACCAGGTGAAATAGTTTGGTCTGGTTGGCTCCTCTAAGGATAGCAATAATTCCAAGGGAACGATATCTTTGCTTTTTATATTATTACCTTCAGCTACACTCCCATGTACAGACTTTTCAGCTTTCCCTTCTTTGCTTAGTACTACTTTTCCCCCTCAGCTGTTGATATATAGCTGCTCGTCTTTCCTCCGAAGATCTCTCTCTAATTCTCCGATAGGCAGCATCTATCTTTCGCCTCGTCATGCATGTTTCTATACCCTGTACCCATGCCTACTTAGCCATTTTGCACTTTCTGTCAACGTCATTTATTATAGTCTGTATTCCCTTTTGCCAGCATCGTTTGCTGCATTTTAATATTATCTACTACCAGCGGTAAATTTCAATATCTGACACTGTTGAGACAAAATTCAGATTATTTAATCTGTCTTTAACGTACATTTATCACATAAATCATTAAAAACATGGCCGTGGAACCTTTACTACACTGTCTGACCAAATTCATTCGGACACTCGTATGTAATGCGGAATTGACCACCAGATATCACGAGAGACGGAACCGTCAATACAAAAGGAGGCGGAGGAGTACTGCTTTGTCGGTAGAGGTATAACAGCAGAACAGGTCACTCAGAAGAGCTCAGTGACTCCGAACGTAGACCACTTATTGGATGTCACCATAGTAACACGTCCATCAGGGAACTTTTAGTCCGTCTAAAGCTACCCAACTCGGCTTTTGATATTGTGATTATGAAGTGCAAACGCGAAGGAACTACCGCAGCTACCCCGCCCGGCTAGCCGCGCAGTCTAACGGGCCGCTTCCCGAGCGGGAAGGCATGCCGGTCCCCGGCACGAATCCACCCGGGGGGTTAGTACAACACCGACTCAAAGGAAGGCTCGACGCTTGTTGGTGACGTCACGTCAGCTAGGCACGGCGAACAAAGTGCTTGGTATTGTTTTGGATTCTGCAGTTTTATTTAGATGAAAGATTTTCTTACTATCGTAAAGCTACAAATGAAGATCGTAGTTCTGTATTACTGAATCCTGTCGAAACAAACGTAGATCAATATGAGAAGATGCTTTGCCCCATTGCAAGCTTCGGAAATTTTACACTCAAGAAACTATATTTACTTTATCCATTTTGTATCGAAACTTAACCCAACCCCCTTACAATGAACTCTTTTCTTTTATTTATTTATTTTCGTCTGACATCGTGAAATGGCTCTGAGCACTATGCGACTTAACTTCTGAGGTCATCAGTCGCCTAGAACTTAGAACTAATTAAACCTAACTAACCTAAGGACATCACACACATCCATGCCCAAGGCAGGATTTGAACCTGCGACCGTAGCGGGTGCTCGGTTCCAGACTGTAGCGCCTAGAACCGCACGGCCACTCCGGCCGGCTGACATCGTCACTGGAAATGTGAACTAACTTACATGTGTAAATGTCCAACTGTTGCCAGTCATTAGATTACAGTCGTTTTCAATGAAAGGAATTCTAAACAGGAAACAAAATACCTTCATACATCGAAAATACTGCTGAGCTTAAACTTTTTTTAAACATGCACATTAGAAAAGATAAATATTCCCCTCTTGCAACTGAAAGGAGAAACTTAATAAGATAAAAAAAATATTTGATAGAACAAGTATCTCTCTTTTGCCTCATCTTCTGTCCCTCACCCCCTCCCCCAACGTGTACAATCGCAAGATATTTCTTTAACATTCAGTGCTCCTCACCCCATAGTCAACCAAGATACCTAAAGAAGAGCACCAATATGTTCACAGTTTCTTGTAAAAGCAATCCGGTACAAACGTAACTTCCTCAGATTTACAAATAAGGTAAAGAAGCACGAATTATGTTGCTGCTGGACCGTGAAGTTGTTTTTGTATGTCAGTCCCTAAAGCAGGTGGAAATTTAAGTGCAGGAGTACACTATTTGTTAAGAAGTGTAATAAATTGCACAATTAACTGATGGCAGAAATCTCTCAGAACAATGTGTGTTGGTCAACTACCGCCAATAGTTTCACATTTTCCTGTGTCAGAGAGGGAGACACCACCATTATGAGTATCCCTGCAACAGACCTGGCGTTCGCCGTGCCTAGCTGACGCGACGTCACGAACAAGCGCCGAGGCCTTCCTTTGCGTCAGTGTTGATTAGTATCGAGGTCCGGTGTGCCGGCCAGCCTGTGGACGATTCTTAAGGCGGTTTTCCATCTGCCTCGGCGAATGCGGGCTGGTTCCGCTTCTTCCGCCTGTTACCACTATGCCGGCGATTGCTGCACAAACACTGTATCCATATACGCATACACCTTAATTACTCTAGCACGCAACGCAAACATTTGGGGTTCCCGGGTAGAGGGGGGGGGGGGGGGGGAGGCACTGGGGGCCGAACCGCACAAAAGCCCTGGGTTCGGTGTGGGAGTGGACTGCTGTGGCCTGCTGTCTGAGGGCTACGGCAGGACGAAGCTTCTCCGTCGTTTCTAGGTCCCCAGTTTAAATACACAATACACACCACAGCTAAGCTAAGACCAGTTCATGTACTGACAGACAAGGAATGTCAAGCACTGCCGGAGGTGGTTGCAAAAATAGCTTGCAGTCAGCGGAAGGAGTCACTGGTGAGTTGCAAAGTGCTGTCAGTAGTCCAGCTATCACAATGACTGCGCGTAGTGGGTTCAATCGTCGAGCAGCTCCTCAAAGCCACACTTTTCTGTAGTCACTGCTCAGTGATGCTTGAGGTAGTGTAAAGAACGACGCCATTCGACAGTGGATGGCTGGAAACAAGTGATTTGGAGTGATGAGTCACGCTGTACCCTGTGGTTATCCAATGGAATGGACCGAGTTTGGCGAATGCCTGGAGAACGTTATCTGCCATTATGAGTAGTGGCCACAGTGGACTACAGAGGGGGTGGTGTTACGGCATGGAGGTGTTTTTTGTACTTAAGATGTGGTCACTTCATTGCCCTTAACTAAACGCTAAATGCAGAAGAATATGGACACATTTTACAGCATTATATATTATGTGCAGTAAAGGAACAGTTCGGCAATGCAACCTGTTCTGAAACCTTTACTGTTAGGCAATAACATTCCTGAAATGGACTGGCATGCCCATAGTCCTACAGAGGGGCCTAGCGGATGACGCCTCTGCACTACATCAGGAACCATGTAACCGCTTGTGACGCTAAGAAAACATTATTATCCAGTGAATCGTTTATTGTAACAACTCCACAAAGGGTGATGGACTGTTGGCCTTGGTTGCCTCCTGCCCTGGTCACGGGCTCTCGGTGTCGGACGCTGCGCCACTCCTTGCGCCTGCGTCCTAGCGAGACGTCGTTCCCCTGGCGTCGATACGGATGCGTAGCCCAGCCTGTTACAGCACGGGTGGCTGCTACCGGCTGAGGGAGTGTACCGATCCCACTCCGTGCCTCTTCTTCCCTGGACCACCCACCCGCGGCGTGATGTAGGCGGCAGGCGTTGAACCCAGTACTGCCGGCCTGGTCGTCGTCTTGCGTCCCACAGTCAGAGAGTACAGCACCTGGTACTGCACCGCTGCTGGCAGTTCATCAGCTCTCTCATCAGTAGTGATTGGTGTGGCACAGCATGAAGTTTGTCGGTGGAGTTCAGCTCTGCGGCACTCCACGGCTTGCTGGTACTGGGCTGGTTGCTCTGAGACATGATTTAACTAAAACAACATGGCCATGAAACGGTATGTCGTCGGCACGGACTCCTTCGTTCCCACTGACCTGAACCGTTCTCTCCTATTTACAGCTGGGGCTCCGGTATTTAAAGAGCTCTCCTTAGTTCTCTGACGTGCGGTTTACTAACGATGACCACATGTGGCCTAACTTTGTGATACCTTTGCTTTAATTCCCTCTACGCAGCAAGTTAAATTGACCTATGAGTGTTTTCCCCAGTCTTTCTATTGCTTCTTGCAGCATCCCGCTGAGCGAAACAGCGTGCGTGTTATTTTGCTTAGCCGCTGTCCTTTTTTGTTTTCCCACTGCGTGTGCTCTCTCTCACTCAGCTACTGCAGAGTTGCAGACTGTGCTGCCCGTCTGTCTTACATCACCGTGCTTCCTGGTCCACCGCTAATCGTTGCGTAACCAACCTGTCTTACGTCAAGGTGGTTGAACCCAGTTAAAAATTTTATTACTTGGAACCCATACTACTCTGTGCCGTAACAATCCCGACCTAAGCCCAATGGAACGCCTATGGTATGAATGAGATTGTCGACTCTACTCCAGACCCCAGCGTCCAACATCATTACGTTTTCTAGTTTCGGCTCTTGAGGAGCAATGGGCTCCCAGTCCTCCACAGACATTCAGGCGTCTCATTAAAAGTGTCTCCAGCAGTGCTCAAGCTGTCATGAAGGCGAGGCAGTACACACCCGATAACAACGTCCCATTAACAGATGTCTGGATGCCTCTCACCAGATAGTATATTCCTTCCATAAGGCGTGCTGGGATAGGATAAACAGAGTGGTCGCAGTCACGACACATTCTTTCCTCCAACCTCGTTTTTCTGAAAAAAGAATTTTTTGCACATATGTCTGAGAGTATTAACATGTTGCTAATACAGCATTCAAACATTTTACCACCATATTTTACTACGTTTAGTAATGTAATCTCTCGTTAACCTAAAAGACACGCTTCCAATGCCAATGCTGCGAACGCAAGCCTGTACAGTGGTGCTAGCAGTTAGCCGGTGCTCTAAGATATTTGCACCGCTAGGATATGACCGGAGATGAAGTGGTCGCGTAAAGTTGCTGATCACAAGAGTTAGTGGCAATGTTCTGGATTCAATTCCAGACCTGTCCGCAGTGTCTCCCGAAGTGAGGGCATGTGACACTGACACTGTTCATGGCGATCAGTGACTTGGACTGAGACCTTAAGATCGGGGGCCCCTCGGTGACACTCGTGACAGTGATGGCCCCGGGTTTCACCTTCTCTCATCGCCCAAGATCGTACTCACAAACAGGACTTCACACTATACACACACCAACTGCAGTCATCTACTCTCTGCGGATAAGTTGTGCGCCTGCTTAGCTGAGTGGCAACCTGTTTGCCTTCCATGCAGCGGGCCCGGGTTCAATTCCCCGCCAGGTTGGAGATTTTCTCCGCTCGTGGACTGAGTGTTGTCTTATCGTCATCGTCATTTCACCCTCATCACAGGATATGCCCAATCTGCAATAAGACTTGCAACTTGACCGCCGAACTTCCCCGGTTGGGGCCTCACGGCCTTCAATGCCACACGATCATTTCATTTTATACAAATACATTCAAGACACAGTTCGTGGGAAAGGGCCATTGTACGAGGACGAAGAGACCCGTTGCTGACTAGGTGGCTCAACTATCCCTTAGATTCTTCCAATTGATAATACGGCACGACACTTCCTTTTCCTTTAAATCAAATCGCTTGTCTTGTGCCAGGAAGTACATAGCACTGTCCGCTATACGTTCGACAAATGGTTCAAATGGCTCTGAGCACTATGGAACATAACTTTTGAAGTCATCAGTCCCCTAGAACTTAGAACTACTTAAACCTAACTAACCTAAGGACGTCACACACATCCATGCCCGAGGCAGGATTCGAACCTGCGACCGTAGCGTACGTTGGACACATAATAAACCAAACAAAAGAAAGCATAGGACGTACCACTTATCTGAAGTCCATACAATAACACAAATACAGCACCAAAACAATCACTCAATTACTGTAATACTGGAAATTGAAATAAGAACACCGTGAATTCATTGTCCCAGGAAGGGAAAACTTTATTGACACATTCCTGGGGTCAGATACATCGCATGATCACACTGACAGAACCACAGGCACATAGACACAGGCAACAGAGCATGCACAATGTCGGCACTAGTACAGTGTATATCCACCTTTCACAGCAATGCAGGCTGCTATTCTCCCATGGAGACGATCGTAGAGATGCTGGATGTAGTCCTGTGGAACGGCTTGCCATGCCATTTCCACCTGGCGCCTCAGTTGGACCAGCGTTCGTGCTGGACGTGCAGACCGCGTGAGACGACACTTCATCCAGTCCCAAACATGCTCAATGGGGGACAGATCCGGAGATCTTGCTGGCCAGGGTAGTTGACTTACACCTTCTAGAGCACGTTGTGTGGCACGGGATACATGCGGACGTGCATTGTCCTGTTGGAACAGCAAGTTCCCTTGCCGGTCTAGGAATGCTAGAACGATGGGTTCGATGACGGTTTGGATGTACCGTGTACTATTCAGTGTCCTCTCGACGATCACCAGAGGTGTACGGCCAGTGTAGGAGATCGCTCCCCACACCATGATGCCGGGTGTTGGCCCTGTGTGCCTCGGTCGTATGTAGTCCTGATTGTGGCGCTCACCTGCACGGCGCCAAACACGCATACGACCATCATTGGCACCAAGGCAGAAGCGACTCTCATCGCTGAAGACGACACGTCTCCATTCGTCCCTCCATTCACGCCTGTCGCGACACCACTGGAGGCGGGCTGCACGATGTTGGGGCGTGAGCGGAAGGCGGCCTAACGGTGTGCGGGACCGTAGCCCAGCTTCATGGAGACGGTTGCGAATGGTCCTCGCCGATACCCCAGGAGCAACAGTGTCCGTAATTTGCTGGGAAGTGGCGGTGCGGTCCCCTACGGCACTGCGTAGGATCCTACGGTCTTGGCGTGCATCCGTGCGTCGCTGCGGTCCGGTCCCAGGTCTTCGGGCACGTGCACCTTCTGCCGACCACTGGCGACAACATCGATGTACTGTGGAGACCTCACGCCCCACGTGTTGAGCAATTCGCCGGTACGTCCACCCGGCCTCCCGCATGCCCACTATACGCCCTCGCTCAAAGTCCGTCAACTGCACATACGGTTCACGTCCACGCTGTCGCGGCATGCTACCAGTGTTAAAGACTGCGATGGAGCTCCGTATGCCACTGCAAACTGGCTGACACTGACGGCGGCGGTGCACAAATGCTGCGCAGCTAGCGCCATTCGACGGCAAACACCGCGGTTCCTGGTGTGTCCGCTGTGCCGTGCGTGTGATCATTGCTTGTACAGCCCTCTCGCAGTGTCCGGAGCAAGTATGGTGGGTCTGACACACCGGTGTCAATGTGTTCTTTTTTCCATTTCCAGGAGTGTACATTCTGGATTTAAAGTACTTTTTGTGAGATACCAGACGACACAGTCGTTAGTTTATTTGACAGGTACACGATTATATCACGACGCTACTAATGAGTGACACAATTTACATTATTGCTTTCGCGCTGTATCTGTTTTGTATCTGCACAGTTTTTCTGAATTATTCTGGAAAGTAAAACATGTTTTAGTAGTAACTTTTGTGGTATAGCTACAATGAGACTTTGTGAAAAAATTTGTAATTACTATTATGTTGAATGATCAGGACTGTTTTTATGGACTGTGAGAAAATTTTAGCTTTTGACCAACATTGTTTCAATAAGTGTGTGCATTTGATTCCTTTGTCATTGTAATTATGATTCAGAAAAAAAATTTCAAATCTATATTGGCCACAGCCCAAAACAATTTGTAAAATATTTTGTGGGGAGCATGAGGGCTATGTAAGTAGGCTGTTTAGGTTTTCTTATTGGTAACGCCACGTAGCGCTCTGTATGAAAACCACTGGCTGTGCTGTGTGCAGTCTGTGGCTAGTTTGCATTGTTGTCTACATTGTAGTGTTGGGCAGCTGGATGTTAACAGCGCGTAGCATTGTGCAGTTGGAGGTGAGCCGCCAGCAGTGGTGGATGTGGGAAAGTGAGATGGCGAATTTTTGAGAGCGGATGATCTGGACGTGTGTTATCAGAAAAAGTACATTTGTAAGAATGGATGTCATGGACTGCTATGTATATTATGACTTTTCAACACTATTAAGGTAAATACATTGTTTGTTATGTATCAAAATCTTTCATTAGCTAACTATGCCTATCAGTAGTTAGTGCCTTCAGTAGTTTGACTCTTTTATTTAGCTCGCAATAGTGGCGCTCGCTGTATTGCAGTAGTTCGAGTAACGAAGATTTTTGTGAGGTAAGTGATTTGTGAAAGGTATAGGTTAATGTTAGTCAGGGCCATTTTTTTTAGGGATTATTGAAAGTCAGATTGCGTTGCGCTAAAAATATTGAGTGTCATTTTAGTGTTGATCAGAATAGGGAAAGAGAGAAATGTCTCAATACGTTCAGTTATGCTCAGCTGTTTGAAAATCAAACAATGTAAGAGATTTATTAGCACAGTAATTCACTAATTTTTCTAAGGGGACGTTTCACCACATCAGTGTATTTTCACGGAACTATCTCAGCCAATGCAATTAATTCTGACCTTAACTGTTCTATATTTTTGAACATAGAAAACATATCACCGCCTTGGAAAATTTTTGAAATAAGTTTTATCCTGATTTTCAGACAACTTTCGGGCAGGATCCCTGATAACGTAATCTAATTCAGAAATTTTGATAACAACAACTGCGCTTTCGCAAATACAACGAGAATTCAGTTGAAAATTTTCTTAAGGAAACCAATTAATAAATATACCAGTGATTTTATTGCAGTAATGAACATGTTTAATGAGGCTCATCTTATTGAAAAAAAAAAACACGTTTAGGACAGATACATTTGGCATCCGTACGATCTGAAACTAATGCTGATAAACAATGACGAAATTAATGTTGTGAAAATGATCTGATAACGTTGCCGTACTAAACTGCCTACATCAGCAAGTGACATTACATCGATTTAATAACTTACCTGACAGCTGCGAACGCTACAAAAGACAACAGATGTGTGCGTGGCGAAGTAAGACAAGTGCACCATTTAAGCACAGCAGTTAAGTGGGAGCAGGTATCATGAAGAAACCAAGTAGTTGACCAAATATGTAAGGCTATGCTTCTGAATGGTCGTGCAAAGGAGACCTCTTTATGCAATCTAATGACGAAGGCTGATTATGTTCAAAATGTTCAAATGTGTGTCAAATCTTATAGGACTTAACTGCTAAGGTCATCACTCCCTAAGCTTACACGCTACTTAACCTTAAAAGAAAACACGCACACCTACGCCCGAGGGAGGAATAGAACCTCCGCCGGGATGGCTGTTTATGATGTTCAAAAAGATTATTACAGGATAGGCAGTCCCATGTGGGCGACTACAATTCTTTCGAGGCTCACACAAATCATGTTGTTCTGGTCTTCAGTCTGGAGACTGGTTTAATGTAGCTGCCCATACTACTCTATCTTGTGAGCCTCTTGATCTCCGAGTAACTACTGCAACCTACATACTCCTGAATCTGCATAATGTATTTATCTTTTGGTCTCCCTCTACGATTTTTACCCTCCAAGCTGACCTCCAATGCTAAATTTGTGATCTCTTGATGCTTTAGAACATGTCCTACCAACCGATCCCTTCTTCTAGTCAGGTTATACCACAAATTTCTGTTTACCCCAATTCCATTCAGTACGTCCTCATTAGTTACGTGATATACCCATCTAATCTACAGCATTCTCCTGTAGCACCACATCTCAAAACCTTCTATTTTCTTCTTGTCCTAACTATCTATCGTCCATGTTTAGCTTCCATACATAGCTACACTCCATACAAATACTTTCAGAAAAGACTTCTGACACTTAAATCTATACTCGAAGTTAGCAAATTTCTCTTCTTCAGAAACGCTTTTCTTGCCATTCGCAGTCTACGTTTTATATCCTCTCTACTTCGACCATCATCAGCTACTTAGTTTCCCAAATAGCAATTCATTTACTACTTTAAGTGTCTCATTTCCTAATCTAATTCCCTCGGCATCACTTCATTTAATTCGACTACAATCCATTATCCTCGTTTTGCTTTTGTTGATGTTCATCTTATACCCTCCTTTCAAGACACTGTCGATTTCGTTCAACTGCTCTTCTAAGTTCTTTCCTTTCTTTGACTGAATTACAGTGTCATTGGTTAACCACACAGTTTTTATTTCTTCTCCCTAGATTTTAATTCCCTGCTCCAAATTCTTCTTGTGTTCCCTTTACTGCTTGCTCAACATACAGATTGAATAATATTGGGGATCGGCTACTCTCTTCTCCACCGCTGCTTCCCTTTCGTGCCCCTCAACTCTCGTAACTGCCATCTGGTTAAATTATAAATAGCCTATCGCTGCCGGTATTTCACCCCTGCCACCGTTAGAGTTTGAAAGAGTATCCAGTCAACATTTTCAAAAGCATTCTTTAAGTCTACAAATAATATAAACGCAGGTTCATCTTTTTTTACCTATTTTCTATGAGGAGTCGTAGGGTCAGTATTGCCTCACGTGTTCCAACATTTCTATGGAATACAAACTGAGGTCGGCTTCTATCAGTATTTCCATTCTCCTGTAAAGGATGCGTATTAGTATTTTGCAACTGTGACTTATGAAACTGATAGTTCGGTAATTTTCGTACTTTCAGCACCTGCTTTCATTGGAATTGGAATTACTATATTCTTCTTAAAGTCTGCTCGTATTTCACCTGTCTCATACGTCTAGCTCACCAGGTGGAAGAATTTTGTCATGCTTGGCTCTCTCAAGGCTATCAGTAGCTCTAACGGAATGTTGTATACTTCCGTGGCCTTATTTCTACTTAGATCTTTCAGTTCTCGTCTTCATCTACTTTCTGTTCCATTTCCATAATATTTCCCTCTAGTACATCTCCTTCCAACTTTCTGCTTTCCGTTCTTGGCTTAGGACTGGTTTTCCAACTGAGTTCTTGGTTTTCATACACGTGGTTCTTTTCTCGAAAGATCTCTTTAATTTTCGTGTAGGCAGCATCTATCTTACCTGTAGTGATGTATGCTTCTACATCCTTACTTTGTCCTCTAGCCATTCCTGCTTTGCCATTTTGCACTTACTTGTCGATCTCATTTTCTAGACGTTTGTATTCCCATTCCCCTGTCTCATGTATCGCATTTTTATATTTTGTTCTTTCATCGATAAATTCAGTATATCTTTTGTTGCCCAAAGATTTCTACTATCCTTCGCCTTTTTACCTACTTGGTCCTCTGCTGCCTTCACTGTTTCGTCTCTCAAAGCTACCCATTCTTCTTCTGCTACTTTTCTTTCCCATATTCTTGCCAGTCTTTCCCTAATGCTCCCTCTCAGCCTCTCTATAACCTCTGGTTCTTTCAGTTTATCCAGGCCCCATCTCCTTAAATTCCCAATTTTTTGAAGTTTCTTCAGTTTCAGTTTGCATTCATAAAGAATAAATTGCGGTCAGAGTCCACACGTGCTCTTGGAAATGTCTTACAGTTTAAATTCTGGTTCCTTAATCTCTGTCTTACCATTATACACTCCTGGAAATTCAAATAAGAATTCATTGTCCCAGGAAGGGGAAACTTTATTGACACATTCCTGGGGTCAGATACATCACATGATCACACTGACAGAACCACAGGCACATAGACACAGGCAACAGAGCATGCACAATGTCGGCACTAGTACAGTGTATATCCATCTTTCGCAGCAATGCAGGCTGCTATTCTCCCATGGAGACGATCGTAGAGATGCTACATGTAGTCCTGTGGAACGGCTTTCCATGCCGTTTCCACCTGGCGCCTCAGTTGGACCAGCGTTCGTGCTGGACGTGCAGACCGCGTGAGACGACACTTCATCCAGTCCCAAAAATGCTCAATGGGGGACAGATCCGGAGATCTTGCTGGCCAGGGTAGTTGACTTACACCTTCTAGAGCATGTTGGGTGGCACGGGATACATGCGGACGTGCATTGTCCTGTTGGAACAGCAAGTTCCCTTGCCGGTCTAGGAATGCTAGAACGATGGGTTCGATGACGGTTTGGATGTACCGTGTACTATTCAGTGTCCCCTCGACGATCACCAGAGGTGTACGGCCAGTGTAGGAGATCGCTCCCCACACCATGATGCCGGGTGTTGGCCCTGTGTGCCTCGGTCGTATGCAGTCCTGATTGTGGCGCTCACCTGCACGGCGCCAAACACGCATACGACCATCATTGGCACCAAGACAGAAGCGACTCTCATCGCTGAAGACGACACGTCTCCATTCGTCCCTCCATTTACGCCTGTCGCGACACCACTGGAGGCGGGCTGCACGATGTTGGGGCGTGAGCGGAAGGCGGCCTAACGGTGTGCGGGACCGTAGCCCAGCTTCATGGAGACGGTTGCGAATGGTCCTCGCCGATACCCCAGGAGCAACAGTGTCCCTAATTTGCTGGGAAGTGGCGGTGCGGTCCCCTACGGCACTGCGTAGGATCCTACGGTCTTGGCGTGCATCCGTGCGTCGCTGCGGTCCGGTCCCAGGTCTTCGGGCACGTGCACCTTCTGCCGACCACTGGCGACAACATCGATGTACTGTGGAGACCTCACGCCCCACGTGTTGAGCAATTCGGAGGTACGTCCACCTGGCCACCCGCATGCCCACTATACGCCCTCGCTCGAAGTCCGTCAACTGCACATACGGTTCACGTCCACGCTGTCGCGGCATGCTACCAGTGTTAAGGACTGCGATGGAGCTCCGTATGCCACGGCAAACTGGCTGACACTGACGGCGGCGGTGCACAAATACTGCGCAGCTAGCGCCATTCGACGGCCAACACCGCGGTTCCTGGTGTGTTCGCTGTGCCGTGCGTGTGATCATTGCTTGTACAGCCCTCTCGCAGTGTCCGGAGCAAGTATGGTGGGTCTGACACACCGGTGTCAATGTGTTCTTTTTTCCATTTCCAGGAGTGTATAATCCGTCTGAAACGTATACAACCTTCTTCCATGATTCTTAAACCAAGTGTAGTCGTGATTAAAATATGCTCTGTGCAAAATTCTACCAAACGGCTTCCTCTTTCGTTCCTTTTCCCAGTCCATATTCAACTACTATATTTCTCTCGCTTCCTTTTCCTACTAACTAATTCCAGTCCCACATGATTGTTAAATTTTCGTCTCCCTTAAGTATTTGAATTATTTCTTTTATTTCATTACACATATCCTCAATCTCTTCATCTGCGCAGCTGCTTGGCATATAAAATGTACTATTATGGTAGGTGTGGGCTTCGTGGCTACAATAATGCCTTCACTATGTTGTTCGTAGTAGTTTACCCGTGTTCGTATTTAGTTATTCATTATTAAACCTAGTCCTGCATTACCCCAGTTTAATTATGTATTTATAACCCTGCACTCACCTGACCAGAAGTCCTGTTCCTCCTGTCAACGAACTACACTAATTCCTACTATATCTAGCTTTAACCTATAAATTTTCGTTTTTAAATTTTCTAACCTTCCTGCCCGATTAAGGGATCTGACATTCTACGCTCTGATCTGTAGAACACTAGTTTTGTTTCTTCTGATAATGTCATCCTCCAGAGTAGTCCCGACCCAGAGTTCCGAATGGAGAACTATTTTAATTCCGGAATATTTTACCCAAGAGGATGCCATCGTCATTTAACCATACAGTTAAGCTGCATGCCCTCGGGAAAAATTACGGCTGTAGTTTCCCCTTGCTTTCAGCAGTTCGCTGTGCCAGCACAGCAAGGCCGTTTTGGTTAATGTTAAAAGATCAGATGAGCCAATCATCCAGGCTGTTGCCCTTGCAACTACTGAAAAGGCTGATGCGCATCTTCAGGAACCACACGTTTGTCTGGCCTCTAAAAGATACCCCTCTGTTTGGTTGCACCTACGGTACGGCTATCCGTATCGCTGAGGCACGCAAGCTTCCCCACCAATGGCAAGGTGCATGGTTCATGGGGGGAGGGGGCACAAATCGTAAGTTTTGTAGTTATTTAACAAGACTAGAAAATAATACACTGAAAGCAGAAAGATGGTTTGAATGCTAAAGGCACTTATGGACTGTGTTGTTTACAGCTGGAAACCGCCATCTATTTTGGCACACTATTCTGAACTGCTCACAAAGGAATGTTTATTTTCATAACCATTTGAACAAATAGGGGACACGAAAATTTACTCTTTGTAAACATGTCTCGAAAGCAATACGATATTCAAGAAATTCAAGAAAGCGCGTGTGAAATTCACGGATTAAGTGTGCAGCAATCTTAACTAAGCATATTAAGCAGCATGTTGAAACTGCAGATCTGCGTCCTCGTTCATGCAGTACGAAAGCTTGCACGACGTGGCTTCTCGTAACGACTGAGTGAAGCTTTTGTGGTGAACACTTTGATTCGCTCATGCAGCGCAAAATCTCTGAGTTCCGTGAGAGCCGGCCTTTGTGGCCGAGCGGTTCTAGGCACTTCAGTCCGGTACCGCACTGCTGCTACAGTCGCAGGTTCGAATCCTGCCTCGGGCATGGATGTGTGTGATGTCCTTAGGTTAGTCAGGTTTAAGTAGTTCTATTTTTAGGGACTGATGCCTTCAGATGTTAAATCCCATAGTTCGCAGAGCCCCTTGAACCTTTTTAACCAGTTCCGTGAGATATGCCATGCACCCTAGGTGGCTGAGAGATATTTGCAACAGTCAGCCAGACGTAGCCTAAGATACTCTGGAAAAACAGCCGACTGGCGAACAGAGCCTTTACTTGCTTAAGAAACAGGCCGGCGAAGGAAGAGCCAATGCGTTTAACATGGACACCAAGTTTTGTTCTTTGCTATGAATGCAAGGCTATTTACTTCACTTCCACAGGAAACAAATTATTCACAGCTTCCTGTAAAACAAGTTGAAAAGCACATCATACGTGATATGACTAAACATTGGAAAGAACATCGCATGGAAACGCACTGACGTGTTTTTTGTGGCACATTTTTATGTTGTGGTACTCGTTAATCGTATATTACCTGTGGTATTTAACACTCCCATCGAAACAACATTTCCACATTAATCCTCTTCTCTCCTTCACTTTCATCCCTGCCCTATCCTTTCCTACGCTGTCATAACTAAGCTTATCCATTACGGATGTTTTAGAATCAGTGACTGCTTATAGACTGTAAATACGTAAAACTGCAACCAGTCACTTTTTTGAAATAGTTATTTATTCATTCCCTGAACCGGTTTTTAACCCTTTTACGCTCATCTTCACATGGCTTTCCAGAAGTCACATATCTATATCAACCATAATAGGGAGTGCTGGTTTGCGACAGTATGGGCGGCTTTTGTTGTTGGTATCCATCTGTCCACTTCTATTGTGATGGCCAGTTGGTACTGCATCACTGACTTTTACACTGTACTTATGCATTTACACTGTGATAACGATATGTACACTTATTGTGTAAAAGTAAGTGATGTGGTACCAACTGGACATCACAATGGAAGCGGACAGATGGATACCAGCAACAACAGCCGCCCATACAGTCGCAAGCCAGCACCAGCATTATGCTTGAAGTAGCTATGTGACTTCTGGATAACCATATGAAGACGAGCCTGAAAAGGGCCAAAAACCGTTTAATAACTATTTAAAAAACTGACTGGTTGCAGTTTTACTTATTTACGTATAAGTCAGAAGTCTCCATTTTCTACATACAAACCACGTCAGTTACAAAAGTTCTCTGAGAAATTATTAAAGATGGAATGATTACATGGAAAATAAAAACTGTAGGTTATACAGCGCACCAAGTGCAGAGAGGGGTGAATATGAGCCAGGATGGTACGTGCAGACTGGTAGAGGTGGGACCACAGGAGGCTCCAGAGAAAGGCAGCTGCAAGTGTAACAGGTTCGCTATTGTAGCATCTGTGCTATGCAATGCATTGGGTCTGGCGGTTGGCCACTGAATTCTGCCGCGCTGGCTGCTTGCACACCTCATGTTGTCGACATGGATTCTCTATCAAGTGCTATGTAAGCTAGCAGTACGGTTCCCACACCATTGGTGTGTGTACTAAACGGTGGCGATGGCCTATCTGCTGTGTACTGGGGATGCCCACCTTGATGGTATGCCTGTTCTGCGATGGCGGATGATAGCTAGTGTGCTTGGGGAGCAAACTTCTGCCCCTTTGGCAGGAGTTGGCTGTACTGCTGGATTTGACATAAGCTACCTAGCTGCGCCAAGAAACGGGGGGCGGGGGGGGGGGGGGGGGGGGGGAGGGAGGGAGGGAGGGGGGGGGGAGAAGATACTTGGTCAGTAGAGCTGTTATCCTGCCGTTGCCTCTAACCAGTGACTTCTACTCCCAAACTTTCTTCGATGTGTTTTTTAAAATACTTTTAAAGCTCAGTGTGTGAAAATTGTTATTTCACTTCTGTGTTAGGTATAAAGAAATTTGTGTTAGGGCGTGAAAGTCTGTATGGAAATATCACAACTAGAACGCAAAACGACGATTAACAAATACCTTGACTCCAACTACCAGACCCGCTTTTCGGTCAGGTGTACATCTACATCTACATGATTACTCTGCAATTCATATTTAAGTGCTTGGCAGAGGGTTCATCGAACCACAATCATACTATCTCTCTACCTTCCACTCCCGAACAGCCGCGGGAAAAACGTACACCTAAACCTTTCTGTTCCAGCTCTGATTTCTCTTATTTTATTTTGATGATCATTCCTACATATGTAGTTGGGCTCAACAAAATATTTTCACATTCGGAAGAGAAAGTTGGTGACTGAAATGTCGTAAATAGATCTAGCTGCGACGAAAAACGTCTTTGCTTTAATGGCTTCCATCCCAACTCGCGTATCATATGTGCCACACTCTCTCCCCTATTACGTGATAATACAAAACGAGCTGCCCTTTTTTGCACCCTTTCGATGTCCTCCGTCAATATTCTAGCAGAGGACGAACGAGTGTAGTGTAAGCTGTCTCTTTAGTGGACTTGTTGCATCTTGTAAGTGTTCTGCCAATGAAACGCAACCTTTGGCTCGCCTTCCCCACAATATTATCTATGTGGTCTTTCCAACTGAAGTTGTTCGTAATTTTAACACCCAGGTACTTAGTTGAATTGACAGCCTTGAGAATTGTACTATTTATCGAGTAATTGAATTCCAACGGATTTCTCATGTGGATCACCTCACACTTTTCGTTATTTAGCGTCAACTGCCACCTGACACACCATACAGCAATCTTTTCTAAATCGCTTTGCAACTGATACTGGTCTTCGGATGACCTTACTAGGCGGTAAATTACAGCATCATCTGCGAACAACCTAAGAGAACTGCTCAGATTGTCACCCAGGTCATTTATATAGATCAGGAACAGCAGAGGTCCCAGGAGGCTTCTTTGGGGAACACCTGATATCACTTCAGCTTTGCTCGGTGATTTGCCGTCTATTACTACGAACTGCGACCTTCCTGACAGGAAATCACGAATCCAGTCGCACAACTGAGACGATACCCCATAGGCCCGCAGCTTGATTAGAAGTCGCTTGTGAGTAACGGTGTCAAAAGCTTTCCGGAAATCTAGAAATAAGGAATCAACTTGAGAGCCCCATTCGGAAAAGAACATGCTTCCATCTCCTGAATTAGTGTCGAAAGACTAGAAGGTGTTGCAGTTTAGCAACATAGACATTTGATTAAAGAAGAAGTCTGTGCAGACCGTAAGTCTACACGAGCGAAGCAGGGGGCGCTACGCTAGTGGGGAAAAAATGGGACCCTCCTGCCGGGGGTTCGAGTCCTCCTTCGGGCATGGGTGTGAGTGTCGTCCTTAGCGTTAAGTTAGTTTAAATAGTGTGTAAGTCAGCAGTTAGGTGCCTTAGGAATTCACACACATTTGAACAAATTTGAAAAAAGTTGGAGCCCCTCGTCAGTTGCGGTATTTACCTTACAAATAACGGAAACCTCCAAAAACTTATGTTTGCACTTGGGAATTAGAATTAGTGTAATTTATTTCTGGAATGATGGTTCTGGGATGATGTCATTCATTGTCCTGGACAGAGAAAGTCTCTTGAACGTTCCTTTCGTCCGTTCTCGAATATTCTGTGGCGGAACCCATGCATTCTCGGTGATGTGTGGTGCGATTTAATCGGTAAAAGTGCGTGAAATGTTTCCCTACAAACATCCTAAAGTAGGCAGGTTTGACTGCTTCGAAACTGCTCTTTCAAGTCTGGAATCGATATACGAGCCATATAATTATAGCTGGCGACACTAACAAAAATTTCCTGTACAGTAATCCATCCAGTGTGAAATTAAAGCGTATGATTTCTTCTTCAAACGCGTCGCTATTTCAGCTTGCTCCTACCAATCATACGAACAGTAGTCACACTCTATATATGGTGCTGCCATAGGTCAAACGATTATCAACTGAGTTTTTTTAAATAGGAACCCCCATTTTTATTACATATTCGTGTAGTTCGTAAAGAAATATGAATGTTTTAGTAGGACCACTTTTTCGCTTTGTGATGGATGGCGCTGTAATAGTCACAAACGTATAAGTACGTGGTATCACGTAACATTCCGCCAATGCGGATGGTATTTGCTTCGTGATACATTACCCGTGTTAAAATGGACCATTTACCAATTGCGGGAAAGGTCGATATCGTGTTGATGTATGGCTATTGTGATCAATATGCCCAACGGGCGTCTGCTGTGTATGCTGTTCGGTATCCTGGACATCATCCAAGTGTACGAACCGTTCGCCGGATAGTTACGTTATTTAAGGAAACAGGAAGTGTTCAGCCACATGTGAAACGTCAACCACGACCTGGAACAAATGATGACGCCCAAGTAGGTGTTTTAGCTGCTGTCGCGGCTAATCCGCACATCAGCAGCAGACAAATTGCGCGAGAATCGGCAATCTCAAAAACGTCGGTGTTGAGAATGCTACATCAACATCGATTGCACCCGTACCATATTTCTATGCACCAGGAATTGCATGGCGAAGACTTTAAACGTCGTTTACAGTTCTGCCACTGGGCACAAGAGAAATTACGGGACGATGACAGATATTTTGCACGCGTTCTATTTAGCGACGAAGCGTCATTCACCAACAGCGGTAACGTAAACCGGAATAATATGCACTATTGGGCAACGGAAAATCCACGATGGCTGCGACAAGTGGACAATGTATGGTTCGGCCTAAAGGCATGAAGGATAATTGGCCCCCATTTTATCGATGGCAATCTAAATGGTGCAATGTATGCTGGTTTCCTACGTAATGTTCTACCGATGTTACTACAAGATGTTTCACTGCATGACAGAACTTCCAACATGGATGTCCGGCACATAGCTCGCGTGTGGTTGAAGCGGTATTGAATAGCATATTTCATGACAGGTGGATCGGTCGTCGAAGCACCATACCATGGCCCGCACGTTCACCGGATCTGACATCCCCGGATTTCTTTCAGTGGGGAAAGTTGAAGGATATTTACTATCGTGATCCACCGACAACGCCTGACAACATGCGTCAGCGCATTGTCAATGCATGTGCGAGCATTACGGAAGGCGAACTACTCGCTGTTGAGAGAAATGTCGTTGCACGTTTGCCAAATGCATTGACGGACATCATTTTGAGCATTTATTGCATTAATGTGGTATTTACAGGTTATCACGCTGTAACAGCATGCGTTCTCAGGAATGAAAAGTTCACAAAGGTACATGTATGACATTGGAACAACCGAAATAAAACGTTCAAACGCACCTACGTTCTGTATTTTAATTTAAAAAACCTACTTGCTACCAACTGTTAGTCTAAAATTGTGAGCCATATGTTTGTGACTATTACAGCGCCGTCTATCACAAAGCGAAAAAAGTGGTCCAACTAAAACATTCATATTTCTTTATGTATTACACGAATATGTAATAAAAAACGCATTGATATCCGTTTGACCTATGGCAGCGCCATCTAGCGGTCCAAACATAGCGCCATCTAGTTTCCCCCTTCAATCTAGACAAGTTTCGTTCTTTGTAGTTTTTTCGTTTGACGCTTATTTCGTGAGATATTTGGTCCGATCACGATCAATGGACCACCCTGTATATATCAACGATATCCACAAACAGAGTAATTAATACTTCTCAAATATCTGCACCTAGGATGTCTGATCATGATAATTTTCTTGACATACTTGCTAGAATGTCCGAGGAAGAGACCTCAACCAACTACATATTGAGACTTCAAACTCGTTGATTTATCTGAATGTGCAACTGAGTCTCAAGAAATAGTTTGGGGTCTTCTGTTTCTTTCTCGGATATAAACGGTAAACTCCTTGGGTTTACTAACAAACTTACTTAACTACATGACAAATACGCCCCCTTAAAGACCGGAATAGTTCTAAACATTCATGGTGGTGTCTGATTGTTCTATATCGTGTCTCCCTACCACTTTCGCGCAACGACGCTCTGAGCGTGCTTTTTAGGGAATTTACTAGTTTGAACCTGGGACCTGTTGCTGGTAAGGAGACCACACATGACATGTAGAGTTCAGAAGAGTTCAGTGAGACTAGCGATGATATAACCAAATACTAAATGATCTCAGCGTCAGCTCCGCTGCACTCCCTGTAAAAGAATCTTAATACTAACTAAATTTAGTGGAAGGGGTTCAAGGCTTTCCTATTTTTAGTTAGCTGGTAAAATAACGTCGAAAAAGCAGTTAAGTTTACCATTGGAAATTTTATTCTACTCACAAAACATTGTTTATAAATTGCACTATTGATAAAAGGAAATGTTTTAATACAGGATGGTAAAAACCAATTGCGTTCAACAAAAATGTGAACGAATATTCCCTGAATGGGTTTCCAAGTTCTACAATGGATCGAAGGATGACCTATGCCATACCACATCTATAATCTAGGTTTAAATTAAGTTTCACAAAAGAGAAAACTATCAAAATGGTCTACAGTTACCCTCAATTATCTTTAATTACTTATCTAACTTGTCGTAAATTACAGTGGCTGATGTGGCTTCTCAATAACTATATAACAGAGAAATTATCGCGTTTCACATTTTTACTTCAAGTGACAAATGTGAACACCATGAGCTTTAATTTACGATCGACACTAGTATTACGCAAAAAGGGGGTGTAACAGATTAGACTTCTGCAGTTCTGAGTGAAGCCTTATGCACTCAAAAATGCGGTGTCGCGTGCGTTCATTACCTTGTCGGTGTTTAGGCAGCTTCAGGGGGGCAGCGGCCGGCGCACAGCTCCGCTCACCTCGCCATCTCGGAACTAACTCTTGTCTAATTTCTCCTTACTACAATTTACCTGAGTTGGTTTAAAAAAAACTATCTGGCTGTGTTTTCATCCGACCAATCAGGGTCTCAATGTTAACCCTAAGCTCCGCTTACAAAACTTCTGTCTATCCAATGAGAAACGTTATACTTTTCGTTGTGGGGCAATGTTTTTAAAGTTTGCAACGTAACAGAGACGCGAAAAAGTCTCATGCTAAAACCTGCAGCTGGTGTGGTCCTTTTAGCGTTATCGTAAGATCTATACTGTTCTTCTGGAGGGCTCTATCTTTTAACATGGGCTGGGGGGTGGTCCTAATGTAACAGACACGCGAAAAAGTCTCACGCTAAAACTTGTGGGTGGTAATGGCCCTTTTTGTGTTATTGTAAGATCTATACTGTTTTTCTGGAGGGTTCTAGCTTTTAACATGGTCTGGGGGATTGTCCTGGACGTAACAGAGACGCGAAAAAGTCTCACGCTAAAACATGCGGGTGGTAGTCTTAGAGGTAGGCTGGTGACGTGGGTGTCCAGTCCGTCCCTTATCGTAGGGCCTTCTAGCTTAACACGGTTCTGCTCTCGGCTTCTGTTCTCGTTTCTCCCCTCGGAACTGCGTCGGTCTCACGGTAGGAAGGTACGACATGCATTTAGGCATTCTTGTGTTAGTCTGTGGTATTCGATTTGCTCACTCGTTACTCGTATTACTTTGGTTAATTTAATGTCACGATTTGTTCGGAGCTATGTGACATACTACTAGATTTGCTTATTATGTCAGGATTTTCATGGAAGGTGTGGGATTTGCCTAACACCTTACAAAGAAAGAAGGAAACCTGCACCTTAGCTAACCGAAGAATTAAAACAGCTCACCGGGCATACAAATAGCACCCAATGCACTTGCAACAGAAGCGAAACAGAGTCGGTCAAGCTGTGAGAAATGCAAACCTCAGTCATGCCCATACATTAAACGGTAACAGACCAACTGTCCTATCGATAAACTTGCGTGATCTTTACATAGACAAAGTAAAAGCTAGAGCTGATCTCATTGCCCCAGCCGATGAATTGAATCGATACTTCATATTACCTACAATGACAACTGGACCACAAACGAAACAGGGGTTCATTGATTACTTCATGCGGATAAGCGACTGTAGCCATGAAACACCTTACTTGCAATACCGTCGAAAATGCCATCATGCGTATCAGATCAGCATCTACTGAACATGATGCATCACAGTCCAAATGTTAAATCTTGTTATTGAGAAACTACTGCCCACTCTAACAGATATCTTCAGCCACAAGTGTTTTTCCAAAGACCTGGAAACGGACTAGTTAGGCTATCACCTAAAAACGACGCTGTCATGTGGTTCTTAGACTCCAGCAAAGCCTTTCACACCCTCGATTATGACATTTTAATTGGCAAACTTGCCAGCCCAAAATTTCTCGTTAAGTGCAGTGCTGTGGTTTAGCTCATACCTAACGTCTCGCCAGCAACGTGTGATGTCCGGCACTGTAAAGTCACTATGGAGTTGGGTAGCATCAGACGTCCCCCCCCCCCCCCCCCCGGATTCAGTATTAGGTCCTATACTCTTTTAATCGTACATTAATGATGTGTCATCACTTTTGTACCACTGCAATACCGCTGATGAGCTCCATCTGCGTCTAAGTGGAAAACCTATAGGGTTACAGATCAACTCATGAAAACCCAACCTCATTAGCCAGAAATATCGGGAATCCCTACCATCTTTAACCCCAAATGGGACAAATATAAACTTCTCTCCTTCATCAAAAAGTCAAGGAGTAATAGTAGATGAAAATCTAAATTGAACTGAGCACGTAATTGTAATGTGCAGGAAGGCATCAGTATCTCTCCATGCCCTGCAGAAGTATAAAAGGCTCTTCCCTCTTGATCTGAAGCAGAAACTTCTACATTTATACTTACAATTATTGATTACAGCGATGATATCCTGCAAGGTCTTTTTCAGGAAACTGATATTTTGCAAAGCATTCTGTAGTTGGAGCTAAGCAGCAATCGGTATAAAATGCTAAAAATCAAATAAAACCAGTCTCGATCGACCTTACAGATTTCATGCATTCGCAACCGGTTTCTACCTTTTCCTGAGACCATCTTCAGGCTCTTCTCCTTCATTATGGTTGCTGGTGGTGGCAGACGGAGCGAAATCCTCAGAAGTAAGGAGCAATGACATCCTTACTACTAAGCATCTCGCTCCGTCTGCCGCCACCAGCAGCCATAATGGAGGGGAAAAGCCTGAAGATGATCTGAGGAAAAGGCCGAAACCGGTTGCTAACGAATAAAATCTGAAAACGCGATCGAGACTGGTTTTATTTGAGTTTTGGTTTTTCAGGAACGTCTACAGCACCTGGAACTATGTTCGTTATATCTGAGATGTTCGCTCTTAGATCATATTTCACCATCATAAGCACGGCTATCCTGATTGCGTGCAGACAAGCGCAGAGATTCCATACCCTCTGTCTTCTCTGCTGTCTTAACTATAAACACTGTCCCTCACATCCCTCTTCAGGCTTAACAGCAGAAACACCCGTTCCCATTAGAGTAAAATCCTTTCTGTGCCCCTCCATCGTTCAGCCACGTTCTGGAAGTCCTTCTCAGTAGCAGGAACCCGACTCTGGAACAACATTCCACGTCATATTAGAGAGCTAAATAACATCTCCACCTTCGGAAGACAGTTAATGACATATCTAGAGAAACAACAATAATGAGTACCATTGTCCCTCTACACACTCGTTACTCTTGCACATCCCTCTTTCCAACCTGATCTTCCTCATTTCCCATTATTCTTAGCTAGTATTGTTAGCGGCAGCAGCTACTTTGCTACTAACTTTGTTAGTTCATTGTATAATTTACTCACACGGCATTTTCAACACTTAAATCAATTCAGTTCTAGTTGTCATACTGAAATCGTTATTTCTTAGGTAACTGTGTTGTAATGGATGGCCGGCCGAAGTGGCCGAGAGGTTCTAGGCGCTACAGTCTGGAACCGCGCGACCGCTACGGTCGCAGGATCGAATCGTGCCTCGGGCATGGATGTGGGTGATGTCCTTAGGTTAGTTAGGTTTAAGTAGTTCTAAGTTCTAGGAGACTGATGACCTCAGAAGTTAAGTCCCATAGTGCTCAGAGCCATTTGCACCATTTTTTTTGTAATGGATGCTGTATCTATGAAACCTGGTCCGTGTTAAGAGAGGACCTGATGGCCCTTATCGTATGAGGCTATACAAATAAATAAAGCAGCTACATAAAGCACACACAACTAGAACACTGCTTTGACAGGTTGGAACAATGTTCAAAAACGCATTTTCCCTGAATTGTTTTCCCCTTTTAGTTCTCCCAACCATTTTCCGAAAAGATATGCACATCTTGCAGCACGCAATAGTTGTATTAAGATAAGACATATGTCATGACAGATGACAATGATTTGGTGTGATGATAAATTCATGTTCACATGGAAAAAAAACAAGATTTGACATAGTTACGTTAACAGAGAAGAATTTGTCTCCCCTCCTCCCACAAACATACACACACGAGTAGCAAATAAAAACATTGATATTGTTAGATATTTTGTACACAAAAGAAATTGTCTCATATATATTTTCCATGACTTAATATCTTTTATTTTTGCGTTTTCTAATGTCATATTTATTTGATATTATGTGTGAATAAAGATACATTTTAAAAACAGTTAGCAAGCAAAAACGCTTGAAGATTCTCGCTCGACAATGAAACCACAATGTATTTTATTTACGTTGACAAGTTGTACTTCTGAATTCCAAAGGCTATTTTCGTAAAAATAAAAGTTTCTGTTGTATGAACATGGAGATTGATTATATATATTTTTAGTTGATTACGGGCGTCCAGTTTAGTGCTATTATTTACAACAGACTTAGGTGCTCTCAATATGTTGACACCACAAAGATGTGAAATATGTGAATAATGGAAGAAAGGTCTTCTACATATATCTGTTGGCTTCGTACTATTCATTGCTCCCGTGGCTTTTTGCTAAGTGAGCTGATGATGATGATGATGACAAATCAGTATATGCTGCCAATCCGTCATTTACCAAAGAATGACTTTCTGTAAATTTAAGACGTGAATGACATTGATTAAGAGGTCTAGAGAAGGTAACATACGGATGTACAATTTCGTCTTGTGAACGCAATGTTTTATTCCATGCTACCGACCAATTTCGACTGCTCAGTTACTTTCAAGTAAACTTGTATCTATGTTCGTACGTACAGTAGTAACAGCTCGTATGTTATGTCATTCAAGAAATGAATAAAGAGAGAATACCGCAAGAACTCTGGAATTTCGTAAACCACACTAAAACCACACTAAAAAGATCACCAGTAATCCAGGTTACAGTGCATATACATATGGCTAGATCCGCAAGACGTTTTTCGTTGTGGTTTTCGGGACGCCAGTTTTCGTGGAGTATTCCCTCGTGGTTCTTTACTTATTACGGCATCACATATGATCTATTAATGCTATACGAACGAGGAAAGCCGGCCGAAGCGGCCGTACGGTTCTAGGCGTTGCAGTCTGGAACCGCGAGACCGCTTCGGTCGCAGGTTCGAATCCTGCCTCGGGCATGGATGTGTGTGACGTCCTTATGTTAGTTAGGTTTAACTAGTTCTAAGTTCTAAGGGACTAATGACCTCAGAAGTTGAGTCCCATAGTGCTCAGAGCCATTTGAACCATTTTTGAACGAGGAAATGAAAACAGGTACTCGAAATTGAACGAACAGTTGAAGCCAGGGAGTAATGTGGAATGAAACATTTTGTTTCAAAGTGACAGCCTCACAGAAAAAGAATAGGCAGGTCATTTTAGGTGAAAAACCAAACCATGCATGGAAAAATCAGATTTGTATCAGCACAATATATTTCTGTAGAAAGTAGAAACACGCGAGGCAATACAGACCCTGCAACTTAGAAGACAGGTTACGGAAAGGCAAAATTACGTATATAGCATTCGAGGACTTAGAGAAAGCTTTTGAAAATGGTTACTAGAATACTCTCTTTGAAATTCTGGAGGTGGCAGGATAAAATACAGGTAGCGAAAGGCTGTTTACAATTTGTACAGAAACCAGACAGCAGTTATAAGAGTTGAAGGCCATGAAAGGGAAGCAGTGATTGGGAAGAGAGTTGACAGGGTTATAGGCTATCCCTGATGTTTTTCCGTCTGAACATTGTGTAAGCAGTAAAGGAAGCCAAGGAGCCAGGGAGCAGAAATAAAAATTTTGAGGCGTGCCGATGACGTTCTAATTCTGCCAGAGACAGCAAAGGACTTGGAAGAGCAGTTCAATTCAATGGACAGTGTCTTGAAAGGAAGATATAAGATGAACATCAATAAAAGCAAAACAAGAATAATTGAATTTAGTCGAATTAAACCAGGTGATGCAAAGGGAATTAGATTACGAAACGAGACACTTAAAGTAGTAGACGAGTTTTCCAACAGGGGAGGAAAAAAACTGATGTTGGCCGAAGTAGAGAGGATATAAAATGTAGACCGGCGAAGGCAAGAAAACCGCTTGTGAAAAAAGAATTTTCTTAACATCGGATATAGATTTAAGTGGTATGAAGTCTTTTCTATAGGTATCTGTGTGAAGTTTGTAAGTGAAACATGGACAATAAGCAGTTTAGACAAGAAGAGGACAGACGCTTTTGAAATGTTTTACTACAGAATAATGCTGAAAATCGGATTCACTTGCCATTTTTCGCACCATACAGAAACAGCAAAGGACTTGGAAGAGCAGCTGAACGGAATGGACTGGGTCTTGAAAGGAAAATATAAGATTGTCAGTAAAAGCAAAACAAGGATAGTGGACTGTAGTCGATTTAAAGCGGGCGATGCTAATAGAATTAGATTAGGAAACTGGACACTTAAAGTAGGAGATGGGTGTTGCTATTTGGGAAGCAAAATAACTCATGATAGCCGAAGTAGAGGATATAAAATATAGACCGCAATGGCAAGAAAAGCATTTCTGAAGAAGGGAAATTTATTAACATCGGATATAGATTTGAGTGTTAGGAAGATTTTTCTGAAGATATTTGTCTGGAGTGTAGCCGTCTATGGAAGTGAAACATGGATGATAAACAGTTTAGACAAGAAGATAATAGAAGCTTTCGAAATGTGTTGCTACAGAACAAAGTTGAAGATAGATGGGTCGATTACGTAACTAATGAGAAGGTACTGCATAGAATTGGGAAGATAAGAAATTTGTGGAACAACCAGATCAAAAGAAGGGATCAGTTGACAGGACACAGAATGTGTCCAATTTAGTACTGGAGGGGAGTGTGGGGGTAAAAAATCGTAGAGGGAGACCAATATATGAATATAGTAAGCAGATTCAGTAGGATGTAGGTTGCAGTAGTTTTTCTGAGATAAAAGGCTTGCACAGGATACAGTAGCATGGCGAGCTGCACCAAACCAGTCTTCGGACTGATGACTACAACAATGGGAAAATCCAACCCAGCTTCCTCCCAGGGTGAACAAAAACCCCAGTCACCTAGATCGCCGGAAACTGGCTGAGGCGGTTACCATACCCCAAGAGGACTCCTACACGAGGGCGGCGTAGAAATGATGTTACACCCTGACAAAAGAAATGAAGCACTCAGAATGAGAGGAGGAAACGAAGTAAAACTCTACAGTTAGAAAGGTTACGTAATGTTATTTCACCGATTACAAAATCGAGTCATATTTAAAAGGAACTTAGAAATATGAGTCCACTTATCTCTACGACATTGATGCACTCTGGCCTGGACGCATGCGCTGATTTGATTGGGAAGGGTGTCAAAGTCGTATCCTCTCCTGAGGCAATATGGCTCAAAACTGTTGTAGCTGGTGTTTGACATATTGTATACTGCCACTGGGAAGTACTTCCAAGCTAATCGAACACATGCTCTATCAGGGACAGATCTGGAGATCTCGCTGGTCACTGGAGTGAGTGTACTTCAGCATCACGCAGCCAGTTCATAGAGACACGTGCAGTGTGAGGCTGAACAGTATCCTGTTGGAATACGACACGACCATCCTGTCGCACGAGGGGTACCACGTGACGAAGCTGGATGTCCATGGCCTACCGTTGCGCTGGAAGAGTTCCCTCAGTCCCTATCAGCCACATCCTGTGATTGCTGACATGGTGGCGTCAGGAGTAACACTGCCGCGCCTCTTCAAAATTTTGAGAAATGGTACCTCCCCGCTCGCCGGCACGATCACCGACGACGGTCATCCAGGGTTCTGCAGAACCGGAATTCATCGCTGAATACAATGCGATGTCATTCATCATCAGTCCATTTTTCCCAGTCACTGTGCAGCCGTGTCTTCAGTGTTTTACTGAGGAGTGACGTTCACGAAATTGGCCGAAAATGCCGGTTTTCAATTTATTTTTTATTTATTAGTAGATCTCGTCGACAAGAAGTTCCCAAAGTTTCAATGATGAAATCGCATCCGAAGTGCCTGAAAAATAATTAAATGTGCGACTCCACCTGCGTGCCTTCCCTCTTTTTAAGGCAACACTCGAATATTAGCTCAGTGAAAAACGATTGCGAGCGAGGTGGCGCAGTGGTTCAACACTGGACTCGCATTCGGGAGGACGACGGTTCAATCCCGCGTCCGGCCATCCTGATTTAGGTTTTCCGTGATTTCCCTTAATCGCTCCAGGCAAATGCCGGGATGGTTCCTTTCCAAGGGCACGGCCGACTTCCTTCCCCGTCCTTCCCTAATCCGATGAGACCGATGACCTCGCTGTCTGGTCTCCTTCCCCAAACCAACCAACCAACCAACCAACGATTGCTTGGATTACTTTTAAGCAAATTTGTTCAGGGTATATCTAGAATGCTGTAAATCCTGACCTTCTAAAGAAGTGTGTTCAAGGCAGTACTCCGAATCCAGTTGAGTATCTAAATTCACCCATATGGAAACGATGCCATAAAACAACATTTTCATCTGCTAAAGTTGTCAGAATAGCAACTTACAACGACTTTTCTTGTATTTAATGATGGAAGCCAAGAAAGGGTGAAGGTATTAGAGAGAATGGGCTTTAAGATAGGTTATTTCACTGAAGACATCTTGAGAAAAATATATGTACAGTCCCTCTCTGCAGCTGGAAAGTCCGGTGAAGACCTTGTCAAGGAAAGAAGGTAGAAAACAAGAAAACAGAAGAGTAGCCTTGAAGTGAAAGAAGACCCCGCGTACAAATCCGCGGCCTTCTGAACAGCTGACATAAGAAAAAAAAAAGATTGAAATTTAAGTTGCATTTCCTGAAAAATCACGTTTCTTCAAGTTTATATATCTTTTTCTCTGAATCTATGAAGGCGAGAATTATGATATTTTGTACACTTATTCCTATAAACCCAATAAATGTTGCCGCAAGTATAAATTTTGGAATTCTGAGTGTAGACTGAGATAGAGGGCAAAGTGCTTCAAATTTTGCATGAATTTTATATCAGTCTTATAGAATTGTAATTAAAAAATTATTATAACTCTCATATTCGATATTTTAAGAAAAACGTCATGAGAGAAGCTTACTATATGCGGAGAAGATTTTGTAGAAATCTCTTTAATAGTTTCTGAGAAACATGTCCGTATATTAAACTTCCTGGTTGATTAAAACTGTGTGCCGGACTGAGACTCGAACTCGGGACCTTTGCCTTTCACAGTTTCGCAGAAGAGCAGGAGAGCTTCTGTGAAGTTTGGAAGGTAGGAGAGGAGGTACTGGGGGAATTGAAGCTGTGAGTACGGGGCGTGAGTCGTGCTTGGGTAGCTCAGTCGGTAGGGCTCTTGCCCCCGAAAGGCAAAGGTCCCGAGTTCCATTCTCGGCCGGCAAACAGTTTTAGTCTGCCCAGAAGTTTCACATGAGCACACACTCCGCTGCAGAGTGGAAATTTCATTCGTGTACGTATATTATTTTTTGAAAATAAAATTTTGAAATTCCATGAAAAAAGTTAAACATGCTTAATCCAAGGAACTTAACATTGTGTTAATGTAATGTAAGGCATGGTCAAAAGGTTTTTTTGGCTAAATCTTCAAAACTGTGGATTTTGCGCTACCTTTAGAATGTGTGTATTATTCATGAACATCCCCCCTGAACATTAGCCTGTGCATTCCCTAGATAATCTCTGATCAATGGTGTGGGATGATACAGAGTGTTTCAGACTGTTCTCAGACGGCAGGCGCAGATGTGAGGTGGTTACGACGTGCTCGGTGTACAATACGGCGGTCTTACCTTGTGGTGGTCAGATGTGGTCGATCGGAACCTTGAATACGAGTATGCCTGCCCCGATGTTCCCATGCATTCCAAGATCGGACAACCGCAGCATGCGAATGGCTCATAAATCGTACGATTCTAGCTGTGGCCGAGCGGTTCTAGGCGTTTCAGCCCGGAACCGCGCTGCTGCTACGGTCGCAGGATCGAATCCTGCCTGGGGCATGGATGCGTGCGATGTCCTTAGGTTAGTTATGTAGTTCTAAGTCTAGGGGACTGATGACCTCAGATGTTAAGTCCCATGGTGCTCAAAGCCACTTGAACCATTTTAGTTATTAACCAGTGAAATGGGCCCACAACGAGGCCGCTATAAAAATCTCTCGGGTGTTGCTAACGCTGGCTCATACGAGTACGCAACATCTCCGAGTCCTTCCATTCAACATCTGACGCTATTCTCGCCTGTTATATGGGGGCATTCAATAAGTAATACAACACATTTTTTTCTCCGCCAATTTCGTTTGAAATGGTGTGTAATTTTTTGTGGGACACTGTGGAATATTTCCGCTTCAGCCTTTCTAGTTTCATGAATTTCCGATATGTGACTGCACTGTAGGTAGCCTACAAAATGGTGTCTGTAACGGAGGTGAATTCCAAGCAGAGAGCTGACACTGTGTTTATTCTGGCTTAAAACCAGGACATCGCAGATATTCATGGGTGCTCGCAGAATGTCAACCAAGACCACGTAGTGAACAAAAGCAGAGTGAGTCGTTGGGCGAGACGTCAGTCATTATTGCAACGAGGTCACGCGTGTCGGCCGACTGCACGCAACTTCGATTGCTGCAATGTTGGAACATGTCGACACTCTTATTCGAGGTGATTAAAAGATCAATCTCCCTGACCAACTGGATGTCTCTGTTGGTGGTGCTGACACACTCGTCCACCAGTAGGGGTACTCAACTGTGTGTGCCCACTGACTTCCTCGCTGCATGACAGAAGTCCATAAAGAGGAGCGAAGGACCATCTGTAAGGAACTACTTGAGTGTTACGGAGGCAGATCCTGACAAGTTTTTGTTGAACTTCGTCTCAAGCGTTGAAGCATGGGCTGATCGCTTCGAAACGGAAACCAAACTTCAGTCAGTGGTGTGGCGTCACACCATCTCTCCTGCAAAGAAAAAGTTCGCACCCTCAGTCGGTAAGGTCATGGTGACGATCTGGGACTCTCTTTCTCATGGTACAACTAGAGACTCTGTGTGTATTGTTCTACACTCAGGAAATTGAAGGACGGGTACAACATGTTTGTTGTCAAAAAAAATGAAAACTAACTTCTGCTTCTGCATGACAACGCAAGGGCTCACACAAATGTGTACACGAGAGGAGCTTACAAAACTTCATTGGACTGGTTGTAATCTTACCCTCCCACACATCACCAGTAAATTTTCCACTCTCTTCCAAAAGATTAATTGATTTGTTTCAAACGCTTCGGGAAGAGTAAGATGTACAAGTAATTTTGTTACTTATCTTCATTTTCTCGTTGTTGGCTGCTGGTCGTCGCGTCTACGGGATAGATACTTAAGGGGATTTTTTTTTTTGTAACTTTATGGGTTCCATTTGAGAAAAAAACTGATAGAGTAATTTCTGTTTATATGACTTTTTTTATTTTATCCCATTCTTCTATATCACACTGACTTTACAATCTCCACTTTAGAACACAAATTCACATTGTTATTGCCCAAATTTAAAAAAAATGGTTCAAATGGCTCTAAGCACTATGAGACTTAACATCTGAGGTCATCAGTCCCCTAGACCTAGAACTATTTAAATGTAACTAACCTAAGGACATCACACACGCATGCCCGAGGCAGGATTCGAACCTGCGACCGCAGCAGTAGCGCGGTTGCAGACTGAAGCGCCTAGAACCGCTCGGCCACTGCGGCCGGCTGCCAAAATTAAACACACGTCCGATTCCATCAGAGGAACGGCCACCACTCCTACATTCGGCGGTATTAATTACCTTCCAAAGAATTTACAAAACAAAAGAGTTACGAACTTTATTGTCAAAAGAAGAATCTTCAACAAGTTATATCATTATTTTTTAAATGAATCCAGAAATAAATTTAATAGTTAGCGTCAGATAGTGCAATTTAATAAAATTAATTTTAATTATGTCAGATATTTCGTAATTTCAAATATTTCTAAAAGAAGAGTAATTTTAGTTGTACATAGTTAGTTCATATCGATTGTAACAAATTAATTTCTTTTTATACATTTTAGCCTGAAATTAATGCAACCTATACAAAATCACATGAAATTCTTTCAGTTAAACAACTGAGATAATGTTCACCTAACAAGATTCGAAAATATTCCTGGTATCGATTATAGGGAGGATGTCTATTACATGTTCTTCCTCATCCACTCTATTGCCCGGATCTCGCAGCTTGCGGCTTCCATCTGTTTGCCTCAAATGATGATACACTCCGCGGGAAGCAGTACGCGGATTATTGCGAGGTTATTGATGTGGCAAGACGTTGGCTTGGTCGTCGACCAGTAGAGTGGTAGAACACGTGCATGCAGGTCCTCCCAGTAAGGGAGACTGCCGCATTGAACGGAGATTATGTTGAAAAGTACGGTTTTGTAGACAAGAGAGTGGGGAATAATATGGTGTATTGGAATCGTGTACAAAACTGACCTGCTTACAGGAAAAAATGTGTTTCATTAGTTACTGAACGACTCTCGTATAACGCACCAGGCTTGGATATAACACGTACAACACAAGCGCAGTCTGGTGACCATTCTACGAGCCATAGATCGTTGCAGCTCTGACCATCCATATACTCACCGGTGGTGTGTACGTGAACTGAGTTACATTCACATCCGAGCACGTCTTATGAGTGGTTCACCCTTTTTATCAAGCAGTGAATATTGTGTACGTGTCCTGTGTGCAACTGCATTGTCGCATAATGGCATAATGGATCCTAAACTGTTTGGGTCTCATTTTATGTTGCACGTTTAGAGTGACGGTCTGCGAGGTAAGGTAACTCTCTTTTGCCGGCAAGCAGAGACGCCGCGGCCGCCTTCGCTGCAGCTGCGTGCGTTCTTGGCGGGCCGTCTAAGCGACCGGCGACCGACGATCCAGAAATAAGCCGCCCTCCGTCACTTTCCCCGCAACTTTCTCACCACGACCGCGCTTTCATCCGCAAGAAAGCTGACGGGTCGCGCCGCTGTCTCCCAGAGCCATTACCTACACTTCAGCCAGTTTTTAATGTGGCAATGACCCTTACCGCGGAAATACGAGGACGAGTAATCACAAAAACCACCAAATACGAAGAGACTACAAAAAATAAGTTACACATTACTATAGCAGGCCAACTAACTTTTATAGGATTCCACATAACACTTTAAAGTGACGCAGATACATGAGACAATTTTTCAACGTAAAATCTCTCTAAACAATGGTCGGAATGTTCAACCAACTACTGGCCTGGGTGGCCGAGCGGTTCTAGGTGCTACAGTCTGGAACCGCGCGACTGCTATGGTCGCAGGTTCGAATCCTGCCTCGGGCATGGATGTGTGTGATGTCCTTCGGTTAGTTAGATTTAAGTAGTTCTAAGTTCTAGGGGTCTGATGACCTTAGAAGCTAAGTCCCATAGCGCTCAGAGTCATTTAAACCATTTTTCAACCAGCTGTTCACTTCCTCAACGATACAAATCTGTTAATTGGCCAGCCATTAGAGAACCGTTGTGCGAGCTTCCCGGTCACTGGCAATCTTTCCCCTAGGTGTGCTTTCAGCTTGCGAAAAGACGGAAATCGTATAGTGCAATAACTCGACTGCATGGTACAACGGGAAAAACCGCCTGGTTAAAAACGGCACCGGTATCTTAGTTCTGAATAACATGTATTTTAATGTACTTATTTGGTCTCGGTTACAAAGAGTTTTTTTTTTTTTATTTTTAACTAATAGTGGTGTAAAAATACGAAATATAGTGGTAGCTCTAAAATTTTTCAATTTTAAATAAATCTTTTTTAAAAAGGGAGTAATTTTTATTCGTAAAATTTGCATTGGTTTGAAAGATTGCTTTATTATGGAAAATAGGAAAAGCGATGAGTGCTATTTTAGCAACAATTCCGACAGAAACGAGGAACAAACACAATAATGTCCTCGTTGCCGTGTGTCGTAGCTTAAGGAACGCGTATAAATGCAGTGTGTGAGACTTGGCCGCACCTGGTCTATGCGGTACTTCCCCGCTGTCGTCGCCGGACATCCGTTGTATTGCAGAATGGCACCAACCCTAGTCCGGAAATATTTTTAATAAATTACACAATTCTTCATTTGCTTTAAAAGTTTAAAGGTTGTCTGCCATTTCTATGAAATAATGAAAGAGAAAGGAAATCGTGGTAACAGTAATAAATTAAAAACTGAACAAAAATCGATTCATAGCATACGATTAAAATGGAAAGTAACTGATCTGCTGCTTGTGTCTACATAGTATGCCTTTTTGATTGTAGCCCTTGAAAACGGACAAATTAACACGAAAAACAGTTGTTCAACGTCAGGTTTTTTTTTCTTTAGCACTGTCTAAACGTAATGGTCAAATAGTGGTATGATTCCCGATTACAAAATGATTTTTGAGCAGAGTTCCAAAAATTCGAATCAATAGGACAACACTGGTCATTTTCGTAGTGTTCAGCCGCTTATCACTTTTCTACAAAAGCAGCGAACCTTGCATGGATTACGTTTTTTTTTTATTTCCCTACTTAATTTGATACTTTTATTCTGTGTATCTTGAAACTAAGAGAATTAAAATTTTTCAATCTTTGTTCGATTTCTACCTTTATTACAGGAAATAATAGGCATAAAAGCCGAAAATCAAACTTTTTTCAGAAACCGGTTATTTTGAGCGGTTTTAACAGTCAGGTTAAACTGGCGAGCCGGCCGTTATGGGCGAGCGGTTCTAGGCGCTTCAGTCTGGAACCGAGCGACCGCTACGGTCGCAGGTTCGAATCCTGCCTCGGGCATGGATGTGTGTGATGTCCTCAGGTAAGTTAGGCTTAAGTCGTCCTAAGTTTTAGGGGACTGATGACCTCAGATGTTAGCTAAGTCCCACAGAGCTCAGAGCCATTTGAACCATAAACTGGCGAAGAAAAAAATGATATCACCGAAAACCGGTTGTTTCAGTGATAAACAGCATTACTACGGTTTGGTGGATGCTCGCAAAAGTCCCATCTGAATCGCTGAAGCAAAGCTTGTGTTGTGCGCGGCGTGTGGGG
The DNA here is from genome assembly GCF_023897955.1 of Schistocerca gregaria. Lineage (NCBI taxonomy): Eukaryota > Metazoa > Arthropoda > Insecta > Orthoptera > Acrididae > Schistocerca > Schistocerca gregaria. Next base: position 824,353,142 of record NC_064921.1, on the reverse strand, counting down.
TGTTGCATTGTCGGCCAAGAGAACAATAAATTTGCTTAGTTTTCCACGCCTCTTGTTCTTTATTGCATTGCGTAGCAATGTCAGTTTTGCACAGTATGGATCGGCGATGGAATGAGCATTGCTCATTAAGATGTGCACCTGCTGAGCTACGTCAGCGAAAGTCACTCTGTGATTGCTGTGAATCGGTCGATGGCCTTACTTTCGGGTCGGCTTCGGCAGCGCGTGTGCGGTCAGTTTGTTCGCATCTCTCCACTATGGCTCGATGCGACATTGTATCTGACAATGTAGACCAAACGTGGTTTAAATTCAAACCGTATCGACGGCAACTGAGAGATGTGTACCAAATAAACTAATAAGAGATGGTACTGAACCCCCATGGTACACAAAATAGTTCAGAACGCTGTTTAAAAGAGCACAAAACCCTCGAGACTGGAGAAGTTCAATGCGAGATGCTTATAACAGTTTCCACAACGAAACTCTGTCTCGAAACCTGGCTGAAAACCCAAAGAGGTTCTGGTACACCGGCTGAAAGTTACATTCAGCACCTTCACTGCGCGATAAGCATGGTGATGTTACGAATAACGGTGCCACTAAAGCAGATACTAAATACAGTTCTCTTAAATTCTCTGAAGTTCCTTCTCCAAAGAAGACTAATTAAATATTCCAGAATTCGAATCAAGAAGAACTGCCAACATGAGTAATTCAGCAGCAGACTTCGTCGGTGTAGCGAAACGGCTTAAAGTACTTATAATGGCAAAGCCTCCGTTCCTGATTATACACTAGTCAGGTTCCTTACAAGGTATGCTGATATAGTAGCTCCACACGTAGCAATCATTTACAACTGCATGCTCGTAAAAACATCCGAGCCTAAGGACCAATGCCCAAGAAAGGAAATAGGAGTAATCCACTGAATTACAGACTCAAATCCCTAACATCTTTTTGGAGTAGTATTTTAGAACATATATTGTATTCGAATATTGTGTGTTACCTCGAAGAAAACGATTTATTGATTTATTGACAACACAGGTTCAGCACATTCTTTTGAAATACAACTGGCTCTTTATCCTCAAGAAATGGTTCAAAATGGTTCAAATGGCTCTGAGCACTATGGAACCCAACTGCTGTGGTCATCAGTCCCCTAGAACTTAGAACTACTTAAACCTAACTAACCTAAGGACATCACACACATCCATGCCCGAGGCAGGATACGAACATGCTACAGTAGCAGCCGCACGGTTCCGGACTGCGCGCCTAGAACCGCGAGACCACCGCGGCCGGCTATCAGCAAGAAGTAATGATTTCTATTGACAGGGGATGTCAAATTGATCCCACATTTTCAATTTCCAGAAGGCTCTTGACACCGTTCCTCACAAGCGCATTCTAATCCAGTTACGTGCCTGTGGACTATCGTCTCAGTTATCCGACTGCATTCGTGATCTCCTGTCAAAAAGGTCACAGCAAGTACTAATCGAAGGAAAATCATCGCGTAAAAGTAATTGATATCCGGCGTTCCCCCAGGAAGTGTTACAGGCCCTCTGCTGTTCCTGGTCTACGTAAACGACGCAGGAGACAATCTGAGCAGCCCTCTTAGATTGTTTGCTGTCATCTACGGTCTTATAAAAACATGAGATGATCAAAACTTATTGCAAAACTATTTGTAAAAGGTATCTGCATGGTGCCAAAAGTGGCAACTTAATAAATAGTGAAAAGTTTAAACTCGTCCACATGAGTACTAAAAGGAATCTGCTAAATTTCGGTTACATGATAAGGCTGTCAATTCAACTAAGTACTTGGGGATTACAATTACATGATCATACAGATAAGGTCGAGTGGAAAGTTAAAAAAGGCTGCAATTTTCTGGTAAAACAACTAGAAAATGCAACAGGTCTAGAAAGAGCCTGCCTACACTACGCTTGTCCGCCCTCTTCTGTAGTATTGCTGTGCGATGTGGGGTCCGCATCAGATAGTGTTGACGGAGGACATCGGAAAAGTTCAAAGAAGGATAGCTCGTTTTGTGTTACCGAGGAATAGGGGAGAGAGCGACACGTATACGATACGCGAATAGGAGTGGTAATCATTAAAACAAAGGCGTTTTTCGTCGCGGTAGCATCTTCTCATGAAATTTTAATCACCAACTTTCACCTCAGAGTGTGAAAATATTTTGTCGGCGCCCGTGTACATATGGAGGAATGATCATCATACTAAAATAAGAGAAATCAGAGCTCGAACAGAAACATTTAACTGTTCGTTTCTCCCTTGCGTTGTTCGAGAGTGGAAAGGTAGAGAAATACGAATTCGATGAACCCTCTGCCAGGCACTTAATTGTGAACTGCAGAGTAATCGTGTGGATGTAGATGCATTTGCTCCATATACCACCAGTATCACCGTCACTCTGTGTGCAATTGCCTACGAGAATCGAGTCCACTGTCCCGGAGGGCGTTTCCACTTTCCGCACCGTTTAACTCTTGCGCCGTGGTGCACCTATTATCCGCATTGCTGCAGCCGAGTGAGTTAAATGGCTCTGAGCACTATGGGACTTAACATCTATGGTCATCAGTCCCCTAGAACTTAGAACTACTTAAACCTAAGTAACCTAAGGACATCACACAACACCCAGCCATCACGAGGCAGAGAAAATCCGTGACCCCGCCGGGAATCGAACCCAGGCGTGGGAAGCGAGAACGCTACCGCACGACCAAGAGACGCGGGCGAGTTGATGCAGTTGTCGGCACAATTGACTCGCATTTGGGAGGACGACTGTTCAAATCCTCGCCCGGCCATTCAGATTTAGGTTTTCTGTGACTTCCCTAAATTGCTTCGGGCAATTGCTGGAATGGCTCCTTCGGAAAGAGCACGGCCGATTTCTTTCCTCATCCTTTCGTAATCTGAGCTTGTGCTCCGTCTCCAAAGACCTCGATGTCGACGGGATGTTACACTGCAGTCTTCCTTCGTAATGCACCAGAACTGTCTCGTCAGGAAACCTGGAACACATACTTCCATCTGATAATGCGCCCACTTCTTGTTGTGTTGTGGTCTTAGTATGGAACGGCATGTGTAAACTTATTTTCTTAAATCCCTGCGTACAACAACTACTCGTCAAGTACTCGGTTTATTCGTGAAATGAAAATGGTTAATCTCTTATGTCACTAAACTTTTAAAGTTACACAAACAAACGTGTTCCACGCACTTTCACTGAAATAATCGGTTCGATTTATCTTTTAAAGAATATTAGTTTCCTTTTTTAAAGCATTTTACGGCTCATCAAAAGAAAGATATACTGGTGCAACCCTTGTCCATGTTGGAAGGCAAATTTTGTGACAAAGTAGCTGTGGTAAAAGGTAATTATGAAATCGAAGTGTGCCGTCATGGCTCAGTGTCAACACTTCACAATTTGCCTGATTTACGAATTTCTTTGTGCAAAGTGTTTGATGCCCGGCACTGACATGTATTATGTCACAGCACTCTCCTCTCTTTGGCAGCCCATGAACTCACTCACAGGCCACAAACATTTCATTCAAGAGAGGAACTATTTCCTACAGTTTCTCGATACAGAAAAAAGTTGTTAATGGCAAGCTCATAGCATAATATTCGCCCCCTTGCACACAGTTATACCGGGATGTATCGGGATTCTTCAGACTACTACTTGTTCCACGTTACTAAATATCTGGGAGTATGCTTCCGGTGTAGCGTAAAAGGTATTACAGACATTCCCGGCGTGTACTATTGATTAAAAAGCTTCTCAAAATGAATATGACGCTCGTTGATTCGTCTTTGTATTTCAGTACTGCCGTCAGGTGGACAGCCAAAGTTTTTGAAGAAAATCAGGCGCCAGAGAGATTCGTCGGGAGGCCCCTAAGGATCTGTGATTCAGCTAAGAAAGATGTATCTAGCAATTGTTTATACACAATGATTTTTTCCACTGTGTACGAATTCGATGGATTGATCGAAGGGACGATACGAAACAAAAAAGGTCTTATGAATTTACGTCCAGCACTTCATGGTTTCCATGCTAGAGACCATTTATTCAATCACACATAGTTACAGAGACTGCGGTCTAATACGCGCTGTGCCATGCAGCCACAGATAAAAGTATTCAAGGTTTCCTCCTAGAGGATGGTACTGTCCCTCATAATTCATGCCCTAGCGCGATAGTCACTGGTAATGTTGTGTCCGATCCACTTCTCTTGCTAATTCACCTTGTAGTGGATGTGATATAGAGTTGTACACAATCGTTCCATATTCGAATCGAGAGCTTGACGACATAGTGTGGGCAGCAAGGTTGTATCAGGAGACAACAATCACAGGACTCAAAGTTTGTAGCACATTTTCACCGTTTGTCTGAGACAGAGTCGTTTCACGAAGCAGAAAATGATGACCGACGCACCCGAAATGTTCGGATACCAGACTTGGAGGAAAATGTGGTTAACAATATAGAAAGCGACCGCCGTGTCTGTACGAGGCAGCTGGCCCGCCAGCAGAGGGTAAACCAGCCGACCGTGTGGAACATTTTCCATGACAATTATTACAACCCTTATCACTTACAGCGTCTGCAGGGCTTACTAGCAACAGACTTTCCACATCGGGAGTTTTGTCACTGGTTTCTTCACCAGGCAACCACGATTCCTGACTTTGTGTCATCCATCCTATTCACAGAAGAGGTCCCCTTTACACGGAGTCGACTTTCGTAACAGTCATCTGTGCGATAGTACGCAGAACCCCCATGGTATGGTGACAGTGAATCATTAGCATCCGTGCAGCAGGGATGTGTGGGCCGGGATAATTGGCGACAGTATTTTGGGACCAGTCTACCTTCCACGTCGCCTAACAGGCCGGAACTAAAGGCGCATTACACTGCCTCTCCTGCTGGAAAAAGTGCCATCGATGATTCGAAAGGTTATGTGACTGTTACCTGATGGTGTTCCAGCCCACTTCGTCGTCAACGTCCGGACGCATCTCAATCGTGTCTTCCCTGGTCGATGTTCCAGACGAGGCCTGATCATTCACTGGATCTTAACCCTTGCAATTTCGATTTCTAGTTATGGGGCAATCGTGTATGCAGAACCCATTCCAGATGTGGAGACACTGGAACAGCGTACTCTTGCTGCCATTGACACTGTTCGAACGCACCCTAGCCGATGTGAATGTGTGAGACAGAACATGATGTGCTGCGTACATGCATGCATTGAGGCACATGGAATCATTTTCTGCACATACTGTGACTGAGGCTCCATTGTGCAGCGCATATTAGACCGGAGTCTCCGTAACAATGTATGATTGAATAAATGGTCTTAGCATGGAAACCATACATTTCCAGACATAAGTTCATTAGACCTTTTCTGTTCCATATTCTCTCATCGATCAATGCCCAGAGTCTGTACACGGTGGAAAAAATCACCTTGTTTATGTGGTATACTGGCTCTTTAGCCACAGCTTCGCCCGTGTACTCATACATAACATACACTACTGGCCATTAAAATTGCTACACCACGAAGATGACGTGCTACAGGCGCGAAATTTAACCGAGAGGAAGAGGATGATGTGATATGCAAATGATTAGCTTTTCAGAGCATTCACACGATGTTGGCGCCGGTGGCGACGCCTGCAACGTGCTGACAGGAGGAAAGTTTCCAAACGATTTCTCATACACACAGAAGTTGACCGACGTTGCCTAGTGAAACGTTGTTGTGATGCCTCGTGCAAAGAGGAGAAATGCGTACCATCACGTTTACGACTATGATAAAGGTCGGATTGTTGCCTATCGCGATTGCGGTTTATCGTATCGCGACATTGCTGCTCGCGTTGATCGAGATCCAATGACTGTTAGCAGAATATGGAATCGGTGGGTTCAGGAGGGTAATACGGAACGCCGTGCTGGATCCCAACGGCCTCGTATCGAAACTAGCAGTTGAGATGACAGGCATCTTATCCGCATGGCAGTAACGGATCGTGCAGCCACGTCTCGATCCTTGAGTCAACAGATGGGGACGTCTGCAAGACAACAAACATATGCACGAACAGTTCGACGACGTTTGCAGCAGCATGGACTATCAGCTCGGAGACCATGGCTGCGTTTACTCTTGGCGCTCATGGCTGCGTTTACTCTTGGCGCTACATCACAGACAGGAGCCCCTGCGATGGTGTACTCAACGACGAACCTAGGTGCACGAATGGCAAAACGTCATTTTTTCGGATGAATCCAGGTTTTATTTACAGCATCATGATGGTCGCATCCGTGTTTGGCGACATCGCGGTGAACTCACAGTGGAAGCGTGTATTCGTCATCGTCATACTGGCGTATCACCCGGCGTGATGGTATGGGGTGCCATTGGTTACACGTCTCGGTCACCTCTTGTTCGCATTGACGACATTTTGAAAAGTGGACGTTACATTTCAGATGTGGGACGACGCGTGGCTCTACCCTTCATTCGATCCCTGCGAAACCCTATATTTCAGCAGGATAATGCACGGCCGCATGTTGCAGGTCCTGTACGGGCCTTTGTGGATACAGAAAATGTTCGACTGCTGCCCAGCACATTCTCCAGTACTCTCGAACTGAAAACGTCTGGTCAATGGCGGCCGAGCAACTGGATCGTCACAATACGCCAGTCACTACTCTTGATGAACTGTGGTGTCGTGTTGAAGCTGCATGGGCAGCTGTACCTCTACACGACATCCAAGCTCTGTTTGACTCAATGCCCAGGCGTATCAAGGCCGTTATTACGGCCAGAGGTGGTTGTTCTGGGTACTGACTTCTCAGGATCTATGCACCCAAATTGCGTGAAAATGTAATACATGTCAGTTGTAGTATAATATATTTGTCCAATGAATACCCGTTTATCATCTGCATTTCTTCTTGGTGTAGCAATTTTAATGGCCACTAGTCTATATTGCACACAACTCTTCCTCCCCCCTCTCTCTATCCACCTCTTCTTCTTCTCTCACTGCTCAGCCATGCCTATCTGCTAGCATACCGCCTCAAACACATTCCGATACTGCCTGCACAATATGCCTGTCCTGCATGACAGCTGACATGTCAGACATTGTTATCTCTCCCCCCCCCCCCCCCCCCCCATACACACTGACAACAAAGCTAGTTAATGTTTCATTGTCATCTAGTTTTGAACTATGTTTAAAGTTTCAAGTGTCTAATTCATTGGGAAGAAAATGTAAAATGATTTGGCATGCATAACTTGTGTATCTGAACATCAAGTACTATCAAAGTCACTAGGAAATTCCACTCAAAAATGTATAAGGGATAAAATTATAGCAGAACACATAATGACATCGTGGTCCTTAATTGCGTCCACTACACATTAACCTAAAAGTGACTAACTTGTATTAAAGCCTCTCCAAATCATTTGAATAAGGTCCAGCTCGAAAAAGTAAATATGTGTGAAGTGGTTGGCTTTGAGCACTTAACGTCTGAGGTCATCAGTCCCCTAGAACTTAGAACTACTTAAACCTAACTAACCTAAGGACATCACACACATCCATGCCCGAGTCAGGATTCGAACTTGCTACCGTAGCGGTCGCGCGGTTCCAGACTGAAGCACCTAGAAACGGTCGGCCACACCGGCTAGCTCGTATGAAGTGATCAGTATCATCCTCTATGCAGGTTATTCCATGGAGACATGAAAACACACACACACACATATACACATACACACATACACACACACACACACACACACACACACACACACACACACACACACACACACTGTACAAAACACTGCCAGCGTCAAAACGTACCTTGCGACTAAAGTTTATATAGGTAGAGAAAGGGATAGTAATCGCTATTAGTATGAGAAAACTATACGAACTGAATTATTTCGTTTCTGCACTGTTTGTAACCAATTAATAGGCGAGAGGGGAATGCTTGCTATAGTTGTGCACAAGGTAGCGCCAGAGAAGTTATGCACCATAAACACGAGTAAATACGCAGCCAATGATCTGAAAGAAGTAACAATAATGTTAAATGATTGGCTGCAAGTCAATCAGCTGCGGACCAAAGGTACGTGGGATTCACAAGTAATACTAAAGTCTAAATTCTAGCACTCACAAATATTTCAGTTTTGTACACCTAATTTCCACCAAAGTATAGAGCAATCTAAAGTGCTGGAAAGAAGGGCGGAATTGAGTACACAATACCTTCGATAGAAAGACTGTAACATGATTCAGTAACCAACTTCCAACTTACACAAAGATCCTGAACTTACATCTCGAACATAAACAACAGTTTACCTCTGTTATTCGTCACAAATTTAGCAAGCGAAATGGTTTCAAAATAAGAACGATACGAATATCACACGAATGAAGTGACTCAGATACTTGCTTAATAGGAATCAGTGCAAATGAGTGGAACGATCTCACCAAATCTCCATACTGCTGCTGCCGCCTCTAAATTGCCACAACACATCGCTCGAAGTCCCGGACCAAATTGTTTCTTGCTCGAAAGCACGACCAAAGCTAGCCTCCAGGTCTTCTATTAGCTCCCCCTCACGCATGCGCACCAAAGACGAAGTAATATTCGAAGACAGCGCGAAATTCGACAGAGGTTGCTCATGTAGAAGGAGGAGATTAGTGTTCAACGTCCCGTCGACAACGAGGTCATTAAAGACCGAGCACAAGCTCTGTGTAGGGAATGATGGAGAAGGAAAGCGGCCGTGCCCTTTCGATGGAACCATCCCGACATTTGCCTTGAGGGAAATCACGGAAAACCTAAACCAGGATGACCGGACGCGGGTTTGGATCGCCGTCCTCCCGAATGTGAGTCGAGTGTGCTAACCACTAAGTCACTCTGTTCGGTGTCACTCACATAGCGGCTGCCTCTGCGCATGCGTCTTCGCGTCAGTTTTTGGATCAAAGTTATCGATGTGAACTAGTAATCCCCAGAGAAAAACACTCACCTGAAGATGACTGGTTTTCAGCCGAAACATCGCTGCAAGAAGTCAACGTTACCCAGCTGCAATCTCGAAACTTCACACCCGGAAAATTTCAAGAATCGCACAAATGTGGTGTTCTCACAGTGGCCGAAATGTTTGTTAACAAACAAAATACACTGCAACCTGCTCTCTGTCTACTAGTTATCACCTCTGTGATTCCACAGTTATCGTTGCTGTTCAACGCTACCAAGCAATGGTTAGTACACTGGGCTCACATTCAAGAGAACAACGGTTCAAATCCCCGTCCAGCCATCCAGATTTAGGTTTTCCGTGGTTTCTCTAAATAGCTTAGGATAAATGCCGGGATTGTTCTTTTGAAAGGAACCAGTTCGATCTTCTGTTCCGTCTCTAATGGCCCCGTTGTCGACGGACCGTTAGATCCTAATCTTCCTTCCTTTGTTCAGCGATAAAACTATCTCGAAATTTTAGAAAACGTCACAACAGAGAAGAAAAGATCTCGTAAACAACATATCTGAGAGACACCTATTAACCACAGATGTTGTGTAGTATGTCCAACGTACTATTTTTTTTTTAGACTCCAGCGCCAGCGGACTGTATATTTCTTCTGTGCAACTTAACATTTCGGGTTTCACGCCGTTATCGAGTACAGCTTTAAATGTAGAACGTGCAAATAATAGGCCATAAACTATTAGGTGTAAGGTGATACATAATTACGAAAGATGCACTTACTTCTTAGCCTATTAATATCATTTTGCTGTGTATTGTACAAGAAAACAAATACACAGACCATCCTGCACAGTACAAACCAGATTGTTATTGAAAGTCTAAGAAGTAGTTGAATCTTTCGTAACTGTATATCAGCTACATCTAATATTTTAGTTGTGGATTCTTCCGTTACTTCTTAATATAACAATTCCACGTTAAGGTTGAATAATAAGTACATTTCTTTGTGCTACTGATTTTTGTTTATTTAAAACTAGTTTTCAGCTTATTGGGCCCTCTTCAAGAAACAACTGATTAGCGTCTGAAACGGGATACCAGTTTTCAGGAAACTCTAATACTTTACTTTATGGTCTATTATTTGCATATTTTGCTTTTAGAATTATACTCGATAACGGCGTGAAATAACATCTTCCTGCATAGTACGCAGCAATATACGCTATTGGTCTAAGATGTAAGTGCATATCTCGTAATGTTACATCAATTTGCACCTAATAATTTTTTTAAAAATATTTTTTTTACTGTGGGTTTTACTGTTTGCGTATTCTTGTTTTTAGCATGGTGCTCGATAATGGTGTGAATCTAGATTGTACACACGAAGTATACAGAAATATACAGTCAAATGGCTGTGTATTCTTTCAAAAAATGCTGTATGATTATGGCTCTGCACCGTCGAAAACTTTCCAACGTATTAAATGGAAAGACTAACGGTAATGGCGTGAAAGCCGAAACACACATTGTAGACATGCAACGTACACAAATATACAGTCAAATAGCTTCGTATTTTCTCAAAAAATACTGTATGAGTGTGGCTCTGCACCATAGAAAATTTTTTTCCAAGCATTAAATGGAAGCCCGAACGATGAAGGTGAAATGGTTGCGACTTCTGTCAAGTGGAAACTGAAGCGCGTATTTTCAGCGACACTGCAGCACTGTGAGTGACCACCAGCTGACCATCAGTTATGCTTTCAACAGGCACCATTACGTGTACGACTGTTAATGAGTATTGGTGCGTAGTGAGTGACTCTTCCCCTTGGGTTCAGAGTCCCGTCATGAAAGGACTGCGTAGTCCATGTTCCTCAGAAGTGTGCGTCGTACGACATGCAAATGACTACCGTTCGTAGAAAACCAGTACAGTCAACAAGCAAGCTATGGCGGTGCGCCAGCTACTGTAGAACTGCCTTGTTCGTGAAAGCGTGCAGCAACACAGTGCCGGGCGACCTGCAGTTACCCGGCTTAGTCCTTGGCAGTGAAAGGATTTTCATTGTCAGTATTGTCCGCAGCTCGAGGTCTAGTGGCTAGCGTTGCTGCCTCTGGATCACAGGGTCCCGGATTCCATTCCCGGCCGAGCTGGGGTTTTTCTCTGCCCGGGGACTGGGTGTTGGTGTTGTCCTCACCATTTCGTCATCATTCGTGAAAGTGGCTATATTGGATTGTGTAAAGATTGGGAATTTGTACGGGCGTTGATGACAGCGTACTTCAGCGCCCCACAAATCAATCATCATCATCATCATCATCATCATCATCGCCAGTATTTGGCCGCCATGGATAGCGCGAAGTTCCTGAGCGGCAGACTTCGCCACAGTTTTCCAGAGCAAATACAAGACGTGTATTCAATGGCTTCCAAAGTGAGGTCATGTGGCATTTTTAGAAAAAGGGAGGAAGGAAATAAGTGTAAAATTAACGCTTCATCGACAAGGAAGTTGTGAGAGAGTATTGCTCCAGCGGTTAGAGCCCTTACGAGCAAAACGTTGTGACAGCTGACAGAAAACGGAAGTTGAGGCGATCTACGAGGACTGCAACAGGTAGGTAAATTGCATAGCGAAGTGTAACACATACGCTCAGGTTACTTTAACAGATACTTTTAAGGAAAAAAGGCGATTTTCTCGCGCGATTTCGTTTTAGGAAAACGATATTCGAGATATATTGATACACATTTCACATATTTTTGCCGCCTTCTTCATATGGTAGTAACTCCTCCACCCCTGCTTCATTAAAAAATCGATCGCCCACGTATAAGACAGCTTCAGACGTCTGATTACTTTAGAAATGAGTTAATGTGTTAAATATTTGATGACATCCTCCGTTTTAAGAAAAGTAAGTTTTTCAGTCCTCTTAATTTTTATGACATCATGTTTCCTGAGGAATGTTTTGTATAAGATATACAATGAGGTGGAAAAAGTCATGAGATAGCGCTATACACATATAAAGGTACGGTAGTATCATGTACTCAAGGTATAAAAGGGCAGCGTATTGGCGGAGCTGTCATTTATACTCAGGTGATTGATGTGAAAGAGTTTCCGACCTGGTTATGGCCACACGACGGGAATTAAAGGACTTTGAACACGGGATGGTAGTTGGAGCTAGACGTATGGGACATTCCAGCTTTGAAATCGTCAGCGAATTCAATATTCCGAGATCTACAGTGTCAAGAATGTGCCGAGAATACCAAATAATCAGGTGTTATCTCTCACCACGGACAATGCAGTGGCCGACGGCCTTCACATAACGATCACCTAGCGAGGTGATGTGGTGGTTAACACACTGGACTCTCATTCGGGAGGACGACGGGTCAAAACTGCGTCCGACTATCCTGATTTAGGTTTTCCGTCATTTCCCTAAATCGCTTCAAGCAAATGTAGGGTGGCCGAGTGGTCCTAGGCCCTTCAGTCCGGAACCGCGGCGCTGCTGCGGTCACAGGTCCGAATCCTGCCTCGGGCATGGATGTGTGTGATGTCCTTAGGTTAGTTAGGTTTAAGTAGTTCTAAGTCTACGGGACTGATGACGTCAGATGATAAGTCCCATAGTACTCAGAGCCCTTTTGAGCAGATACAGGGATGGTTCCTTTAAAAGTCCACGACCAACTTCCTTGCCTGATCTGATGGGACCGGTGACCTCGCTGTTAAGTCCCCTGCCCCAAACCAACTAAGCAACCAACTTAACAATGGAGAGCAGCGGCGTTTACATAGAGTTGTCAGTGCTAACAGACAGGCAACATTGCATGAAATAACAACAGAAATTAATGTGCGACGTACAATGTACGTATCCGTTAGGACAGTGCGGCGACATTTGGCCTTAATGGGCTATGACAACAGAACAGCGACGCGGGTGCATTTGATAACAGCACGACATCGCCTGCAGCGCCTCTCCTGGGCTTGTGACCATATCGGTGGACCATAGACTACTAGAAAACAGTGGGCTGGTCAGATGAGTCCCGAATTCAGTTGGTAGGAAATGATGGTAGGGTTGGAGTGTGGCTCAGACCCCACGAAGTCATGACCCACGTTGTCAACAAGGCACTGTTCAAGCTGGAAGTGGTTACACAACGGCGTGAGTTGTTTACGTGGTATGGATTGGGTCATCTGGATGTTCGGCTACTTCAATACCATTTGCGCCATGTTCCCAAACAACGATGGAATTTTTATGGAAGAAAATGCGCCATGTCACCAAACCACAATTTTTCGCGATTGGCTGGAAGAACAGTCTGGACATTTCGAGCGAATATTTTTGCCACCTATATCGTCCGACAACACTTTCGCTAGTATGGACGGCTATACAGGCAGCATGGCTCAGTATTTCTTCAGCGACTGCCAACTACTTCTAGAGTCCATGCCACATATAGTTGCTGCATTACACCGGACAAAAGAAAGCCTGACTCAATATTAGGGGTGTCTCACGGCTTTTGTCACCTCAGTGTAATTTTCCATATACATTCAGAGGTATATTTGGATACTGTCTATAAAATTTGTTGCGAATAGAGTTAATAGTAAACAAGACATAATTTAAAAACTGATTCTGAAGTTTTACTGCATTAACAGCGAAAATGCGATAAGAGGTAGCTCTTATTCCTTTCATTATCTTGCAGAGCCGTGTAAATGAGAAAACGCTTCGACAAAGTTTGAAATCATATGTAAAGTTTATTTGAAGTCAGTAAGTGCTCTCATTCCCAAATGCCGGATGAATAGGGTCTATGTAATCTGCCTCGAGACATAACGTAAGATTATGCCTCTTAATGATTACGACAGCATTTTTTAAATTAGGTCAATAATTACAGGAAGTATTAAAAATCAAATTTTGTTGCCCATGCAAGCAGTTACAAAGGCAATTTCCAGTTGGGACTGTTTTTTTTTCCTTTATTGTGATTTTAATAACCGTGTAAGAAACAGGTAGACTGGCAGCAGCACATGACGCCGCTCTTCAGCCCAAGATATTACAATCGTAAAACAGAGAAGACACGTAAGTTGGAACAAAACGGCGGGGAAAAAACAGTAGACACATGAACATAAAAAACATGAAGCCGTTCACACGCTATGACAATCCACGCTACAAGCTGTTCACACGACGCACTCGCGCGAATGTCTACATAACGTGTGCGAGTCTGGGGACCTGCCAAGAGGGGAAGAAGGGTGAGGGGGGGGGGGAGAGGGGAGAACAAAGATACCAATGGCAGAGGAGATGGGAGGAGGAGTAGAGGGACAGGGGAGGGGAAGCTCAGGGAGGAGTGGCGAGAAAGGGAGGAGGAAGGGAAGGGGTAGAGAAGGGAAGGAGGGTGCCCAGAGGAACAAACACAGGAAGAGGGAGGGGTAGATGGAGAGGGCAAGGGCATCATCAGGGAGGGGGAGCCGGCGGAAGCCACCTTGGGAGAGGGTAAGGAGGGTGGAGAGATGGAGAGCAGGTGGGACGTGGGAATACAGGCGCGGCAGCAGGCGGGGGTGGGAGAGGATGGGGGAGACAAGCGGGTGACGAAGATCGAGTTTACAGGAGGTGTAGAGGATCCGTATCCGTTCAAGGAAAAGGAGGAGGTGGGGGGAACGGAATGAAGTTGTACAGGATCCACGTGGGGAAGGGGAGACAGATGCCATAGGTGAGGCGGAGAGCATGGCGTTCAAGGATCTGAAGCAATTTGTAAAAGGTAGGGGGGGGGGGGCGGACATCTAGGCAGGATGGGCGTAACAGAGGATAGGGCAAATGAGGGATTTAAGGGATTTATACGTTTGTAGGATGATGGAGGGGTCCAGACCCCACGTACAGCTGGAAAGGAGCTTGAGGAGACGGAGTCGGGAGTGTGCCTTGGCTTGGGGACTGGCAGTCTGGGTGACCATAGTAGCTGCATGGACCATGAGAATAAGAGCGATTAAAGTGTGAACTGAGCCATACAGCCATTATTCACTTCCTTTGTAAAGAAGTGGAATACGACAAAAAGTTACGATGCTCTCTTCTCCAGCAAGTGCTCACATTAAATAATAACTATTTAAACTGTTTTTATGTTGTGTACATAGTTCCGCGTAGTCAGCGCATACACAACTTTCCCACTAGAGCGCGCCCCACTAAGCACAACAACGCAGGCGCAGCGCTCGTCCGTCTCCGCACTACAAGATGGCGCTGTCTTAGAGACAGACCAAATTGTGCTTCCGCCGATCCGCGTATTAATATGTAACACAGCCAATGAGATTGCTGCTAACATACAACCTTTTCTCCCCGCGGATCACACTCACGCAGTGATACCTGAACACGCGAGGTACAGACCTCCGATTAGTCAGTCTGCATTAGTCTATAGTCAAGTTTCAGTCTGCGCCTAATAAGATTATCATATTCCTGTATATAACCAAGAAGAGAAATGTATAGACACTTTCTCAAGTATCAGAGATATGTGAGAATAAGATTAACGTACCAAGACCAAAGGAACTTCAGATTGTCAACTGTAAATAGCATCTAGAATCAAGTTAAGTAAGGTTTATGATTTTTATTATTTTAATAAATGTGTATGAAAATTAATCAGGTTCTGAAACTTCCTGGCAGATTAAAACTGTGTGCCCGACCGAGACTCGAACTCGGGGCCTTTGCCTTTCGCGGGCAAGTGCTCTACCAAATGAGCTACCGAAGCACGACTCACGCCCGGTAACCACAGCTTTACTTCTGCCAGTACCTCGTCTCCTACCTTCCAAACTTTACAGAAGCTCTCCTGCGAACCATGCAGAACTAGCACTCCTGAAAGAAAGGATATTGCGGAGACATGGCTTAGCCACAGCCTGGGGGATGTTTCCAGAATGAGAAATTCACAGCCACAATCAGGACTGCGTACGACCGAGGCACACAGGGCCAACACCCGGCATCATGGTGTGGGAAGCGATCTCCTACACTGGCCGTACACCTCTAGTGATCGTCGAGGGGACACTGAATAGTGCACGGTACATCCAAACCGTCATCGAACCCATCGTTCTACCATTCCTAGACCGGCAAGGGAACTTGCTGTTCCAACAGGACAATGCCCGTCCGCATGTATCCCGTGCCACCCAACGTGCTCTAGAAGGTGTAAGTCACCTACCCTGGCCAGCAAGATCTCCGGATCTGTCCCCCATTGAGCATGTTTGGGACTGGATGAAGCGTCGTCTCACGCGGTCTGCACGTCCAGCACGAACGCTGGTCCAACCGAGGCGCCAGGTGGAAATGGCATGGCAAGCCGTTCCACAGGACTACATTTAGCATCTCTACGATCGTCTCCATGGGAGAATAGCAGCCTGCATTGCTGCGAATGGTGGATATACACTGTACTAGTGCCGACATTGTGCATGCTCTGTTGCCTGTGTCTATGTGCCTGTGGTTCTGTCAGTGTGATCATGTGATGTATGTGACCCCAGGAATGTGTCAATAAAGTTTCCCCTTCTTGGGACAATGAATTCACGGTGTTCTTATTTCAATTTCCAGGAGTGTATTTTATCAATGCCGTACACAAATTTTCCAAACGGAAAGTGTACATAAACTTTTCCAAAATAGTTGAAATTGTAAGAAGCGTAGAATACTTTAAATTACTTGATTAGTTAGACTTACGTTATAGTGAAACTGAAAGGAAGACTGTCTACTCCATTTAAATATTGGCGAAAAAGGTTTTCATAAAATACAGAGCAACGTTTAGTAACGCCACTGAAGACAGGACTAATAGGGAATGCTTCTACTCTGGCAATCAATTTATTTTGTTTAACTATAAGCTTTACATTCTTCAAATGGCATTAATAATAGGTGCGGTTTTAATGAACTGATTTTTAAGCGTCCAGTTTTCTAGCAAAGGCAATCAAGATGTCTCTTGTAACCCAGATTGTATGGTAATGATATTTTACTAACTAACATACTTTCGTAACAAAGTTATACGACTTTGAATGCGGAAAAATTAGGGCTACAAGGTGGTAACACTAGATTTTTGAGAAGTTTTCAGTCAAAAATTTAAATGATTGCGCAACATCCTTTCTGAGTACTAATATTTACTCGATTAAAAAATTTAGAAGGAAAACAAGAGGTTATTGATTTAAAGAAAAATAGCGATTTCACATGAGAGATGTAAGCCTCAAAGGAAGTGGCGTTAGAGTGTCAAATATATTTGGTGTTTATCTTAAATTTTGAATATTACTTTAATGTTTCTGCGCAAAATAGTAATAGTATTGTTATCAACTCATTTACTTGCTGAACAACAGCAATTATAAATATACACCTTAATCGGAACTGTTTTGGTATTCTGTGTATTGCATAAAGATTTATTTATTTGATTACTGAAAAAAGAATGATCGCAGCCAATAAAACTACATCAGATCATATATCTTATATCGTATTTGCAGATTTATAGATTTATATGTTTCTGTTTACTGGAGTTATTAGACCCAAATTACTTTACGGTAAGCAACCGCAGGACAGGTTTCGTACCGCTCTGCACGCTGGTCTGTTCTGCGTTTGTCTTTATTCTCTGCGTAACTACTGAAACAAGAAAGGATAGGAACACATCAACCAGTCGCAATCCCAAGGTTTTTTAATTATTTTTGTATATCCAGATTTCAGCTATAAATAAGCATCTTCAGTGCTAAAAAACAAGGAAATCGGAACTGAGTCATATGAAACAATAAGTAAATCACCGGATTATCCAGTATAAATGATCTGTTATACAGGCACATTCAAGAAAAAAGAACAGATTTCAGTAGTTTATTACGGATAAGCATAAAAGATAGAAATACATTGCGTCAATCCACTGTTCAAGTAAAGCGTGCATTCCGCCGTCGATTCAGCACGAAGCTGCCTCTGCACGAGCATGTTTATGACTGGCATAAAAAAATTCTTAGAAGTTGGTTGCATGTGCAAAGGGAAGAGCACGGGCGGCCACGCACGTCAGATATCCGAGATGCGTTCACACGGAGCCCTGGGAAGTCCACAAAACGGGCAGGCCAGGAACTTCAAATTCCTCAAACATCGGTGAGGCGTGTTCTGAAACGACGCCTGCATATCAATCCCTGCAAGTTGTAATTTCTGCAGCAATTACGTCCCTTTGAACATAACACAAGATACGAATTTTGCATTTCAGCTCTCCATGATATTCCAGAAGTCTCCCGAACGAATCATCTTTTCTGACAATCGACGTTTCGTCTTACGCGTCGAAAGTAAACCTCCGTAATGTAAGAATTTGAGGATCACAAAATCCTGGCGCCGTTGTCGAACATGAGACTGACCGATGCTACATGTTGTGCCGTTTCTGTTCACAAGTTTACGGGACTTTCTTTTTTGGCGGAGGAAGTAGTGAAAGGAATGTCATACCTGAACAAGCGGCAAAAATGATTGTTTCCTCAACATACGAAGATACTAATGATTTTATTTTTATGCATGACGGCGCCCCGCCTCACTTTCACCTTAAGCGGCGTTGTCTTAACAACACCATCCCACAACATTGGATTCGAAGAGATGGACAACAAGATCTTGTTCATTGCTTTTGGCCTCCTAGTCACCAGACCTCACACATTCTCATTTTGTTCTGTGTGTCTGTCGGGGATTAGGGGGGGGGGGGGGGGGGGGGACATAAAAGACAGTGTCTTTGTCCCACCTATGGCAAGTACCTAATTGTTGAAGCTGTCGGTTCAGTAAACAGGGACTTGTTGATTCGTATGTGGAATGAAATGGACTACCGTTTCGATGTTTCTCGAGCAACACATGGTGCTCATGTTGAGTGTATGGTGTAATGTCTGTGCCTTCCTCTATCCAGTGACATGCGCAATGTGTTTCTATCTTCCGCAGTTTGTTTGTAATAAGCAATCAAAATCTTTTCTTTCTTTATGAATCACTCTATAGTCAATATACCATTTGAGTGAGCAACAATCCAACAAACGCGCAACGTTACATGTCGCCATATGACTTTACTGTTGTATAGGATGAAGGTAATTGAGGTGGTTTTTTACAACAAGTACAGCAATCTCAGTTTGCGTCGCATGGTGCAAGTAACGCTGTTTATGTTACAAACCAACCAATGTTGTGTCTTTCCGATGTAATAGGTTAACCCTACCCCCACCCCCTCCCCACTCTTTTTGTGTATAAGAATAAAATCAGCAAGTACAGTTGCAGACAGTTATTACCTTTAAATTACATCACGAAATGACGACTTACAATGTCTCCGTTCTTACTATATTAGTGATGAAGCGATACACCAAACCTTACGCAAAAGAACATTAATATGCTCATACAGCTATCGTATAGGAAATTGTTGTTTCATTACAGTAAAAATATTTTTTTAAACATTGTCTTGATTAAATATTATTATATAACAATTTGAAAATCGTAAAGCAGCTAAAATCTAGCATAGTCACTGGTATCATAGCGGGTAAGTGATCCACTAAATAATTAATATAAAAGAAATATAAAAGTTCATACGGATTGTTTTTGTGAAGATCTGCAACATCACACTAAAATATTGAAGATCAACATGATAAGGCTAATTGTAGCAGGTACAAGTAATAAAAAATACTGACGTCCTCTACTGACGTTATTGTCTTACGTAATGTATGGTTAGCTCCAATTCCGGTGCACTATTTGCAAAGAATGACATAACGTATTGCATTGTACCTAGCCCCTAAGGATATTACTCGAATAGTGTTTTATTGTTTGATAGTAAAATTATACACCATTGGATACCACCAACAAAATGGAAGACAAATTGATCCACTGATAATAATGGGTTATGTTCTCACATACTACCATGCCTAGTGTTGTCATATTAAAGGTAGGCCAAAATTTCATATTAGTTCCCTCCTGGGTCGTGATGTATCCTCTCCCGATGCAGGACACTATGAAGAACTTCCGAAACCGGCTGTTCTTCACCAACATCTGCACATTGAGCAGGTGAACGCCAGATGGCCTCATTTGACAGTATATCTCCACGTCTTCGAGGAGGTCCGTGAATCTGCGTTTTTCACTCTTGTGCAACAAGCAGACACTTCAAAGAGGGGAGGGCGTCTCCACTCTCAACCAGGTGGGCAGCAAAGTTGGATCTCTCAACCATAT